>NC_135236.1:209914216-210228639 GCF_051348905.1 Ranitomeya variabilis | reverse complement strand
ACTGTTTACAGCTTTGACCTAGGAGTCAGAAATGCTTCCAGGGGCGATCCCCATGATGTTACCATGTCATTTGAGCAGTGTTTCCATCATTTTCAGAAGTTTTTAGACCTTAAAAGGACCCCTGGGGGATCGCAGTAAAAATGCTCAGGTTTCCCACAGACTTACATTGGGCTCGTTGCTCAGGTCGAGTACCCGAGTATTCCAATTTTCTCAACCCGAGCAATGAGCACCCAAGCATTTTGGTGCTCGCCCATCAATATGGGCGACACTATTACTGTTGGGCTCAAGGACACCATTGCATAGTGAATCCTCATCCACCCTGAGATTGTGTTACCTGAAGAACTCATGATTGGGAAAATCCTGACTCTCACCACATTTGGGGGTGTTTGCCATCCCTTACCAATGGACAGGGTTTTCCTGGATTGGGGTGTGAAGAGGGGGTTAATTGAGATAGGGGGGGTCCAAGAACCTCCCCACAAATGTTTTTTGGGCACTGATCTGGGATAGTTAGTTTCTCAATGCATTCCTGACAACCCTCCCAGATTTGATATGCATTTCAAAAGTTAATACTGTGAATGTCTATGTGAAGCATAATGAAAATGTGCTTTGTGGTAAAGGAGAACTCAGCCATGGCAAGCTGCTGGCTAATATCCTTGAAAATAAGAAAGCATGAGTGCTAAGGGCGATGGGAACAAGCACAAAGATTATGAAGCAGGTGGTCCCATGCAGCTGACCAGTGTTATGAAGGACTGTAACATGGCCAGTGGTAGCTGCCTCATGATTAGCATGGCTCCTGAGTAGTGTAGAGCGATACCTTCCGATATCGGAAAGTATCGGTATCGGAAAGTATCGGCCGATACCGTCAAAGTATCGGATCTAATCCGATACCGATACCCGATCCCAATGCAAGTCAATGGGACGAAAATATCGGAATTAAAATAAACCCTTTATACACTTGTAGGTTCATTCTACATGAAGGAAAACAACTAAGAATAATGTAGGATGTATTGGGGGACGTGGCGGAGATATTAAAGGCACAGAGGTTTAGCCCAATGTAATAGAATAGCAGGATTTTGCGTTTTTTTTTATGACGTTCGGCGTTAGAAAGAATTTGACTATGTTAATTTTTTTTTTAATGTCAGATATTGATGTTTCACTGCTTCCACGCCCTTCACCTTTTTTTTTACTTCTCCCACGCTTTCTTCTTAATTATCCTCATCATCAGCTTCTTTGACATCAACTTCTTCACCTTATTCATCTTCTTCTTCATCTTCTACCTATTATTTTTTGGGTTACATTGTTCATATTGTTTTTAGTTTACTATTATCTTCATCATATTCTACTTCTTCATCATATTCTTATTTGTGACAGGCATTCCCGTAGTTGTTATCTATAAAAGTTTGAAGATTACACCTTCCGTTCTGCCTGTCACAAAACAGTTACATTTGTCCGCGTTCAGTTTGGCCTGCAGCATCAGGCTTTATCCAGGGGCACCACGAGGAGGAACGGACTCACCCCCATACACTGCTTAGTCTTCTTCTGCTTATAATTTACATAATATTTTTTGCTCTGATATTTTGTGTTATGCTTAATGTCCTTCTGCTCTTTGTTCTGCAGCCTCTTGTTCTTCTGCTTCTCGGTCTTCCAGGTCGTCGTCGTCTCCAGGGTCGTCGTCTCCGGGGTCGTCGTCATCGGGGTGGTCTCCGGGGTCGTCGTCATCGGGGTGGTCTTCAGGGTCATCGTCTCCAGGGTCGTCGTCATCACGGTGGTTGTCGTCTCTGGTGTCGTCGTCATCTTAGGGGTGGTCTTCCGGGTCATCGTGTTTAGTCTCTTGAACTTGGAAATGTAGCAGAAGGTACAAGAAGGCTGAGAAAATGCCGAGAACCAGCTGATGGAACTGGAACTCGGATGGCTACCCGAAGGTCCAAGAGCCAATGGAACGACCGAGGACCAGCTGACGTTACTGGAACCCGGTTACTAAGCAGGAGGTACCTGTGCTGAAAGCACTACCAAGGACCACCTGACGTTGGTGGAACTCAGATACGCAGAGGGAGGCACCTAAGCCAAAGGCTCTGCCCGGAACCAGCTGACGGTACTGGAACCAGGATGGGGAGCAGAAGGTACAAGAGCAAAAGACACTGCCGAGAACCAGCTGACGGTGCTGGAACCCGGATGGGTAGCCGAAGGTCCAAGAGCCAATGGAACTACCGAGGACCAGCTGACGTTACTGGAACCCGGTTACTAAGCAGGAGGTACCCGTGCCTGAAAGCACTACCAAGGACCACCTGACGTTGGTGGAACTCGGATACCAAAGGGAGGCACCTAAGCCAAAGGCTCTGCCCGGAACCAGCTGACGGTACTGGAACCAGGATGGGGAGCAGAAGGTCCAAGAGCAAGTGTCTGCGTGGCTTTTGCAGGACACGTTGCCGGCTGCACAGCAGGGGAACAGCTGGCGGTGCTGGACCCCACTGACACATTGGCGAGGTGTTTGGCTCTGTGCAGCCAGCACTTCCGGACAGCAACTAGCGGTGTTGGAGCCCGGGCTCTGCAGGGGGAGCAGAGTGTAGGCCGAAGCCTACTTGAACCAATTTCAAAGGTAACCTTTAACCCCCCCTCAGGGGTTAGAAAGTAGAAGAGCCACAGCTTATGCAGCAGTAGTGCTGCACAAGTCAAAGGTTGCTCTTTTAATTTCGCTCCTTGCACACGCTGAATGAAACACGTATAACATTTAGCCCTTTATACAGTCAAACTGTGTTGGAGGCGCGAGTTCCCTTTGTAATGAGACGCAGCACAGATGTCAAGAATCCCACCTTGGTGCTGGGTGCAGCCTCCTGAGCGTTGTTATTTGCTGTACAGGAGTCTGCGCTGTCGTGTTATCCCCTGGCCTAGCGCTGTTAGCGCTGCCCATCTTCTGACCTCATTTAATGTTGGCTGGTGCGGTTCGCGATGCCCATGAATCACAGCCCCGCAGTGTATTGACATAGTTAAAACACTGCGGGGCTGGGATTCATGGCCTGGCGCAGTACATATGTTCGCCTCTCGCTTGGGTTCTTACACCTGCTTCAGACTATGTGGCGTCAGCTGATCCCTTATCGCATGCCACGGCCATGAAGCCGCACAGTCTGAAGAAGGCGGAAGGAGATGAGGGACAGGCGAACTGATGCACTGCTCATGCCCATCAAACACACCCTCGCAGTCCCAATAAATAAGACACCGAGGGGCGTTGTGTGGGTCAGGGCGGCCGCAGAGGCGCAGGCAGCCAAACAATGATGCCAGAAGACGGGCAGCGCTACCAAGGGGGTTGCAGCGTGTCATTACAAAGGAAAGTCACACCACCGGGACGGTTAAATGGTCACACAGAGGACACATTGCAGACGTGTTTTCAGTTCCACATGTGCGAGGAGAATACGTTTCTGAGCCACCTTGCACACATGCAGCATTACCGCTGTACAAGGTGGCTGGATAACGTAAAAACGCCTGGGGGAGGGGGGACAGGTTCCCTTCAATTTCAGTTCTTGTGTCTGCGTGGCTTTTGCAGGACACGTTGCCGGCTGCACAGCAGGGGAACAGCTGGCGGTGCTGGACCCCACTGACACATTGGCTGGTGTTTTTCTCTGTGCAGCTAGCACATCTGGGCCCCAACTGGCGGTTTGTTAGAGCCCAGGGTCAGCAGGAGGAGGAGGAGCAGGGGGAGGGGAGTGTAGGCCGAAGCCTGCACTGGCGGCAGCTTTGGGTCTGTTGTGTCTGCGTGGCGGTCGCAGGACACGATGCCGGCTGCACAGCAGGGGAACAGCTGGCGGTGCTGAACCCCACTGACACATTGGCGAGGTGTTTTTCTCTGTGCAGCTAGCAGTACCGGGCCCCAACTGGCGGTGTTGGAGCCCAGGGCTCTGCAGGGGGAGCAGAGTGTAGGCCGAAGCCTAATTGAACCAATTTCAAAGGTAACCTTTAACCCCCCCTCAGGGGTTACAAAGTAGAAGAGCCACAGCTTATGCAGCAGTAGTGCTGCACAAGTCAAAGGTTGCTCTTTTAATTTCGCTCCTTGCACACGCTGAATGAAACACGTATAACATTTAGCCCTTTAAACAGTCAAACTGTGTTGGAGGCGCGAGTTCCCTTTGTAATGAGACGCAGCACAGATGTCAAGAATCCCACCTTGGTGCTGGGTGCAGCCTCCTGAGCGTTGTTATTTGCTGTACAGGAGTCTGCGCTGTCGTGTTATCCCCTGGCCTAGCGCTGTTAGCGCTGCCCATCTTCTGACCTCATTTAATGTTGGCTGGTGCGGTTCGCGATGCCCATGAATCACAGCCCCGCAGTGTATTGACATAGCTAAAACACTGCGGGGCTGGGATTCATGGCCTGGCGCAGTACATATGTTCGCCTCTCGCTTGGGTTCTTACACCTGCTTCAGACTATGTGGCGTCAGCTGATCCCTTATCGCATGCCACGGCCATGAAGCCGCACAGTCTGAAGAAGGTGGAAGGAGATGAGGGACAGGCGAACTGATGCACTGCTCATGCCCATCAAACACACCCTCGCAGTCCCAATAAATAAGACACCGAGGGGCGTTGTGTGGGTCAGGGCGGCCGCAGAGGCGCAGGCAGCCAAACAATGATGCCAGAAGACGGGCAGCGCTACCAAGGGGGTTGCAGCGTGTCATTACAAAGGAAAGTCACACCACCGGGACGGTTAAATGGTCACACAGAGGACACATTGCAGACGTGTTTTCAGTTCCACATGTGCGAGGAGAATACGTTTCTGAGCCACCTTGCACACATGCAGCATTACCGCTGTACAAGGTGGCTGGATAACGTAAAAACGCCTGGGGGAGGGGGGACAGGTTCCCTTCAATTTCAGTTCTTGTGTCTGCGTGGCTTTTGCAGGACACGTTGCCGGCTGCACAGCAGGGGAACAGCTGGCGGTGCTGGACCCCACTGACACATTGGCTGGTGTTTTTCTCTGTGCAGCTAGCACATCTGGGCCCCAACTGGCGGTTTGTTAGAGCCCAGGGTCAGCAGGAGGAGGAGGAGCAGGGGGAGGGGAGTGTAGGCCGAAGCCTGCACTGGCGGCAGCTTTGGGTCTGTTGTGTCTGCGTGGCGGTCGCAGGACACGATGCCGGCTGCACAGCAGGGGAACAGCTGGCGGTGCTGAACCCCACTGACACATTGGCGAGGTGTTTTTCTCTGTGCAGCTAGCAGTACCGGGCCCCAACTGGCGGTGTTGGAGCCCAGGGCTCTGCAGGGGGAGCAGAGTGTAGGCCGAAGCCTAATTGAACCAATTTCAAAGGTAACCTTTAACCCCCCCTCAGGGGTTAGAAAGTAGAAGAGCCACAGCTTATGCAGCAGTAGTGCTGCACAAGTCAAAGGTTGCTCTTTTAATTTCGCTCCTTGCACACGCTGAATGAAACACGTATAACATTTAGCCCTTTATACAGTCAAACTGTGTTGGAGGCGCGAGTTCCCTTTGTAATGAGACGCAGCACAGATGTCAAGAATCCCACCTTGGTGCTGGGTGCAGCCTCCTGAGCGTTGTTATTTGCTGTACAGGAGTCTGCGCTGTCGTGTTATCCCCTGGCCTAGCGCTGTTAGCGTTGCCCATCTTCTGACCTCATTTAATGTTGGCTGGTGCGGTTCGCGATGCCCATGAATCACAGCCCCGCAGTGTATTGACATAGTTAAAACACTGCGGGGCTGGGATTCATGGCCTGGCGCAGTACATATGTTCGCCTCTCGCTTGGGTTCTTACACCTGCTTCAGACTATGTGGCGTCAGCTGATCCCTTATCGCATGCCACGGCCATGAAGCCGCACAGTCTGAAGAAGGCGGAAGGAGATGAGGGACAGGCGAACTGATGCACTGCTCATGCCCATCAAACACACCCTCGCAGTCCCAATAAATAAGACACCGAGGGGCGTTGTGTGGGTCAGGGCGGCCGCAGAGGCGCAGGCAGCCAAACAATGATGCCAGAAGACGGGCAGCGCTACCAAGGGGGTTGCAGCGTGTCATTACAAAGGAAAGTCACACCACCGGGACGGTTAAATGGTCACACAGAGGACACATTGCAGACGTGTTTTCAGTTCCACATGTGCGAGGAGAATACGTTTCTGAGCCACCTTGCACACATGCAGCATTACCGCTGTACAAGGTGGCTGGATAACGTAAAAACGCCTGTGGGAGGGGGGACAGGTTCCCTTCAATTTCAGTTCTTGTGTCTGTGTGGCTTTTGCAGGACACGTTGCCGGCTGCACAGCAGGGGAACAGCTGGCGGTGCTGGACCCCACTGACACATTGGCTGGTGTTTTTCTCTGTGCAGCTAGCACATCTGGGCCCCAACTGGCGGTTTGTTAGAGCCCAGGGTCAGCAGGAGGAGGAGGAGCAGGAGCAGGGGGAGGGGAGTGTAGGCCGAAGCCTGCACTGGCGGCAGCTTTGGGTCTGTTGTGTCTGCGTGGCGGTCGCAGGACACGATGCCGGCTGCACAGCAGGGGAACAGCTGGCGGTGCTGAACCCCACTGACACATTGGCGAGGTGTTTTTCTCTGTGCAGCTAGCAGTACCGGGCCCCAACTGGCGGTGTTGGAGCCCAGGGCTCTGCAGGGGGAGCAGAGTGTAGGCCGAAGCCTAATTGAACCAATTTCAAAGGTAACCTTTAACCCCCCCTCAGGGGTTACAAAGTAGAAGAGCCACAGCTTATGCAGCAGTAGTGCTGCACAAGTCAAAGGTTGCTCTTTTAATTTCGCTCCTTGCACACGCTGAATGAAACACGTATAACATTTAGCCCTTTATACAGTCAAACTGTGTTGGAGGCGCGAGTTCCCTTTGTAATGAGACGCAGCACAGATGTCAAGAATCCCACCTTGGTGCTGGGTGCAGCCTCCTGAGCGTTGTTATTTGCTGTACAGGAGTCTGCGCTGTCGTGTTATCCCCTGGCCTAGCGCTGTTAGCGCTGCCCATCTTCTGACCTCATTTAATGTTGGCTGGTGCGGTTCGCGATGCCCATGAATCACAGCCCCGCAGTGTATTGACATAGTTAAAACACTGCGGGGCTGGGATTCATGGCCTGGCGCAGTACATATGTTCGCCTCTCGCTTGGGTTCTTACACCTGCTTCAGACTATGTGGCGTCAGCTGATCCCTTATCGCATGCCACGGCCATGAAGCCGCACAGTCTGAAGAAGGCGGAAGGAGATGAGGGACAGGCGAACTGATGCACTGCTCATGCCCATCAAACACACCCTCGCAGTCCCAATAAATAAGACACCGAGGGGCGTTGTGTGGGTCAGGGCGGCCGCAGAGGCGCAGGCAGCCAAACAATGATGCCAGAAGACGGGCAGCGCTACCAAGGGGGTTGCAGCGTGTCATTACAAAGGAAAGTCACACCACCGGGACGGTTAAATGGTCACACAGAGGACACATTGCAGACGTGTTTTCAGTTCCACATGTGCGAGGAGAATACGTTTCTGAGCCACCTTGCACACATGCAGCATTACCGCTGTACAAGGTGGCTGGATAACGTAAAAACGCCTGGGGGAGGGGGGACAGGTTCCCTTCAATTTCAGTTCTTGTGTCTGCGTGGCTTTTGCAGGACACGTTGCCGGCTGCACAGCAGGGGAACAGCTGGCGGTGCTGGACCCCACTGACACATTGGCTGGTGTTTTTCTCTGTGCAGCTAGCACATCTGGGCCCCAACTGGCGGTTTGTTAGAGCCCAGGGTCAGCAGGAGGAGGAGGAGCAGGGGGAGGGGAGTGTAGGCCGAAGCCTGCACTGGCGGCAGCTTTGGGTCTGTTGTGTCTGCGTGGCGGTCGCAGGACACGATGCCGGCTGCACAGCAGGGGAACAGCTGGCGGTGCTGAACCCCACTGACACATTGGCGAGGTGTTTTTCTCTGTGCAGCTAGCAGTACCGGGCCCCAACTGGCGGTGTTGGAGCCCAGGGTCAGCAGGAGGAGCAGGGGGAGCGGAGTGTAGGCCGAAGCCTGCACTCGAGCAAGTTGAAAGGAAACCTTTAACCCCCCCCCCCCCCAGGCGTTTGTAGCTGAAATAGCCATTGTGTACAGCACTAATGCTGGAAAAGGTAAACTTAGCTCTTTTAATTATGGTCCTTGCACATGCGGAACCTAACAGTTATGAAATGTGTCCCCTCACAGCGTTAAACCGTCCGGTAGGTGGAACTTTCCTTTGTCGTGTGACGCAGCACAGCCATCATTTTTACCCCCTTGGCGCCGTGCGCCGCCTCCTCAGCGTTGTTTGAATCTGTCCCGGAGCCTGCGCTGTTAGGTTAGCCCTTGGCCATGCACACATTTTGCGCTGCCCGTCTTCTGACATCATTTGGTGTCAGGCTGGCTGCGCCTGTGCGGGTGCGCTGGCCGAGATCCCGCCTCGCAGTGTCGTCTAATGTAATCCCACCGCGGGCCTGTGATCCGTGCCTGTGCGCAGTGCATATCCTCGCCTCTCACTCCCCTCCCTACGGCTTTTTCAGACTGTGCGGTGTCACGGCCGTGGCATGCTATTAGGGACCAGCTGACATCGCACAGTCTGAAGAAGCCGTAGGGAGGGGAGTGAGAGGCGAGGATATGCACTGCGCACGGGCACGGATCACAGGCCCGCGGTGGGATTACATTAGACGACACTGCGAGGCGGGATCTCGGCCAGCGCACCCGCACAGGCGCAGCCAGCCTGACACCAAATGATGTCAGAAGACGGGCAGCGCAAAATGTGTGCATGGCCAAGGGCTAACCTAACAGCGCAGGCTCCGGGACAGATTCAAACAACGCTGAGGAGGCGGCGCACGGCGCCAAGGGGGTAAAAATGATGGCTGTGCTGCGTCACACGACAAAGGAAAGTTCCACCTACCGGACGGTTTAACGATGTGAGGGGACACATTTCATAACTGTTAGGTTCCGCATGTGCAAGGAGCACCACGAAAAGAGGCACTTTTTCCCTTTGCATCATTACTGCTGCACAAGGTGGCTCCTTCAGTAACAAACGCCTGGGGGGGGGGGGGACAGGTTCCCTTAAAGTAAACTTGTTGTGACTGCGTGGCGGTCGCAGTACACGTTGCCGTATACACAGCAGGGGAACAGCTGGCGGTGCTGAACCCCACTAACACATTGGCGAGGTGTTTGGCTCTGTGCGTACAGCACTTCTGGACGGCAACTGGCGGTGTTGGAGCCCAGGGACAGGTGGAGGAGGAGGAGGTTGGAGGAGGTAGGAGGGATTGCCACACACACAGCAGGGGAACAGCTGACGTTACTGAACCCCAATAACAGAGGAGGGACTGTTGACTGTGCGTACAGCACTTCTGGACGGCAACTGGCGGTGTTGGAGCCCAGGGACAGGTGGAGGAGGAGGAGGAGGTTGGAGGAGGTAGGAGGGATTGCCACACACACAGCAGGGGAACAGCTGACGTTACTGAACCCCAATAACAGAGGAGGGACTGTTGACTGTGCGTACAGCACTTCTGGACGGCAACTGGCGGTGTTGGAGCCCAGGGACAGGTGGAGGAGGAGGAGGAGGTTGGAGGAGGTTGGAGGAGGTAGGAGGGATTGCCACACACACAGCAGGGGAACAGCTGACGTTACTGAACCCCAATAACAGAGGAGGGACTGTTGACTGTGCGTACAGCACTTCTGGACGGCAACTGGCGGTGTTGGAGCCCAGGGACAGGTGGAGGAGGAGGAGGAGGTTGGAGGAGGTAGGAGGGATTGCCACACACACAGCAGGGGAACAGCTGACGTTACTGAACCCCAATAACAGAGGAGGGACTGTTGACTGTGCGTACAGCACTTCTGGACGGCAACTGGCGGTGTTGGAGCCCAGGGACAGGTGGAGGAGGAGGAGGAGGTTGGAGGAGGTAGGAGGGATTGCCACACACACAGCAGGGGAACAGCTGACGTTACTGAACCCCAATAACAGAGGAGGGACTGTTGACTGTGTGTACAGCACTTCTGGACGGCAACTGGCGGTGTTGGAGCCCAGGGACAGGTGGAGGAGGAGGAGGAGGTTGGAGGAGGTTGGAGGAGGTAGGAGGGATTGCCACACACACAGCAGGGGAACAGCTGACGTTACTGAACCCCAATAACAGAGGAGGGACTGTTGACTGTGCGTACAGCACTTCTGGACGGCAACTGGCGGTGTTGGAGCCCAGGGACAGGTGGAGGAGGAGGAGGTTGGAGGAGGTTGGAGGAGGTAGGAGGGATTGCCACACACACAGCAGGGGAACAGCTGACGTTACTGAACCCCAATAACAGAGGAGGGACTGTTGACTGTGCGTACAGCACTTCTGGACGGCAACTGGCGGTGTTGGAGCCCAGGGACAGGTGGAGGAGGAGGAGGAGGTTGGAGGAGGTAGGAGGGATTGCCACACACACAGCAGGGGAACAGCTGACGTTACTGAACCCCAATAACAGAGGAGGGACTGTTGACTGTGCGTACAGCACTTCTGGACGGCAACTGGCGGTGTTGGAGCCCAGGGACAGGTGGAGGAGGAGGAGGAGGTTGGAGGAGGTTGGAGGAGGTAGGAGGGATTGCCACACACACAGCAGGGGAACAGCTGACGTTACTGAACCCCAATAACAGAGGAGGGACTGTTGACTGTGCGTACAGCACTTCTGGACGGCAACTGGCGGTGTTGGAGCCCAGGGACAGGTGGAGGAGGAGGAGGTTGGAGGAGGTTGGAGGAGGTAGGAGGGATTGCCACACACACAGCAGGGGAACAGCTGACGTTACTGAACCCCAATAACAGAGGAGGGACTGTTGACTGTGCGTACAGCACTTCTGGACGGCAACTGGCGCTGTTGGAGCCCAGGGACAGGTGGAGGAGGAGGAGGAGGTTGGAGGAGGTAGGAGGGATTGCCACACACACAGCAGGGGAACAGCTGACGTTACTGAACCCCAATAACAGAGGAGGGACTGTTGACTGTGCGTACAGCACTTCTGGACGGCAACTGGCGGTGTTGGAGCCCAGGGACAGGTGGAGGAGGAGGAGGAGGTTGGAGGAGGTTGGAGGAGGTAGGAGGGATTGCCACACACACAGCAGGGGAACAGCTGACGTTACTGAACCCCAATAACAGAGGAGGGACTGTTGACTGTGCGTACAGCACTTCTGGACGGCAACTGGCAGTGTTGGAGCCCAGGGACAGGTGGAGGAGGAGGAGGTTGGAGGAGGTTGGAGGAGGTAGGAGGGATTGCCACACACACAGCAGGGGAACAGCTGACGTTACTGAACCCCAATAACAGAGGAGGGACTGTTGACTGTGCGTACAGCACTTCTGGACGGCAACTGGCGGTGTTGGAGCCCAGGGACAGGTGGAGGAGGAGGAGGAGGTTGGAGGAGGTAGGAGGGATTGCCACACACACAGCAGGGGAACAGCTGACGTTACTGAACCCCAATAACAGAGGAGGGACTGTTGACTGTGCGTACAGCACTTCTGGACGGCAACTGGCGGTGTTGGAGCCCAGGGACAGGTGGAGGAGGAGGAGGAGGTTGGAGGAGGTTGGAGGAGGTAGGAGGGATTGCCACACACACAGCAGGGGAACAGCTGACGTTACTGAACCCCAATAACAGAGGAGGGACTGTTGACTGTGCGTACAGCACTTCTGGACGGCAACTGGCGGTGTTGGAGCCCAGGGACAGGTGGAGGAGGAGGAGGAGGTTGGAGGAGGTAGGAGGGATTGCCACACACACAGCAGGGGAACAGCTGACGTTACTGAACCCCAATAACAGAGGAGGGACTGTTGACTGTGCGTACAGCACTTCTGGACGGCAACTGGCGGTGTTGGAGCCCAGGGACAGGTGGAGGAGGAGGAGGAGGTTGGAGGAGGTTGGAGGAGGTAGGAGGGATTGCCACACACACAGCAGGGGAACAGCTGACGTTACTGAACCCCAATAACAGAGGAGGGACTGTTGACTGTGCGTACAGCACTTCTGGACGGCAACTGGCGGTGTTGGAGCCCAGGGACAGGTGGAGGAGGAGGAGGAGGTTGGAGGAGGTAGGAGGGATTGCCACACACACAGCAGGGGAACAGCTGACGTTACTGAACCCCAATAACAGAGGAGGGACTGTTGACTGTGCGTACAGCACTTCTGGACGGCAACTGGCGGTGTTGGAGCCCAGGGACAGGTGGAGGAGGAGGAGGAGGTTGGAGGAGGTAGGAGGGATTGCCACACACACAGCAGGGGAACAGCTGACGTTACTGAACCCCAATAACAGAGGAGGGACTGTTGACTGTGTGTACAGCACTTCTGGACGGCAACTGGCGGTGTTGGAGCCCAGGGACAGGTGGAGGAGGAGGAGGAGGTTGGAGGAGGTTGGAGGAGGTAGGAGGGATTGCCACACACACAGCAGGGGAACAGCTGACGTTACTGAACCCCAATAACAGAGGAGGGACTGTTGACTGTGCGTACAGCACTTCTGGACGGCAACTGGCGGTGTTGGAGCCCAGGGACAGGTGGAGGAGGAGGAGGTTGGAGGAGGTTGGAGGAGGTAGGAGGGATTGCCACACACACAGCAGGGGAACAGCTGACGTTACTGAACCCCAATAACAGAGGAGGGACTGTTGACTGTGCGTACAGCACTTCTGGACGGCAACTGGCGGTGTTGGAGCCCAGGGACAGGTGGAGGAGGAGGAGGAGGTTGGAGGAGGTAGGAGGGATTGCCACACACACAGCAGGGGAACAGCTGACGTTACTGAACCCCAATAACAGAGGAGGGACTGTTGACTGTGCGTACAGCACTTCTGGACGGCAACTGGCGGTGTTGGAGCCCAGGGACAGGTGGAGGAGGAGGAGGAGGTTGGAGGAGGTTGGAGGAGGTAGGAGGGATTGCCACACACACAGCAGGGGAACAGCTGACGTTACTGAACCCCAATAACAGAGGAGGGACTGTTGACTGTGCGTACAGCACTTCTGGACGGCAACTGGCGGTGTTGGAGCCCAGGGACAGGTGGAGGAGGAGGAGGTTGGAGGAGGTTGGAGGAGGTAGGAGGGATTGCCACACACACAGCAGGGGAACAGCTGACGTTACTGAACCCCAATAACAGAGGAGGGACTGTTGACTGTGCGTACAGCACTTCTGGACGGCAACTGGCGCTGTTGGAGCCCAGGGACAGGTGGAGGAGGAGGAGGAGGTTGGAGGAGGTAGGAGGGATTGCCACACACACAGCAGGGGAACAGCTGACGTTACTGAACCCCAATAACAGAGGAGGGACTGTTGACTGTGCGTACAGCACTTCTGGACGGCAACTGGCGGTGTTGGAGCCCAGGGACAGGTGGAGGAGGAGGAGGAGGTTGGAGGAGGTTGGAGGAGGTAGGAGGGATTGCCACACACACAGCAGGGGAACAGCTGACGTTACTGAACCCCAATAACAGAGGAGGGACTGTTGACTGTGCGTACAGCACTTCTGGACAGCAACTGGCAGTGTTGGAGCCCAGGGACAGGTGGAGGAGGAGGAGGTTGGAGGAGGTTGGAGGAGGTAGGAGGGATTGCCACACACACAGCAGGGGAACAGCTGACGTTACTGAACCCCAATAACAGAGGAGGGACTGTTGACTGTGCGTACAGCACTTCTGGACGGCAACTGGCAGTGTTGGAGCCCAGGGACAGGTGGAGGAGGAGGAGGAGGTTGGAGGAGGTAGGAGGGATTGCCACACACACAGCAGGGGAACAGCTGACGTTACTGAACCCCAATAACAGAGGAGGGACTGTTGACTGTGCGTACAGCACTTCTGGACGGCAACTGGCGGTGTTGGAGCCCAGGGACAGGTGGAGGAGGAGGAGGAGGTTGGAGGAGGTTGGAGGAGGTAGGAGGGATTGCCACACACACAGCAGGGGAACAGCTGACGTTACTGAACCCCAATAACAGAGGAGGGACTGTTGACTGTGCGTACAGCACTTCTGGACGGCAACTGGCGGTGTTGGAGCCCAGGGACAGGTGGAGGAGGAGGAGGTTGGAGGAGGTAGGAGGGATTGCCACACACACAGCAGGGGAACAGCTGACGTTACTGAACCCCAATAACAGAGGAGGGACTGTTGACTGTGCGTACAGCACTTCTGGACGGCAACTGGCGGTGTTGGAGCCCAGGGACAGGTGGAAAAGCAGAGGAACACAATGTAGGCCGAAGCCTGAGAAAGTCGAAAGGGAACCTTTAACCCCCCCAAGGCGTTTGTAGCTGAAAGAGCCAGCTTGTGCAGCACAAAAGATGCAAAAGGAAAAGGTGGCTCTTTTCATCATGCTCCTTGCACACGCAGAACTAAACACTTATAAAATGTGTCCCCTGAAACCGTGAAACCGTCCCGGAGGTGGGACTTTCCTTCGTAATATGACGCAGCACAACCGTCATTCCTACCCCCCCGGCGCCGCTCCCCGGCTCCTCAGCGTTGTTTGATTCCGTCCCGGAGCCTGCGCTGTTATGTTATCCCGTGGCCAGGCACACTTAGCGCTGCCCATCTTCTGACATCATTTGGTGTCAGGCTGGCTGCGCCTGTGCGGCCGCGCTGGCAGAGAGCCCGCCTCGCAGTGTCTTCTGATTTAATCCCACTGGGGGCCTGGGATCCATGGACATGCGCAGTGCATATCCTCGCCTCTCACTCCCCTCCCTACGGCTTCTTAAGACTGTGCGGTGTCACGGCCGTGGCATGCTATTAGGGACCAGCTGACACCGAACAGTCTGAAGAAGCCATAGGGAAATGAGTGAGAGGTGGAGGTTCAGATATGCACTGCGCATGTCCATGGATCCCAGGCCCCCAGTGGGATTAAATCAGAAGACACTGCGAGGCGGGCTCTCTGCCAGCGCGGCCGCACAGGCGCAGCCAGCCTGACACCAAATGATGCCAGAAGACGGGCAGCGCTAAGTGTGCCTGGCCACGGGATAACATAACAGCGCAGGCTCCGGGACGGAATAAAACAACGCTGAGGAGCCGGTGCGCGGCGCCGGGGGGGTAGGAATGACGGCTGTGCTGCGTCACATTACGAAGGAAAGTCCCACCTCCGGGACGGTTTTACGGTTGCAGGGGACACATTTTATAAGTGTTAAGTTCTGCGTGTGCAAGGAGCTAAACAAAAATAGCTACCTTTTCCTTGTGCAGCATTACTGCTGCACAAGGTGGCTCTTTCAGTAACAAACGCCTTGGGGGGGGGGACAGATTCCCTTACATTTCAGTTGTTGTGTCAGCGTGGCGGTCGCATGACACATTGCCGGCTACACAGCTGGGGATCAGCTGACGTTACTGAAACCCAATAACACTGGGTCGTATGTTTTGACTGTGCAGACGGCACTTCTGAGCCTCAACTGGCGGTGTTGGAGCCCAGGAATTAAAGTTCAGGTGGTAGAAAGATGAACACAACAGGAGACCTGGATAACGTATACAGTGACCTAATTATTTAATCAGGAGGAGGAGTGGCAAATTCCTGCGAGATCCAGGCCTTGTTCATTTTCAGGAAAGTAAGCCGGTCAACGTTATCGGAGGATAGTCGCATGCGACGGTCAGTTAGTACACCACCTGCAGCACTAAAGACACGTTCCGATAATACACTGGCCGCAGGGCAAGACAGCACCTCCAATGCATACTGGCTTAGCTCTGGCCATGTATCCAGCTTTGAGACCCAAAACTTGAAAGGGGAAGAGCCGTCTGGGAGTACAGCAAGAGGGCAAGACATGTAGTCTGTCACCATCTGACGGAACCGTTGCCTCCTGCTGACTGGAGCCGTCTGTGATGGTGTAGACTTTTGTGGGGGGCACAGAAAACTGTGCCACAGTTGGGCCATACTGGTCTTGCCTTGGGCAGAGGCACTGCTTCTGCTCCCTCTTTGTGCAGAGCCTCCACCACTGCCTGGACGCACTGAGCTGCTTTGGAATGCACTAGCAGCACTTCTCTCAGTTGGAATGGAGAAGATGATGGAATTGACCAGTGTGTCTTGGTACTCCCGCATTTTTCGCTCACGGTTCAACGGTGTGATGAGGCTTTCTACGTTGTCCCGGTAGCGAGGATCGAGGAGGGTGAACACCCAATAATCAGACATGTTGAGAATGTGGGCGATGCGGCGGTCGTTTCTCAGGCACTGCAGCATGTAATCCACCATGTGCTGCAGACTGCCAACTGCCCAAGAAACGCTGTCCCCTGCTGGAGGCGTGATCTCTGCCCGCTCGTCATCACCCCACCCTCGCTGTACACACTGAGTACTGGACAATTCGGTAACTCCCTCCTCTGGACGGACGTCTTCCTCCTCCATTGACTCCTCCTCATCCTCCTCACAAACTGTCCCCTGCCTAAGCGTTTGTGAGGAACCACGTGGCGCTGACTGTCCAGAAGATGATGGAAGTGGTGAATCCTCATCCTCCACCTCTTCCACAACATCATCCCTTAGCGCTTGCAGTGATTTTTCAAGCAGGCAGATAAGGGGGACAGTCATGCTGACTAGTGCATCATCTGCACTCGCCATCCGCGTGGAATAATCAAAGGGACGCAAAACCTGGCAGACGTCATTCATAGTGGCCCACTCTGTGGTTGTGAAGTCTGTACGGCGCTGAGTGCGACTTCTTTGCGCCTGAAGCAGCTGGTACTCCATTACAGCTTGCTGCTGCTCACACAACCGCTCCAACATATGTAACGTGGAATTCCACCTGGTAGGTAGGTCACATATGATGCGATGTTCCGGCAGGCGGTGTCGGCGCTGCAGAGCCGCAATGCGCGCTTTTGCCGTGCTGGAACGCCGCAAGTGAGCACACTCTAGGCGGACCTTGTGCAGCAGTGCATCAAGATCCGGATAGTCCCTCAAAAAGCTCTGCACGACCAAATTGAGCACATGTGCCAGACATGGGATGTGAGTGAGGTTGCCGAGGCCCAGAGCTGCCACCAGATTTCGGCCATTATCACACACTACCATGCCTGGCTGGAGATTCGCTGGCACAAACCACACATCGCTCTCCTGCTTGATGGCATTCCAGAGCTCCTGCGCTGTGTGGCTACGATTCCCCAAAAAAATTAATTTCAACACGGCCTGTTGACGTTTGGCCACGGCTGTGCTCATGTCGGTCGTAACAGGTACACGTTCATCACGGGTCCATGTGGAGGTGGACTGTGACGGCTCCTGCAGCGATGATTCTGAGGAACTGGTGTAAGAGGAGGAGTCAATGCGTACAGAATGGATTCCTGCAATCCTTGGAGTGGGCAGGACACGTCCTGCGCCACTCGCACGGTCTGTACCCGGCTCAATGACATTAACCCAATGGGCAGTGAGGGAAAGGTATCGCCCCTGTCCATGTTGACTGGTCCACGCATCGGTGGTGAGGTGGACCTTGCTACTGACGGCGTTCAGTAGCGCGTGTTTTATGTGTCCCTCCACATGCTTGTGCAGGGCAGGGACGGCTTGCCTGCTGAAGTAAAAGCGGCTGGGCACATTGTACTGTGGGACTGCCAATGACATCAAGTCACGGAAGCTGTCAGTCTCCACCAGCCTGAATGACAGCATTTCCAGTGACAGAAGTTTGGCAATGCCTGCAGTCAGAGCCTGTGCTCGTGGGTGGTTTGACGAGAAAGGCCGCCTTTTCTCCCATGCCTGTACTACCGATGGCTGTAGACTGGGCTGGGAGTGTGTGGATGACTGGGAAAGTGGTGCTGCGGGTGGAATTACAGCGGGTCTCTGGACAACAGGGCCAGAGGTTCTTCCACGGCGATCCTGGGAGGAAGCCGAACCAGCTGCGTGTGAGCTAGAGGAAGAGGCAACACGAGCTGAAGAGGTGGTAGCTGCCGCTGTTGGTTGGCCTACCTCTTCAGTGTGTTTTTCTAACAACGCCGGGTGCCTGGTGCGCACATGTTTCCACATGTTGGAGGTATTGAGGCTGCTGACATTTCGACCTCTTTTGACTTTGTGATGACACACGTTGCATCTGACATAGCAAATGTCATCTGCAACTGTGTCAAAAAAGGACCAGGCACTGCAAGTCTTGGGAGCGCCCTTTTTGGCTTTTGGAAGAGACATGCTCCTAACGGGTGCCAAAGCGGAGGCTGCAGGATCCGCAGTCTTCCCCCTCCCTCTCCCTCTTTGGGCCGTACGGGGAATCTCTTCCTCAGAGCTGCTCCCACCACCTTCCTGTCCCTCACGCCAAGATGGGTCGAGGACCTCATCATCTACACTACCCTCTGCCCCCAACTGCTCCTCCTGGGTAGTCTCAGCAGCAGAGCACGCACCAGTAAGTGGCACCTGAGTGTCATCATCAGCTGATGCGGCCTGCGATGTGGTGACCGGAGCCACTGGCCCACCCGCCTCTTCAGAGGAAGACAGAAAAAGCTGTTGGGCATCACTGCACCCTGCCTCTTCTTCCATTTCTCCAATGCTGCTTGGCTGGCCCCCTGTTTCCAAGCCAAGAGATTCAGAGAACAGAAGTAGAGACGGCTCCTGTCCTGGGCTCTCTGTCTGCCTGGGCAATTTGGCAGGTGGTGAAGAGACAGATGGCTGCTCTCCAGTGCTCTGTGTCTGAGAGGATGTGGCACTAATGGAAGTTGATGCATTAGCTGCCATCCATCCGACAACGGCTTCAATTTGGTCTTCACGCAGCAGCGGTGTACGGCGCTCTGACACAAAGCTGCGCATGAACGACTGTTGCCTGGTGAAAGTGGGTGCTGATGAGTCACCGGTGCCCGCAGCAGGCACAGAATCCCCACGTCCCCTCCCTGCTCCGCGCCCACGCCCACGTGCCTTACTCACTGCCTTCTTCATCTTGGTTGACTGATAAAGATAAGCAGAAAAGTACTAACGGATTTGTGTGCTTATTCCTGAGCAACTCCTCCTAACAGGTATAAGAAACACTAATTTTCTAAAGTGTGGACTAGACTTTAATATGAGCTAATGTGGCCTACACAAATGTAAAGTGGTGTAACTGGTGTGTTTGGTGAACTTTATTATTTATTTCTTTTTTGGGGGCTGAACTGACAACAGATAGAGCTGCAGTCACACAGAGACCGTGCAGACAGACGTAAACGGCGCTGCAAGGCCCAAAAACCCTCCTCTACTTTATCCTATGTAGTGTTTTTCAACAAATTAGCTGGAGACGGGTGGAAAGACACTAATAGGATTTTTTTAAATTAATTAGCAGCAGACTACACTACTTGAAAAAAAATTAAAATTGATTTGGCGGTATGACGCAGTGAACAACCCTGAGCTGGAGACAACCAGGCTACGGCTGCTCACAGACTACAGGGTGAGCTGCAGTCACACGGAGACCGTGCAGACAGCCGTAAACGGCGCTGCAAGGCCCAAAAACCCTCCTCTACTTTATCCTATGTAGTGTTTTTCCACAAATTAGCTGGAGACGGGTGGAAAGACACTAATAGGATTTTTTTAAATTAATTAGCAGCAGACTACACTACTTGAAAAAAAATTAAAATTGATTTGGCGGTATGACGCAGTGAACAACCCTGAGCTGCAGACAACCAGGCTACGGCTGCTCACAGACTACAGGGCGAGCTGCAGTCACACGGAGACCGTGCAGACAGCCGTAAACGGCGCTGCAAGGCCCAAAAACCCTCCTCTACTTTATCCTATGTAGTGTTTTTCCACAAATTAGCTGGAGACGGGTGGAAAGACACTAATAGGATTTTTTTAAATTAATTAGCAGCAGACTACACTACTTGAAAAAAAATAAAAATTGATTTGGCGGTATGACGCAGTGAACAACCCTGAGCTGCAGACAACCAGGCTACGGCTGCTCACAGACTACAGGGCGAGCTGCAGTCACACGGAGACCGTGCAGACAGCCGTAAACGGCGCTGCAAGGCCCAAAAACCCTCCTCTACTTTATCCTATGTAGTGTTTTTCCACAAATTAGCTGGAGACGGGTGGAAAGACACTAATAGGATTTTTTTGAATAAATTAGCAGCAGACTACACTACTTGAAAAAAAAAAAAAAAAAAAAGAACAGTATGAGGCAATGAACCACCCTCCCTGAACTGAATACAACCAGCTATGGATGGCCTATGTGGCTGCACTCAGACTAGAGAGTGGGCTGCACTCACACACACACACACACACACAGACCTTGCAGATCGCTGTGAAAACAGCGCTACAAGGCAAAAGCAAGGTGAATAGTAGGTGAACACAGCGGTTGCTAAATTAGCCTTTGGAAAGCACAAAGAAGCAAATCGCTATCTCTAAACTGTCCCTCAGTCAGCAAACAGCGTCCTGTCACTAACTGAATTCACAGCAGAGTGATCGGAAAATGGCGCCAGCGACTTTTAAACTGCATCATGACATCATTTCAGCAGCCAATCACAGCCTTGCCAGTAGTTTCATGCCCTCCATGCTAAACAGGATGTGCCCACACTTGGAATCATTCTCATTGGCTGAATTTCTGAATTTTGAATCTTGGAACTTCCGATTCCGGTATCCGATACGCGGCAAGTATCGGAATACCGGTATCGGAATTCCGATACCGCAAGTATCGGCCGATACCCGATACTTGCGGTATCGGAATGCTCAACACTACTCCTGAGGTAACAGGGGAGGATGGGGAAAAGCATCAGGATCATAAGGAAGGTGGTTGCATGCAACCGACCAGTGTCATGATGGTGGTTGCTGCCCCACAATTAGCACATCTCCTAAGGCAACAATGGAGGTGGGGGATGTCTTATCCATAGCCTGTCCAGATGATGGGAAAGTGTCCCACAACTGGTGAGGGTGAAGCAAGAGTGTGTCCCACAGTCTATCAGAATGTTGGGAAAGCAGTACCCATAGCCTGTTAGGGGGCTGGGAAATTAGAATCCACAGCATGCCATGCGGTGGGCATGTGTGTCCCACAGCCTGTCAGAGTGGCAGGAACATAGTATTCACAGTCTGTCAGGGTGGTGGGAAACCTGATCCGCAACCTGTCAGGCTAATCAGAAAGCGCTGTTATTCCCCTTGGAGACAGCCTACTGTTGTGAATTTGCTTTTTGGCTCCCTCTAGTGGTTACTAGTGATTTGACTCTGGGTATGTCAGTCATCCCTTGTATGCTCACCTGGGCCGTTAGTTCAGGGGTGTTGCTATATAAGCTCCCTGGACCTTCAGTTCAATGCCTGGCAACATTGTAATCAGAGCTAATCTGTTGTGCTCTTGTCTACTGATCCTGGTTCCTGCTAGATTAAGCTAAGTCTGCTTTCTTGCTTTTTGCTATTTGTTTTTGTTTGCATTTTTGTCCAGCTTGTACATAATCTGTATCCTAACCTTGCTGGAAGCTCTAGGGAGGCTGGAGTTCTCCCCCCGGGCCGTTAGACGGTTCGGGGGTTCTTGAATTTCCAGTGTGGATTTTGATAGGGTTTTTGTTGACCATATAAGTTATCTTACTACATTCTGCTATTAGCAAGTGGGCCTCTCTTTGCTAAACCTAGTTCATCTCTGTGTTTGTCATTTCCTCTTACCTCACCGTTATTATTTGTGGGGGGCTTGTATCCAACTTTTGGGGTCTATTATCTGGAGGCAAGAGAGGTCTTTGTTTTCCTCTTCTAGGGGTAGTTAGTCGTCCGGCTGGCGCGAGACATCTATCGACCAACGTAGGCATGTTCCCCGGCTACTTCTAGTGTTGGCGTTAGGAGTAGATATATGGTCAACCCAGTTACCACTGCCCTATGAGCTGGATTTTTGTACTTCGCAGACTTACTTGTTCCTCTGAGACCCTCGCCATTGGGGTCATAACAGTTTGCCAGGCCAGTATTAAATGTTAGATGCATTGCAGAAGCGGCATTATAAGAAAGAAAATTCTGAGTTTTTTTTTCTTTTTCTCATTTTTTTTTTTCTTTTCCCCTTTACCTCTGAGTGGCTTGTGTTTGCTGCAGACATGAATGTCTAGACCTTGATTACAGGTGTGGACCAGCTTACTGCTCGTGTGCAGGGCATACAAGATTATGTTATCAGAAATCCTATGTCAGAACCTAAGATACCGATTCCTGAACTGTTTTCCGGAGACCGATTTAAATTTAGAAATTTCAGGAATAATTGTAAATTGTTTTTGTCCCTGAGACCCTGTTCATCTGGAGACTCCGCTCAGCAAGTGAAAATTGTTATTTCTTTTTTACGGGGCGACCCTCAGGATTGGGCCTTCTCGCTGGCGCCAGGAGATCCGGCATTGGCTGATATTGATGCGTTTTTTCTGGCGCTCGGTTTGCTTTATGAGGAACCCAATCTTGAGATTCAGGCAGAAAAAGCCTTGCTGGCTATGTCGCAGGGCCAGGACGAGGCTGAAGTGTATTGCCAAAAATTTCGGAAATGGTCCGTGCTGACCCAGTGGAATGAGTGTGCATTGGCTGCAAATTTCAGAAATGGCCTTTCTGAAGCCATTAAGAATGTGATGGTGGGTTTTCCCATTCCCACAGGTCTGAATGATTCCATGGCCCTGGCAATTCAAATCGACCGGCGGTTGCGGGAGCGCAAAACCGCAAATTCCCTCATGGTGTTGTCTGAACAGGCACCTGATTTAATGCAATGTGATAGAATCCTGACTAGAAATGAGCGGAAAATTCATAGACGCCAGAATGGCTTGTGTTACTACTGTGGTGATTCTACACATGTTATCTCAGCATGCTCTAAACGTCTTACTAGGGTTGTTAGTCCTGTCGCCATTGGTAATTTGCAACCTAAATTTATTCTATCTGTAACTTTGATTTGCTCACTGTCATCGTATCCTGTCATGGCGTTTGTAGACTCAGGTACTGCCCTGAGTCTGATGGATCTGTCATTTGCCAAGCGCTGCGGTTTTGTTCTGGAGCCATTAGAAAATCCTATCCCTCTTAGGGGTATTGATGCTACGCCTTTGGCAAAAAATAAACCGCAGTTTTGGACACAGGTTACCATGTGCATGACTCCCGAACATCGGGAGGTGATACGTTTTCTTGTTCTGCATAAGATGCATGATTTGGTTGTTTTGGGTTTGCCATGGTTACAGACCCATAATCCAGTCTTGGACTGGAAGGCAATGTCGGTGTCAAGTTGGGGCTGCCATGGAATTCATGGAGATTCCCTGCCCTTGTCTATTGCTTCTTCTACGCCTTCGGAAGTTCCGGCGTATTTGTCTGATTATCAGGATGTCTTCAGCGAGTCTAAGTCCAGTGCACTGCCTCCTCATAGGGAATGTGACTGTGCAATAGATTTGATTCCTGGCAGTAAGTTTCCTAAGGGGAGACTGTTTAATTTGTCGGTACCTGAACATACCGCGATGCGTTCATATATCAAGGAGTCTCTTGAGAAGGGGCATATCCGTCCTTCTTCTTCCCCTCTTGGTGCGGGATTCTTTTTTGTGGCCAAAAAGGACGGATCTTTGAGGCCTTGTATTGACTATCGGCTTTTAAACAAGATCACTGTCAAATTTCAGTATCCTTTGCCGCTGTTGTCAGACTTGTTTGCCCGGATTAAAGGTGCCAAGGGGTTCACCAAGATAGACCTTCGTGGTGCGTACAACCTTGTGCGCATTAAGCAAGGCGATGAATGGAAAACCGCATTCAATACGCCCGAAGGTCATTTTGAGTACTTGGTGATGCCATTTGGGCTCTCTAATGCACCTTCAGTTTTTCAGTCCTTCATGCATGACATTTTCCGGAAGTATCTGGATAAATTTTTGATTGTTTATCTGGATGATATTCTGGTTTTTTCTGATGATTGGGACTCGCATGTGGAGCAGGTCAGGATGGTTTTTAAGATTTTGCGTGAAAATTCTTTGTTTGTTAAAGGCTCAAAGTGTCTCTTTGGTGTACAGAGGGTTCCCTTTTTGGGGTTCATTTTTTCCCCTTCTGCTGTGGAGATGGACCCAGTCAAGGTCCGAGCTATTCATGATTGGACTCAACCCTCGTCAGTTAAGAGTCTTCAGAAGTTCTTGGGTTTTGCTAACTTCTACCGTCGTTTTATCGCAAATTTTTCTAGCGTTGTTAAACCATTGACGGATATGACCAAGAAAGGCTCTGATGTAGCTAACTGGGCTCCTGCTGCCGTGGAGGCTTTCCAGGAGTTGAAACGCCGGTTTACTTCGGCGCCTGTTTTGTGCCAACCTGACACCTCACTTCCCTTTCAGGTGGAGGTGGATGCTTCGGAGATTGGGGCAGGGGCCGTTTTGTCGCAGAGAGGCCCTGGTTGCTCTACTATGAGACCTTGTGCCTTTTTCTCCAGGAAGTTTTCGCCGGCAGAGCGAAATTATGATGTGGGCAATCGGGAGTTGTTGGCCATGAAGTGGGCATTTGAGGAGTGGCGTCATTGGCTCGAGGGTGCTAAGCATCGTGTGGTGGACAACTTGAAGTTGTCACAGGAGAAGGCTCAGCGTTTTGCCAACCGCCGCCGCGGTGTGGGTCCCCGACTTCGCGTTGGGGATTTGGTATGGCTGTCTTCTCGATTTGTTCCTATGAAGGTCTCCTCTCCCAAATTTAAGCCTCGCTTCATTGGTCCTTACAAGATATTGGAAATCCTTAATCCTGTATCCTTTCGCCTGGATCTTCCGGTGTCGTTTGCCATTCACAATGTATTTCATAGGTCCTTGTTGCGGCGGTACGTTGTGCCTGTGGTCCCTTCCGCGGAGCCTCCTGCTCCGGTGTTGGTTGAGGGCGAGTTGGAGGCTCCGGCGGAGGCTTCAGTACCTGGTCAAGTGGAAGGGCTATGGTCAGGAGGATAATTCCTGGGTGGTCGCCTCTGATGTGCATGCGGCCGATTTGGTTCGTGCTTTTCACGCCGCTCATCCTGATCGCCCTGGTGGTCTTGGTGAGGGTTCGGTGACCCCTCACTAAGGGGGGGGTACTGTTGTGAATTTGCTTTTTGGCTCCCTCTAGTGGTTACTAGTGATTTGACTCTGGGTATGTCAGTCATCCCTTGTATGCTCACCTGGGCCGTTAGTTCAGGGGTGTTGCTATATAAGCTCCCTGGACCTTCAGTTCAATGCCTGGCAACGTTGTAATCAGAGCTAATCTGTTGTGCTCTTGTCTACTGATCCTGGTTCCTGCTAGATTAAGCTAAGTCTGCTTTCTTGCTTTTTGCTATTTGTTTTTGTTTGCATTTTTGTCCAGCTTGTACATAATCTGTATCCTAACCTTGCTGGAAGCTCTAGGGAGGCTGGAGTTCTCCCCCCGGGCCGTTAGACGGTTCGGGGGTTCTTGAATTTCCAGTGTGGATTTTGATAGGGTTTTTGTTGACCATATAAGTTATCTTACTACATTCTGCTATTAGCAAGTGGGCCTCTCTTTGCTAAACCTAGTTCATCTCTGTGTTTGTCATTTCCTCTTACCTCACCGTTATTATTTGTGGGGGGCTTGTATCCAACTTTTGGGGTCTATTATCTGGAGGCAAGAGAGGTCTTTGTTTTCCTCTTCTAGGGGTAGTTAGTCGTCCGGCTGGCGCGAGACATCTAGCGACCAACGTAGGCATGTTCCCCGGCTACTTCTAGTGTTGGCGTTAGGAGTAGATATATGGTCAACCCAGTTACCACTGCCCTATGAGCTGGATTTTTGTACTTCGCAGACTTACTTGTTCCTCTGAGACCCTCGCCATTGGGGTCATAACAGCCTACATAGCTGCTGTCACCCACAGCCAGAGAGCCCAGAATGCAGGTAACCCACTGACTTCTAGACCCTCATCATCCAGCTGGATAACAGGAACAGTTACTGACCTCAAGCAGGTCACAGAGGGTTCTTGTAAGGTTGGGGCCTTAGTGTCACTTCTGGCTACCTCTAGTCAGGAGTCTCAGACTTGACTGGCCTCAGCGAGTGACATCTCAGAGAAGACCATCTCAGAACCCCAGAAGGAGAGGTTACTGTTTGAACCAGGGAGCTTGCTTAGTAAGATTGACTTGGGAGACAATCTATAAATCAATTTCCAATGCAATCTATAAAAGGGGAGGTGTCATAGAGAAAAGTAAAATCTTTGCAGAGATGAGAGAAAGAACTTATACTCCATTATTATTATTATTCCTCCATAGCTGACCCCATTCTTTGGAA
The DNA here is from genome assembly GCF_051348905.1 of Ranitomeya variabilis. Classification (NCBI taxonomy): domain Eukaryota; kingdom Metazoa; phylum Chordata; class Amphibia; order Anura; family Dendrobatidae; genus Ranitomeya; species Ranitomeya variabilis. The sequence goes on along the minus strand of NC_135236.1, from coordinate 210,202,708 downwards.
TCAGGGAATTAAAGAAACTTCTAATGGCTAAAAGATGTGAGGCCCTGAATCAGGGATGTGGAGAAGCAGATTTACAACGGTAATAAGACTTAGAAGAAATGTAGAGATCTCCTGGATCTTTGATTACTAGAAATTTAGAAGGGAGGTTTGCATGATTCACATCAAACTAATAAATATGAAAGTCATATTTTTGAAAATGTGAAGAAGTGGTGAAAGCAAAGCATGGTTTCATGTAGCTGGAAAATGGCCAGGATCCCTCCAATTGAATAATTGCCTGATAGATGAGGTTACACCTATCATCTTTGGTCTCTATATAAAGATAAAATCATGATAAAAAATATGGCGCCAATGTTAAGTGCCTGCAACCCTTAGGAGCAAAGATATCATGAATGTAGGGAATCTCATAATTTTCTGAAACTGAAGCCACATCCCATGGCCAGCCCTATTATCAAGGGAAGGTGTTTGGGTGTACATTAGGAGCTAATAAAAAGACAAAGCAAATTATCATCTGGGTTCAATGCAAGGAGATAAATATCTGTGTAAGCAAGATCCACGTTTCACATTTCACCGGACATTTTCAATCAATCTACTTCCGTTTGCTAAGCTCAGATCCATCTCTGTGACCAGTGTTTAGTAAGTAACTTTTGCTATTGCTGTTTATTTTATGCAATTATATATGTTGTATTGTTTTGTCCCCTTTGCAAAATCTTTTGTACATTTTTATAAACACGGCCTATCTTTCTGGATTAAATATAAAATGTACCATATATACTCGTGTATAAGCTGACCCAAGTATAAGACGAGGCAACTAATTTTGCCACGAAATACTGGGTAAGCTTATTGACTCGAGTATAAGCTGGTTATGCATTGTCCCCTCATCCCCATCCTAGTATGCATGTCTCCCCCGTTCCTGTCATTGTATGCATGGCTCCCCCGTCCTTGTCATTGCATGCATGGCTCCCCTGTCCCTGTCATTGTTTAAATGACTCCCCATCCCAGTCATTGTACGCATGGCACCCCGGTCCCTGTCGTTGTATGCATGGCTCCCCGGTCCCTGTCGTTGTATGCATGGCTCCCCGATCCCTGACGTTTTATGCATGACTTCCCAGTCCCTGTCATTGTATACATGGCTCCCAGGTCCCTGTCATTGTATGCATGGCTCCCCGGTCCCTGTCTTTGTATGCATGGCTCCCCTATCCTTGTATGCATGTTTCATATTAAAAAAAAAACATCCTACTCACCTTCCTGCATACCCTGATGCATCTCGTTCCGGCGCCAGCGGCTCTGTCTTCCGGCTGAGTGATCATGTGGCCCCGCTCATTAAAATAATGGATATGCACTCCATGCCTATGGGAGTGGAGAGATGTGCATATGCATTACCTTAGTGAACAGGGCCACGTGATCACTCGGCACAGGAAGAGCTGCTGGCGCCTGGAACAAAGGAGATGCAGAGCTAGTAAGGGTGCGCCGGTAGGTGAGTAGGATATGTGCTGAAAGGCAGCGGCTGCAGCTGGCATTGTGCGCTATTACAGCAGCGGCACAGGCTTTAGCAACAGCCGCCGGCTCCTGCCTCTGTCACCCGCCGCTCCACCTCTTTCCCTCCCCTGCCTGCTTCTGGGACCATTGACTCATGTATAAAACAAAGGGGGGGGCATTTTTAGCACAAAAAAATGTGCAGAAAAACTTATACACTAGTATATACAGTAATAGTTCTGTAAACAACACTCCTAAAAGTCATATGCTACCTGTAATGGGTGTCCAATTGGCCTGTATAAATGATTGGTGGTGGCAGCTAATGGCAGCAGAAGGAAAGACACGGGAGGCAATGGTGGCGCAGAACGGAGAACTGTGACCTGAGAAAGTGGGGGATACCCATAAAGACTAAAGTCATGTCAGCAGTAGCCAAGACATACTGCAACACAAATGAGAGATGCAAATGTTCCACACCATGCATTAAAAATAGGTCAAAAAGGAGAAAGATGCTATAGTTATTGAAACCTACTGACCCTGTGAGAAGGGATGATATTATTCCCTATGAAAGAGACCCAAGGCCTCTAGACCAGATGTCCCTATTGTTGAGTTGTAGGAGGGAGATCATTGTAAACTAAGTTTGGGCATTCAGCTGAACCTGATCACCAAGCTTTCTACTTCATCTTGAGCGGATAACTCCTCAAATAAGAACTTTGATGAGCAATGCAACCTGTCTCCTTGTGACAAGTGTGTCTGTGTCTTCATCATCATCATCATCATCATTGTCATCATCAATATCACAAGCTCACTGCTGCCACTCGTGCTTAACAGAAACACTAAAACCTGATAGTTTGTGTACATTTTAGCAACTTGGACCGTATTCATGTGAACTGCCGTTTTCATAATTCCAAATGCTTTTAATAAATTCTAAAAAAATTGAACAAATGAAAATATTATGGTAAGGTGGTTTGGAACTAATTCTGTTCTTCCAAGTGCAATTTTTTAAAATCAACATTTTTAAACTAGGTACCAACTTAGTGTGAGACAAAAGTTCAGTCCATGAGACACAACAAGGGTTATGCACATCCCAATTTCTATTAGATAAGGGCGACTACACGCAAAGGCCTTTCTTATCATGTTTAATTTTCCAATTCATAATTCCAGGTTCAGTAATCCAAAGGTGCCTATTTAACCATGTCCTCAGGTCCTGGAGGGAGAGGGTACAGCTGGACAAGAAGCGCTTTGTAGCTCAAGCTGATTATGTGACCTGTCCGGAATAGACTCATGGGACATCTGCTGTTCTGCAAATTAGACGGCTCCTGGTCTGAAGGTCAATACCCATTCTTCAGTAATCACCTCAACCATCCAAGCCCATAGCCCTGGAGATATCACTTAATAAGAAAAATATTTCTTCTGATGGAAAATATTTTCACAAAAGTATCAAAACCAAGTCAAAAAGAAATATGTTAACTGTCCAGGGTGAAGACCATTTTCAACAGAAAACCAAACATTTTATTATATCAGCACAAGTAGTGGCAATGATAATTATTTTTATGTTGTACATTAAAAATAAAATTGTTTTTGATATAAAAGGTTAGTCAGTACATTGTCTATCAAACACTTATTTAGTATTCTCTTCACAGCAATTCAGTTAATAATGTCTAAAATAACAGTTTACATATCACAACCTCCTGTGCATTTACGCTATCTAAGCTTTGGGTGAAGAAATACATTTCTGCTGTGTGAACAGTAAGAACCATTAGAAATGGCTTATAGTCTGTCTGTAAATACGTTACAATGGTAATATTTGAGTTACAGCCTGAATTGTAGTCTAATCAGCAGTCAGCAATGGCACAACTTGAAGCTCGTGGTCAACAATGCAAAATCGCCAACAGGGTCCCTATATATCACAGGTCTTTTCATATGGGCCAAAGATACCTTTTGGGCCCTTTAGGCACCAGGGTCAGGGTTCGATTCCAACCTATTATAGTCATGCCCCTGGCAGTCACATGTTTACACACCTCAGAAGTGAAATCCCCAATCATTATCTGTATGTTCAATGCCAGTACAGGGTTTTCGCCGATGATTTTTAATTCTTTAAAGTTTAATTCATAAAGTTGGGAATGTGCAGTAACCTGCCATAGAAAAAAATTAATTTCCTCAATCGAAATAGGAGTTTAAAGAAATTGTACAGGATATGTTTGTCTATTGTAAGGTTGCTGACTGTTTCTGGTATTATCAGGCAGAATAATCCATGCAGCTCTGGACTACAATACCAGCAGTGTCTCAGAATCAAAAAGCGAAAAGTAATTATATTTATATTCAAAATTATTTCACCCTTAGGGTATATGCACACATTCAGTATATGCTGCAGGAAAATCTGCTAATTCTGGAGTATTGGCAAGTAAAACGCTGAGTAAAATATGCACATTCTGGAGTGTTTTGCTGCATTTATCCATGTGTTTTTTATGAGTTTGTTTTCCATTAATTTCAATGAATAATAAATGCTGCAAAAATGCTGAAAGAATTGACATGTTGTACATCTGAAACTGCTTTAAATCTGCAAAGAAAGAAAAGCAGCATGTGCATGAGACTTCAGAATTCTCAATCACTTTACTGGTAGACAGGGCCACCATTAGGGCATTACTGCCCTTATGGGCATATGGGGCCCGGTGAGCAGAGGGGGCCCGCAGCGGGTCCCCCATCTTCTGCTTACCTTGCCCCAGTGGCAGGATTCTGCCAGTGCAGTAACTGAACCTGCATAGGAGATGCAGGTTCAGTTAAAATCTATTACGTGGCAAGCCCACACAGCAATAGTTAAAAGCCGCCAGCTAATTGCAGGCTTGCGGCTGACATCAGCCCTCACGTTGCTAACGTATGACATCATTATCATTCGCTGGTGAGTACGCACTTGAAATAGCTGGAGGGGATGTTGCCGCTGGACCCTGGCTAGGTAAGGAGAAAGTATTTTTCATTATTATTGAAGGCGGCAAGCCACAATATGTTTGGGTGGCAGTGTCCATGGTCCATGTGTCTCCATCCTGCCCCATGATCCTGCACCATGTGACTTGGTTCTGGATCATGGGGCAGAATGGAGATACATGATGCAGGATCATGGGGCAGGATGGAGACAGATAGGGCAGGATGGAGACAGATGGGGCAGGATGAAAACAGATGGGGCAGAAACATGGGGCAATATGGACACAGATGGGGCATGATTGAGACAGATGGGACAGGATCATGGGGCAAGATGGAGACAGATAGTACAGGATCATAGGGCAGGATGGATACAATGGAAGCACATGGGGCAGGATCATATGACACATGGGGCAGGATCATGGGACACATGGGAAAGGATCATTTGACAGATGGGGCAGGACCATGGAGCAGGATGGGGGATCATATGGGGCAGGAAGGGACATCACATGGGGGCAGAATGGAGACACATGAGGACAGGATGGGAGACATATGGAATCAGGATGGGAGAAGATATGGCTGGAGCCAGGAATGAGACACAAGGGGGCCAAGATGGGGGATATTATTACTGTAAGGGCTAATTAAATGATATTATTACTGCAGTGATGTATTTTATTTTAAGGATACTGTTTTCAATGGGGGGTCCTGTTACTGCTGTGCAGAGCGACACTGCATTGCCTTTCTTTCTTCATCTGGTGTAGTGTAGAAGTTAGAAAAAATTAAGCAATGTGCTCTGCAAGCGGTGCTCTAGATAACTGTATTATTTCCTGCAGAGACGAGTCCTGGCTGGAAGAAGTGATGGTGGTGGATGAAGATGAAAAGCAAAGATAAAGGACTTCAACTAGGAAAATCACTGGTGAGTCAGTGTACACACACTATACACTGTATATTATATACAGAGCTCTTGTGTATAATGTCACCTATGATCCCTGTATTACCTTTACACTGACACTGTATTCAAAGCTCCTGTGTATAATGTCACTGATGTTCCCTGTATTACCTGTAAACTGACACTGAATGCAGAGCTCCTGTGTACAATGTCACCAGTAATCACTGTATTACCTGTACACTATATACAGAGCTCATATTTATAATATCACTGGTGATCACTGTATTATCTGTACACTGTATAGTATATTATATACAAAGCTCCTGTGTACAATGTCACTGGTGATCACTGTATTACCTGTACACTGACACTATACAGAGCTCCTATGTATAATATCACCCGTGATCTCTGTATTACCTGTACACTGACACTATATACAGAGCTCCTGTGTATAATGTCACTGGTGATCACTGTATTTCCTGTACACTATACACTAAATACAGAGCTCCCGTGTGCAATGTCTCCAGTGATCACTTTATTATCAGTACACTGACACTATATACAGAACTCCTGTGTATGAAGTCACTGGTGATTACTGTATTACCTGTACACTAAAACTGTAGACTAAGTGCAGATCTCCTATGTATAATGGCACTTATGGTGATATTAGTATTGTGTTTTTTTATTAATCATCAGTTTGACTATATTCGGTCTCTGTGGTGGTAATATGTGGTCCAGCCATGGGGTGACTGTATTTGTTCCTTGTGTGTGGTATTATTCGGTGACTATGTCTTGGTAATATGTGGTCTGGTCTTGGTGTGGTGGTATTTTTGTATTTGATATTTTTGCTCATTTTAAAAATTGAAAAATAAATAAAAATATACTTAAAGGGACTCTGTCACCTGAATTTGGAGGGAACAATTTTCAGCCATAGAGGCGGCGTTTTCGGGTGTTTGATTCACCCTTTCCTTACCCGCTGGCTGCATGCTGGCTGCAATATTGGATTGAAGTTAATTCTCTGTCCTCCGTAGCACATGCCCGCACAAGGCAATCTTGCCTTGCGCAGGCGTGTACTATGGAGGACAGAGAATGAACTTCAATCCAATATTGCAGCCAGCATGCAGCCAGCGGGTAAAGAAAGGGTGAATCAAACACCCGAAAACCCCGCCTCTATGGCTGAAAATTGTTCCCTCCAAATTCAGGTGACAGAGTCCCTTTAAAGAGCATTGGATATTTTAAAACATGTTTAATAAGTTACATTAGAATAGATCCCAACCAAAAGTGTCAACCTTGTCGTGGTGGTGGTGGTGGCAGATTAAAAAATCCTTTGGCCAAAACAAAAGTTGTTGGCTATGCATGTGATATGGTGATGAAAACTGTTTATGCGTGATTGGTGAGGACATGGTGCAGAAGTGGAATTATTCCAAGAGAGGGTGGTGGGACTGTGGAAGATTCGAGGTGTAGAAGGGGAGCTAGGGAGGAACCTGGGTGGAGTCTCAATGTGGCTCCGAAAATTTTGCCAGTATGGGGCCCTGAAATTCCTAGTAGCAGCCCTGCTGGTAGAATAAAATGCATTTTGTCAAGAAAACTTGCAGGAAAAAAATGTCTTTTTACAATATTTTTTGTTTTTATCCGGGGTCTTCTTTTTTAAAGAAATGCCTCCCTACCATATGTTCAGCTTCCAGAAATGTATTGCTTTCAGTATAAGCAAAAAAAGCCATGAAACACTAATGACAAAGTTTTTGCTATTGTTGCTTTTTCATTCTGCTTTTTCAATCAATACTGATTTCTGTTATGCTGTAATGTCTATTGTCTGTATAAGTCCCCTCTATAAGTTGTAAAGCGCTGCGGAATATGTTGGCGCTATATAAATAAAATTATTATTATTATTATTATTCTGCCAAGGCTGACTCTCTGGGCATTCTTGCAAGTCGGATTACCAGTGCACACCCCTAATACCATCTTCTGAGGTTTCTATAGACATGCTCATGCACCTACAGTATATGATGCCTGAGTATACAGATTTTAGTGTATGCACATTTCAGGAGCTAACCAGTGTAACCACTTGACAAGCCCAGCTCTGCCATCATTGGGCTCTGCTCTGGGCCTGCATAGAGATCATAGTGTCCCTTAGCAGAAATCCCCCCGCCCTTAAAAAAAGAATAATTCGGCAAGGTCACAACAAGAGCATAACTCACAACATTGCAAGCCCTTTTACTCCTATTAAAGCCACTTAGTGTTCCCATGCAATAAGATACCTCTTTTATGGTGCCCATAAAGTAGGATGCTAACAAAGGTGCCCCCATACACAGTAAGACACTTCCAATCCACAGTACTCTTCTCACACACATAGGATGATGATGATCCTACAGTACCCCCTCACAAAGTGTGATTTCGCACAGTGACCTCAATATAGTATGATGCCCCCACAATTACCTCAACATAGCCCCAACCTTCACACAATATGATGGCCCCCACACAGCCTTCCATAAAGTATAATGGCTGTCATGTGGCTCTCCAAACAGTATAATAGTCCTCACATATCCCTGCAAACATTATAATTGCCCTAAAATAGCCCTCAAAACAGTATAATGGCCCTCTCACAGCCCTACAAACAGTGTAATGGCCCCCCCACATAGTCTTGCAAACAGTATAATGACCCCCACACCGCCCTACAAACAGTATAATGACCATCCACACAGCCTTGCAAACAGTATAATGGCCCCCAAATAGCACTGCAAATAGTATAATGGCCCCCACATAGCCATGCAAGCAGTATAATGGCCCCTACATAGACCTGCAAACTGTATAATAGCCCCACATAGGCCATCAAACTGTATAGTGGCCCCCACATAGCCCTGCACACAGTATAATGGGCCCCACGTAGCCTTGCAAGAAGTAAAATGGCCCCCACATAGCCCTGAAAAAAGTATAATGGCCCCACATTGCCCTGCAAATAGTATAATATCCCCCCAGATAGCCATGAAAACAGTATAATGGCCTCCATATGGCCCTCCAAATAGTTTATTGGCCACCACATAGCCCTTCAAATAATATAATGGCCCCCACATGACCTTCCAAGTAGTATAATGGCTCCCACATAGCCCTGTAAACAATATAGTAGCCCCCACATAGCCCTGCAAACAGTATAACAGCCCCCATATAGCTTTGCAAATAGTTTAATGACCCTTCATAGCCCTCAAAATAGTATCTAGGCTGTACAAAGCCCTCCAAATCCAAACTGTATTATTGTCCCCATAATGTACTCATTCATTTAAAAAAATGCCTCTCCTTGTGCTGCTCCAGTCTCAGCAGTGATTGTTCTGCACTGCAGCTCTGCACAGCTAAGCGCAGCAGACGAGATGTACTAACAGCTGAAAGTGCAATGCCGGGTCACCCCAACACACAGGCTCCAAAACGGCCTTATGGTCTGCTGATATTAGCTGTATGCCACTAGCTCTATCATCACTATAAAAAGAGTGCCTTTAGACAAACATTCTTCCGATATTCCAAGTTGCCTGACTCCTGAATCAGCTCTGCCGTGCCAAGGTGCTGTCCACACACTCAGCTCTAGTACATCAAAGTGACTTACTGCTAACTCAGTGCTGCTATTCCAAAGTGCTGCTCGCCCTGAACTTGAGCTTAGTGAATACATCTGACCAGGGCTCATTCAAATGTTAGTTTTTCACGTATAAGTTCTACCTGTTTTTTCATGAATAGCACTTGTATCTATGACAGTTGAAAGTCTATGGGACTGTTCACATATCTGTGATATTTTGTGGACTGAGTGGTCAACGCAAAATCACTAAGACATTCCCAACATTGGTCTCAGTGTGGGATCAAACTCGGCAATGAAAGTCTATAGGTCCATGACAAAAGCGGACATTGCTCTGATGTCATCTTTGTTTATGTACTCACTGATAGAAAGGAGAAGGTGGAGAAACTTTTATTTTCTCATCAGCGAAAAACACTGATGAATCTCTGTACAAACTATGATTAAATTCTGATAATATTGTGCTGAAAATCACTGACGAAGCTCAGTCCATTTTTCTCATACTTCAAAAAAATTAACTTCTAGCTGAGGCTTTAAAGGGGTTGTCCGGCTTTAGGGTACAAGTCTGCAGTCATTCTGTATGAATGCAGATTTGTGAATCACTACATTGAGAGCACTGCGCATTTTAAGAATTCTCCCAGAGTCGACAGCAGTGGTAATATGACTAATGTATGTGATTTGCATACATATAGTCACATGTAGACTAGACGTGCATGGCCTTGCTCAATGCAAGTGTATTGAAAGAGGTAAGTCACAGTCTAGTCGGAATGTGGCCAGAAGTATACAACCTGCATACTTGCATACTTGCGACAGATGGCCTCATGTTTCATCTGTCGTTTGCCGGATCCATCGAAAATTGTCCGGTGGCCGGAGACAACAGACATAGTAACGGTTTTTGTTTACGTTGAAAAATTGGACAGCGACGGATCCGTCGCCGTCCGTCGTTTGCTTGAATAGAAGGCTATGCGCGCCGGATCCATCAAATGACTGAATCCGGCGACGGATTCTGTTTTTTTTAACTGAGCATGCTCCGATTTATATAGGATACAATTAGCCAGATCCGCTAAAAAAAACGAATCTGTCGCATCAGTTTTTCACAATCTGCGCCGGATCCTTCTAGCCCACGGATTGTGACTGACGGCAAAAAACTGATGTGTGAAAGGGGCCTTAGTCACATCCTAGTGCGTAGGAACCCTTTCTCATGTGCAGCACCATGGAATTAATGGTGCTATATAAATAAATAATAATAATAGTGCTATTCATTTTTCACTGACTGTTTCTTAGAAGAAGTTTGAGAATCCTCTGTTAAAACACTCATGGAAGAAAATGATACACTAATCACATTTTTCATGCAAAAAAAAAGATGTGAAACAAGGTTAACAGAGCACAACCTACAGGTACATTATGTATTGAAATGCTCTACCAGTTGTCACAATACTCACCTTGCAAAACTGCAGCATTACAGCGTCATAGGAAAATTAATTGTTTTTTATATTGCAAAAACGATTGCATGCCAGTTTATGACTGTCAAAGTCCATTCTTTTGGTTCGTATTAAACCTTAAAGATGTTGTTTTGAACAAAATCTTTCATTTTATCATATAATGTAATTGAAAAGGAGAAAATAATCCAGGTGAGGTAGAATGGGGAAATAAATGCAACTTATTTTATTATTTTTTTTGTAGTTTTAAATCATTTAGTGACCTGAAGAAACATAATTCTCATAATTATTACAGCTATAACAAACTAATATTGCATTTTATATTGTTTTAATGGCATAAAAAATTCTGAGGTTTCTAAAACAAATTTGGTTTGTGTTGTAATTTTCTTCAGAACCATGAGTTTTTTTAACTTCCATCGATTGACCTGTGCAAGGTCTTGTTCTTTGCATGCTGGGCTTTAATTCTAAATGGTATCATTTTGAGGTACTTACAACGCTTTAGTTGGTTGAGTCGCATTGCTTTTTTGGGGGGGAAGTGCAAAGACCAAAAAAGGCAATTCTGGGGATCTCAACTTTTTGTATTTGAAGGTTTACATAATTTTATAGTTTGATAGATTTGACCTTCACAAATATGGCGATCCTGAATATGCTTATTTCTTTGTTTCGTTCATGTCACAGGGTAGCGACAGGCACCACATGGGTAACATGTAATAAAATGCCTACTAACATGCTGCATCCAAAAAGTCAAACTTATTTATACATTTATGTTTAGTAATCTAACGCATGCATTCTCTATAATTAACATTTTGTTGTTCTCTAAACCATTTTCTGTTTGACAACGCCAGATATACAGCATCTTTTGTCATCTAAGAATATTTTATTTATTGGGCTTTCAATCTCAAGACTCAGATATACGAGGGTGTTTCAACTGGAAGGCGTTATGTCTGAAATGATTATGTTAGTTTTTGGATAACATCTTTCATTCTTGAGAGCGAATTTATCATTTTTGTCAAAACAGCCTCAATACACAAATCCATTTTGTGATCTCTTTTGCCTAGGGCCTAAAGTTAGGTGGGCAAAGATTTATCAGTTCTACTGCATGTGTTACTGTGCCTATATATTAAACAAAGACAGAAGGTTAAAGCAAACTAAGGCGTTAATGAAAGTAGCGAGGACAGTAATTGAAGGGATAATTCAATACAGCTGATTGTGGTATAATTAGCAATGTATTAAATAGCCATACTTATAGATACAATTATACTTTTTGCTTGGCAAAGCCTATACTGTTCTTCCTGCCAAGTTATTGAGAAACTATACTGAAACCTGCAATCTAATTATATTATTATTTATTATTCTTTGATACTATTATTATGAAGAATAATATCATTATAATGCAGGCTGCATTACAAATACATTTTTTCCGCCTGTTTTTTCAGATTTTCTATCTATCTATCTACAGTGGCATGTAAAAGTTTGGCCACCCCTGGTCAAAATTACTGTTATTGCTAACAGTTAAACAAGTTGAAGATGAAATGATCTCTAAAAGGACTAAAGTTAAAGATTATTCTTTTCCTTCATATTTTAGGGAAAAAATTTTTTTTCATCTTGTATATTTTTAAAAATTACAAAAAGGAAAATGAGCAGACGCAAAAGTTTGGGCACCTTGCATGGTTAGTACTTGGTAGTACCTCCTTTTGAAAGTATCACAGTATACGAATAGAGATGAGAAATCCTTTTAAGGTTCGGTTATGTTCTGTGAACTTTCCGATGCTCGCTTAACATAAGCGAATACCACTGAATTAAATAGGAGGCAAATCCAAAAGCATAGACAACACCTTCAGGGGGGCCCAAAAGCTGCCAAAACACTCAAATTAGGGGCAGACACCAGGAAAATTGGCATCAATTAACCCATCAATTGCGCTATAAATAAATAATTTAAAAAAAATTGATGTGAGTTCCCCTGTATTTTTGATAACCAGCCAAGCAAAACTGACAGCTGTGGGTGCATCCCTCAGTTGTCAGCTTTATCAGGGCTGGTAATCAAGTATAGGGGTCCCCACACTGTTCTTTAATTATTTAGTAAATAATAAAAAAAACAAAGGCTTGGGTTCCCCCCATTTTTGACAACCAGCCAAGCTAAAGCTGATAGCTGGGGGCTGGTATTCTCAGGCTGGTAAGGGGCCATGGATATTGCCCCCTGCCTAAAAAGAGCAGCTCACAGCCACCCAAAAAAGTGCACCTATTAAATGTAATTCGCTCTGGTGCTTTGCCTGGCTATTCCTCTGCGGCAGTGGCAAGTGGGGTTCACATTTCTAGAGTTAATCACCTTAGTATTGTCCGGTGACATCAAACTCAGAGGTTAGTAATGGAGAGGTGTCTATAAGACACCCCCATTACTAACCTCATAGTGATACTGTATAAAAAACACACTCAGAATAAAGTCCTTTTTTTTTTTGTGGGACGAGTTGTACTTTTGAATAACACCATTGGTTTTACCATTTCGTGTACTAGAAAACAGGAAAAAATTCCAAGTGCGGTGAAATTGCAAACAAAGTGCAATCCCACAACTTTTTTGTTTGGATATTTTGCTAGGTTCACTAAAGGCTAAAACTGATCTGCCATTATGATTCTCCAGTTCATTATGAGTTCATAGACACCAAACATGTCTAGGTTTTTTTTTAACTAAGTGGTGAAAAAAATTCCAAAATTGTTAAAAAAAAAAAAAATCAATTTTCCGAGACCCGTAGCGTCTCCATTTTTCGGGATCTGGGGTTGGGTGAGGGTTTATTTTTTGAGCATCAAGCTATCGTTTTTAATTATATCACTTTGGTGCAGATACGTTCTTTTGATCGCCCGTTATTGCATTTTAATGCAATGTTGTGGCATCCAAAAAAAACATAATTCTGGTGTTTAGAATTTTTTTCTCGCTATGCTGTTTAGCGATCAGTTTTCTTCTTTTTTTTTGATAGATCGGGCAATTCTGAACGAGGTGATACCAAATATATGTAGGTCTGATATTTTCATTGTTTTATTTTGAATGGGGCGAAAGGGGGGTGATTTATACTTTTTATTTTTTTATTTTTTTCATATTTTTAAAAACATTTTTTTTTACTTTTGCCATGCTTTAATTGCCTCCATGGGAGGCTAGAAGCTGGCATAGCCTGATCAACTCTGCTACATAGGAGCAATGCTCAGATCGCTTCTATGTAGCAGAATTACTGCATTGCTATGAGCGCCGACCACAGGGTTGGTACTCACAGCAATCTGGCATCAACAACCACAGAGGTTGTTATGCCAATGCACCGATGACCCCCGATCATGTGATGGGGGTCACCAGTGTGCGCATTTCCGGCCCGATGGCCAGAAGCGCTTGTTAAATGCTGCTGTCAGCTCACATGTCCCGGATTGGATGCGGGCTCACCGCTGGAGCCCTCATCAAAGCAGGGGATCGCCCATTGGACATACTATTTCGTCCGATGGCAGAAATGGGTTAACCCCTTCCTGACATCTGACGTACTATCCCGTCGAAGTGGGGTGGGCCCGTATGACCACCGACGGGATAGTACGTCATCACCGATCAGCGGCGCTCACGGGGGGAACGCGGCCGATCGCGGCCGGGTGTCAGCTGCATATCGCAGCTGACATCCGGCACTATGTGCCAGGAGCGGTCACGGACCGCCCCCGGCACATTAACCCCCAGCACACCGCGATCAAACATGATCGCGGTGTACCGGCGGTATAGGGAAGCATCGCGCAGGGAGTGGGCTCCCTGCGGGCTTCCCTGAGACCCCCGGAGCAACGCGATGTGATCGCGTTGCTCCGAGGGTCTCCTACCTCCCTCCTCGCCGCAGGTCCCGGATCCAAGATGGCCGCGGCATCCGGGTCCTGCAGGGAGGGAGGTGGCTTACCGAGTGTCTGCTCAGAGCAGACACTTGGTAAGCCTGCAGCCCTGCACAGCAGATCGCAGATCTGGCAGAGTGCTGTGCACACTGCCAGATCAATGATCTGTGATGTCCCCCCCTGGGACAAAGTAAAAAAGTTTAAAAAAAATTCCCCACATGTGTAAAAAAAAAAAAAAAAAAATATCCTAAATAAATAAAAAAATAAAAAAATATTATTTCCATAAATAAATTTCTTTTGCTAAATAAAATAAAAAAAACAATAAAAGTACACATATTTAGTATCGCCGCGTCCGTAACGACCCAACCTATAAAACTGCCTCACTAGTTAACCCCTTCAGTAAACACCGTAAGAAAAAAAAAAAAAAAAAACGAGGCAAAAAACAATTATTATCATACCGCCGAACAAAAAGTGGAATAACACGCGATAAAAAAGACTGATATAAATAACCATGGTACCGCTGAAAACGTCATCTTGTCCCGCAGAAAACGAGCCACCATACAGCATCATCAGCAAAAAAATAAAAAAGTTATAGTCCTGAGAATAAAGCGATACCAAAATAATTATTTTTTCTATAAAATAGTTTTTATTGTATAAAAGCGCCAAAACATAAAAAAATGATATAAATGAGATATCGCTGTAATCGTACTGACCCGACAAATAAAACTGCTTTATCAATTTTACCAAACGCGGAACGGTATAAACGCCTCCCCCAAAAGAAATTCATGAATAGCTGGTTTTTGATCACTCTGCCTCACAAAAATCGGAATAAAAAGTGATCAAAAAATGTCACGTGTCCGAAAATGTTACCAATAAAAACGTCAACTCGTCCCACAAAAAACAAGATCTCACATGACTCTGTGGACTCAAATATGGAAAAATTACAGCTCTCAAAATGTGGTAACGCAAAAAATATTTTTTGCAATGAAAAGCGTCTTTCAGTGTGTGACGGCTGCCAATCATAAAAATCCGCTAAAAAACCCGCTATAAAAGTAAATCAAACCCCCCTTCATCACCCCCTTAGTTAGGGAAAAATTAAAAAATTAAAAAATGTATTTATTTCCATTTTCCCATTAGGGTTAGGGTTAGGGCTAGAGTTAGGACTAGAGTTAGGACTAGAGTTAGGACTAGAGTTAGGGCTAGGGTTAGGGCAAGGGTTAGGGCTAGGGTTAGGGTTGGGGCTAGGGTTAGGGCTAGGGTTGGGGCTAGGGTTAGGGCTAGGGTTGGGGCTAGGGTTAGGGCTAGTGTTAGGGCTAGGGTTATTGCTAGGGTTAGGGCTAGGGTTGGGGCTAGGGTTAGGGCTACAGTTAGGGTTGGGGCTAAAGATAGGGTTAGGGTTTGGATTACATTTACGGTTGGGAATAGGGTTGGGTGTGTCTGGGTTAGAGGAGTGGTTAGGGTTACTGTTGGGATTAGGGTAAGGGGTGTGTTTGGATTAGGGTTTCAGTTATAATTGGGGGTTTCCACTGTTTAGGCACATCAGGGGCTCTCCAAACGGGACATGGCATCCGATCTGAATTCCAGCCAATTCTGCGTTGAAAAAGGAAAACAGTGCTCCTTCCCTTCAGAGCTCTCCCGTGTGCCCAAACAGGGGTTTACCCCAACATATGGGGTATCAGCGTACTCAGGACAAATTGGACATCATCTTTTGGGGTCCAAGTTCTCCTGCTACCCTTGGGAAAATACAAAACTGGGGGCAAAAAAATAAGTTTTGTGGGAAAAAAAAAGATTTTTTATTTTCACGGCTCTGCGTTGTAAACTGTAGTGAAACACTTGGGGGTTCAAAGTTCTCACAACACATCTAGATAAGTTCCTTGGGGGGTCTAGTTTCCAATATGGGGTCACTTGTGGGGGGTTTGTACTGTTTGGGTACATCAGGGGCTCTGCAAATGCAACGTGACGCCTGCAGACCAATCCATTTAAGTCTGCATTCCAAATGGCGCTCCTTCCCTTCCGAGCTCTGTCATGCGCCCAAACAGTGGTTCCCCCCACATATGGGGTATCAGCGTACTCAGGACAAATTGGACAACAACTTTTGGGGTCCAATTTATCCTGATACCCTTGTGAAAATACAAAACTGGGGGCTAAAAATCATTTTTGTGAAAAAAAAAGAATTTTTATTTTCACGGCTCTGCGTTATAAACTGTAGTGAAACACTTGGGGGTTCAAAGCTATCAAAACACATCTAGATAAGTTCCTTAGGGGGTCTACTTTCCAAAATGGTGTCACTTGTGGGGGTTTTTAATGTTTAGGCACATCAGGGGCTCTCCAAACGCAACATGGCATCCCATCTTAATTCCAGTCAATTTTGCATTGAAAAGTAAAATAGCGCTCCTTCCCTTCCGAGCTCTGCTATGCGCCCAAACAGTGGTTTACCCCCACATATGGGGTATCGTCGTACTCAGGACAAATTGCACAACAACATTTGTGGTCTAATTTCTTCTCATACCCTTGGGGAAATAAAAAAATGGGGGCGAAAAGATCATTTTTGTGAAAAAATATGATTTTTTATTTTTACGGCTCTGCATTATAAACTTCTGTGAAGCACTTGTTGGGTCAAAGTGCTCACCACACATCTAGATAAGATCCTTAGGGGGTCTACTTTCCAAAATGGTGTCACTTGTGGGGGGTTTCAATGTTTAGGCACATCAGGGGCTCTCCAAATGCAACATGGCGTCCCATCTCAATTCCAGTCAATTTTGCATTGAAAAGTCAAATGGCGCTCCTTTCCTTCCGAGCTCTGCCATGCGCCCAAACAGTGGTTTACCCCCACATATGGGGTATAAGCGTACTCAGGACAAATTGTACAACAAATTTTGGGGTCTATTTTCTCCTGTTACCCTTGGTAAAATAAAACAAATTGGAGCTGAAATAAATTTTGTGTGAAAAAAAGTTAAATGTTTATTTTTATTTAAACATTCCAAAAATTCCTGTGAAACACCTGAAGGGTTAATAAACTTTTTGAAAGTGGTTTTGAGTACCTTGAGGGGTGCAGTTTTTAGAATGGTGTCACACTTGGGTATTTTCTATCATATAGACCCCTCAAAATGACTTCAAATGAGATGTGGTCCCTAAAAAAAAATGGTGTTGTAAAAATGAGAAATTGCTGGTCAACTTTTAACCCTTATAACTCCGTCACAAAAAAAAATTTTGGTTCCAAAATTGTGCTGATGTAAAGTAGACATGTGGGAAATGTTAATTATTAAGTATTTTGCATGACATATGTCTGTGATTTAAGGGCATAAAAATTCAAAGTTGGAAAATTGCGAAATTTTCAAAATTTTCGCCAAATATTCGTTTTTTTCACAAATAAACGCAAGATATATTGAAGAAATTTTACCAGTATCATGAAGTACCATATGTCACGAGAAAACAATGTCTGAATCGCCAAGATCCGTTGAAGCGTTTCAGAGTTATAACCTCATAAAGGGACAGTGGTCAGAATTGTAAAAATTGGCCCGGTCATTAACGTGCAAACCACCCTTGGGGGTGAAGGGGTTAAAGCACCGCTCCACCATTTTTTGTTTTATTTTACCACTGGAGTGGTACTACTAATCTAGGTTTCCTGCCCCTAGTATTATGCTTATCAACAGCCATCTTCTACTGTTATCAGAAGTTATGGTTTTCAGATCTTCATCAAAGGAAACAGGTTATGTTTTAAAAATCTGTTTTATTATATAAAAAATCAAGACGTTCTAGTAAAACCAATTGTGTTCTTCTAGAATTGAATACAGAAAAAGTTACACCTTGGTCCTGTCTCTAGTAATCTGGGAGTGAAAGAGTGTCTGATTAAAATGTGAACTTTAAATTGAGTTGAAAAGAGTCTTCTACCACTATTGATGCTTTGCCAACCAAAAAATTTTATAGTGGAAAATAAAATTGTGTTGCATTTTGAGGATTTGAGGATTATTTTTGTATAGGTTAGAGGGTTCCGTTTTTTCTTTCATTAGGACCATCCTTCCTTACCATACTTTCCTGCATGTGAATGATGTAAAATTACATTAAAGGATTTTACATGTAGAATTTACAATAGAAAAACCTTAGTTATTTCATTTATATAAGAAATATACATAATTGAACATTCAGCTGTATTTTTAAACAGTTACTTGTCCTTATACGATCATTACGTGGAATTGACTAAAAACAGAATTTTTACCAATTCATCTCCATTCATTTTGCCAATCTTAATGGAATTTTCCTTCAATGGTGTAATAACCTAGGACCATTCATTTACATCAAGATTATTACCTCATTCAACAGTACAATTGCCAAATTAATAACTCGTAAATGGAAGTAAAACTTAATTAGATATCTTTACGGTGAACCTGTGGAAAAGCACCTTTAGATCTTTTTTCTGAAACATTTATATTTGAAGGTCAACCATTTTGAGTGTAGTTAATGTTTATATAAAATGAAAGACATATTGGGACTTAATGAATTATGTAGGTCATACTTTTAAGTAGGAATGAACCTGGAAACATTTCAGTAAATGTGATTATTTTTTATAACATGGGTAAGCATTTTCTGAACCTCTTTTTCCGTAACATGTTATGTAAAATATGCTATATTTATTTAATAATGTGCTCTAAACATAATTGTTCAAAGGAAAAATATTAAACACAGCTAAATAATCTAATAACATCTAAAGAGCTGCATATCTGCTTAGGTGGTATCAGTCTGTTTAGCCCTGTTATTGTTTTGTTTTTTGGGGTGAGATGTTTTAGAACACTTTAAAAGAAATAACATATTTTGCATAATATGTATTGCATAAAAAGAGTTGTGAAAATGCTTATCACTGTTAAAAAAAATATATAGACAGTATTGTGCAAAGATTTCAGGCAGGTGTCGATAAAATGCTGCAAATGTTTTCAAAAATAGAAGTGTTAATAGTTTATTTTTATCAATTGACAAAATGCTAAGTGAATGAATAAAAGTGTAATTTACATGAAATAAATTAAATAAATATTTGATATAACCACCCTTTCCCTTCAAAACATTGTAAATTCGAATGGGTACACATGCACAAAGTCAGGAATATTAAGAAAAAAATCCTCAGATAAGCATAATTAGTCGTAACGCAATTGTATGCACATAAGACCCAAAACAAATATAATGTAGAGCAGACTCACTGACTGAACAATTGGAAAAAGGAGAACCTGAGTCAAAACTACCAAAAGATATTTACATTTTTATTTGAATACAAAAAGACACATAAATGCGACAGAACACATTAAAATGGTAAAGTGAATGAGTAAATGGCATATGCAGTAACCAGAATACCCGAAGGAAAAAATGCTGGCCAGGTTGCACTAAGATGTAAAATAATTGCAAGGTAAAAAAAACATTCATCTAATAACCTATGTTAGTAGCCTGCTTCAAAATATATGATAAGCATAGCTCCGTTCACAGGGACAAAGTGTTCAAGTAAAGTAGCAACAGAGGTGGATATCAAATACATTGATACAAAAACTTTCCCCAGAGACCAACCACAAGAGGTAAGTATCATAAGAGGTATCGTGGGAATGACTATGAGGAAAGTTAGTGCAACTACAAACATCAGAAAATCCAGGTTCAAACATATGAGTGTAATCGAGGAAAAATTTTTCAAAATATACCCATTGCTGCAGTAAGTAAAGTGCCTCGGTCAGCAGTCCCCGACGTACGTTTTACAATGAATATTGCTTCCTCGGGGGGCATGGCCAATACAGTCATATGTACCTCTATATACCCAGTTGCCCAGAACACATGATTCACAGTAGCTAATCACCTTGTGTATCACAGTGCATGCACACTCTCTCCCAACAACACCGCTCATGTCCGACTGCCCACCAGCTGGATGCAATCACGTGGAACGGCCAGCGCCTAGCCGTAACCAAGCAACTGCACCACACACTGGATGGGAGAGATGAATGGTGCCAGAAGCAGGAGAGAGGGCGCACACGTGCACAAGGATGAGCAAAGGGACAACAGAAGTATAATCCCCACCCAAAAAAAATTCAGTGCAAGTACAAAGGTGCATAACCACAATGAATAAATGGAAAGAACAACAAGATGTCATAGGAAAGATGGACAAATCTATATAATACATACAGTATACTAGTGTATAAATGCATTCAATTGACATAATTCCTAATGGGAAGCATTTAATAACAATTATTCATACATATATGCTGACAACAGCAAAAAATGCATGGAAAATGACAAATCGAAGTAAAAAAAAAAAATTGTCCACTGGATCTCTGATATAGTCTGTAATCTGTGGTAAAGTCATATGCGCTGTCTTGAAATTAAGAAATAACAGTCATGGAGGAATGCAGGAATGGCAAAACACTGGGCAGAGAGCTAGAGGCAAAAATAACAAAATCAGCAAATAACCAGATAAAATATATGAAAAATGATTAAAAACAATGATAAGGGAGCAGCAGACCAAGAGCCAATATAACTCCATAAATAGCAATATTAGCAATATTAGAGAAAGGATGCAAATCCCAAGGATTCATTGAGGCCATGAGGAGTCATCGTTCCCAGGGTCACAATCCATTTGCACTCAATCTGTGCAAGAAGGCGTTTGATATCTCCCCCTCTAATCCCGCATTGAATGTGTTGGATCCCTCTGACCACGAAAGACCTAGGGTTGCACTGGTGAAAGGTTTAATAATGCAGTGGTATAGTTTTTAATTGTGATATATCTGTAATGGCCTCAGAGGCCAAAATGTCATGTACGTGCTCCCTAGTGCATACTTTAAGTTGGCAGGAAGTAAGGCCAATATAAATTTTTGGGCAACAACAGGTGGCGTAATATATTATCTGCATTGTGTTACAGGTAATATGTTGGTTTATCGAAAAAGTTTTAGTGCCATCTGCAGATGTAAAGGACGAAGTCCGTAAAATGTTTTTTGCATGATATGCAGTTAGCACAAGGGAAACATCCTGGGCCATGGGAATTGAATGGGTTCCTTTTTGTAGGGGTGCAGTGACTGTGCACCAGCATGTCTCCCAAATTGGGACTTTTCCGATAAGTCATGAGAGGGTAACGCGACAGGTGTTTTGATAGGATGGGCTCAGTCAGTAATACATCCCAATGCCTCGAAAGGCATTCACTCATTGTTGTCCATTCACTATTAAAAGTAGAAATAAATCTTACTTTATCCTGTGGACCCTTATTTTTTGGTACGGGATGTAAAAGAGCTGCCCGATTGCTTTTTCTGGCACTATCAAAAACCGCGTTTGATACTTCTGTTGCTATAACCCCTCATGACAAATCTATTTCTCAGATCTTCTGCCTGTTCATGTACTTTCTCGTCAGAGGAACAAATACGTCTTATGCGCAGGTATTGTCCAACTGGGATGGCCCTAATGGTTGTATAGGGATGTCAGTAGTCGGTATGCAAAAGAGAATTCACAGAAGTGGACTTTCTAAAGACATCAGTCTGCAATTATGAAGATGAATCAATTTGAATTTTAATGTCCAGAAAGTCCACCTCGGCATCACTATATGTATATGTCAACTTGATGTTAAATCTATTGACGTTTAATTCATCCATAAAATGATGCTGTGACCCCTGCCAAATAATGAAAACATCATCAATGTAACGTAACCAGCACTGCACATGGTCAGCAGGCCGCTGACCATGTGCAGTGCTGGTTACGTTACATTGATGATGTTTTCATCATCAGCCGAAAACCTCCCTCTCCCAATACCCAAGGAAGAGGCCAGTGAAAGAGGGCACACAGGCTGCACCCATAGCAGTGCCATGTAACTGTAAATAAAAACATCACAGAAACAAAAAAATTGTGTGTTAAAACGTAATCCGATAATTCCAAAATTATATCACAAGTAGGGCCATCCCAGTTGCTACCTGCCAGGAAAATTTGCATGCCTCTAATCCCTCCTGGTGAGGATGCAAGTGTATAAGGACTCAATGTTGGCAGTTGCCAACAGCATGTCCTTCTCCAGAGTCACTCCATCGATTCTCGACAAGATGTTCATTGTGTCATGAGCATAGGAGGGCAGGGATTCAACCAAAGGTTTTAAATAATAGTCAATAAATTTGCATACTGGATCACACAAGCCTCCCATGCCAGACACAATGGGACGCCCCGGTGGTTCAACTAGATCTCTATGAATCGTTTGCAAGAAGTATGTGGCCAGAATTTTGGAGACTTTGTCAGAAGGCCTTCTAAAATCATTTTGGGGATAATTCCCCTCTCTAAAACTCTAACCAATATGTTTTCCAAATCATCCGAGAAGGCCTTTAAGGGGCTGTGATCTAATTTTCAGTAGGTCTTTTTGTCCCTCAACTGCCTGTAAGCCTCCCTCTCATACAGTTGTTCAGGCCAGACCACTATGTTTCCCCCTTGTCAGCGGGTTTGATTACAATATCCGGACAGGCCTGTATCTCTTTTATGGCAACACGCTGTTTTTCAGTGAGGTTGTCAAATCTCCGTCGAGTTGATATTTGACAGAAGTCCTTAATGTCTAATTTTGTAAAGATCTCTACTGGACACAAAGACATGGGAGGGAAACCTAGTGGATCATAAATATGCAGATTGGGGGAAAATACCTGAAAAACCAATGTCCTGCTCCCTTAACAATTCTTCCAAGGCCGATAAGGTCTCTTCCTCCAACTGACCATCAGAGACTGGATCTTTTTTCCCACCAGCGTATAATTTCTTTAGGATCAACTTTCTCAAAAATAAATACAAATCCTTTACTGCTGTGAAAAAATTGAAAGAATTAGTTGGAGAGAAAGTTAACCCTTTAGAAAGTTCATCTATTTGGACAGGTGTCAAGGCATGATTAGATAA
Source organism: Ranitomeya variabilis (assembly GCF_051348905.1). NCBI lineage: Eukaryota > Metazoa > Chordata > Amphibia > Anura > Dendrobatidae > Ranitomeya > Ranitomeya variabilis. The sequence goes on along the minus strand of NC_135236.1, from coordinate 210,179,733 downwards.
ATTAATCACCTCAGGTACATTTCTATTCTTTTTATTAGTAGACGTAGGGATCTTGCATTTTGTACCCGCAATATCGCGGTTGGTGCCCATGTTACGTAATTCCATGAATCTGGTACTAGACTTGGTTGAGCTTTCACTTGATGCTTGAGACGTAATAGACATAGTTCTTCCTCTGGAAGTACTCCTGAAAGATCTTAGTTTACGATTCCATTTATAGACAGTGTTTGATTGTTGATCCCCATGTCTCTCTGAAATTTTTTTGTTTTGACTTCAGGGATATTGTAGAATTATATTTAGGTGTATGAGTAACTAATTCTAGGAAATAGGAAGCAATCATCATTTTCAAATGTAGGTTGCACTTCATTCATTAACTGAAACATAAACAGCTATGTAGTAGGTTTAAAACTGGGTGAGAAACAGCCAAATTCTGCTACAAAAATGAGGTTGTGGAGGACAGTTTCTTATCACGGGTGTCATGCCGGCGCCCGCTGACATGCTGGCATCCGTGCCGCCGCTGCTTTCGCCTTTGGGTCCTCTTCCCTGCTCCCCGCTCACCACTCCAGGTGCCGCACTGGTTTCCTGACCTGTCATCCTGCCACCCGGGGGTTCCAGCATGGTGTTCTCTCTCCTTCCTCCTTCCGGTCTGTGTCAGCTCTGTGCATGCGCCTTAGGTCATGGACGTGTGCTCCTGTGCCCTCTTAAACCTCTCTGCACCTTCCCAGAGGCGTTAGCGCTCCTATCAGGTGTTAGCACAGGGTATATCAGGCAGCTCTTCCATATTGGAGGCACCTGATTACCGTGTGTTTACTGTACGCTGTTTTGGCCCTCTCCTGACTACCTGTTCCATCCTACCCCTCTGTTTCACCCTGTTACCTAGCTTGTATTACATCTTGGTGGTTCCGTCTGCCTAGCTCCGGTCCAGTCCAGTTTACCTTCTGTCCTTGGTCCGGTCTGTGGTCCTCCTGTCTTCCCTTGAGCAGCCCCTCTTGGCGCCAGCTGTCACGGTACTTGACTCCCTCAGGTCTGCCCCTAACGATCCCTGTATAGGGGTCGGCTCTGACAGGTCCACTCGCTCGTGGGAGCTTCAGTGCCACAACCCAGAGGGTCCACTCTCATAGCACGTCCCTCCTTAGATATCACAGTGTAATTAGGCCATGGACCCAGCTGGTACCTCAGCCGCAACTCAAAAAGAATTGTTCTTTTTGTGTGAAAATTAGACCCGGATCATGTCCGTTATGAAATCTATGGACACCCAGTTGACAGCCTTACAGACTTCTGATCCAGGGAATGCTCCTCTGCTGGCAGTGCTCCAGCAGGAGCTCACACAGCAGCGTGATACTCAGTCCCATATTATTAGTTACATGGCATCCGTTGATGACCGCTTACTTTCTCTTCAGCCCTCTGCCACTGCTTCTGTCTCTCTCCGTGATCCTGCACCTCACCTTGTTTGGGAAAGCCTCCTAGATATAGCAGAGATATCAGATTGTGTCGGGGTTTTTTGAACCAGTGCGATCTACACTTCGAGCTCTTGCCCCAGCAATACCCTTCTGATTGAGCCAAGGTGGCGTTCATTGTGTCCCATCTCGAGGGGGAGGCTTTAGCTTGGGTGAATCCCCTGTGGAAGCGGGATGACCCGGCTGTCTCTAGTATACAGAACTTCTTGGACACTTTCTGTAAGGTCTTTGATGAGCCAGGGCGCTTGGCTTCCTCCACTGAGTCCCTTTTTAATCTTCATGAGGGAACCCTTACGGTGGGACAATACGCTATCCACTTCTGAACACTATCCTCAGAGCTGGGGTGGAATAATGAGGCATTGGTAGGGACCTTTTGGAAGGGGCTTTCGGGTAAGATAAAGGATGAGCTCGCCAGCCGGAATACCCCTACCACTTTAGAGGACCTTATATCCCTGGCCGCACGTATTGATTTACAGTTCCAGGAACACTCTCGTGAGGTTAGAGAAAGGAGGTCCTTTAGGTTTAACCAGGTCCCTAGTCCTTGTCTGACCAGGCTTCCCAGTACTTCTGCCCCAGAGACTATGCAAGTGGAACGTATAAAATTTTCGGAGCAGCGGCGCAGGTAGAGAATAGCGCAGGGTTTGTGTCTCTATTGCGGGGGGCCTATAATTTGGTCCAAATACATGCCAGAGACGAGTGGAAGACCACCTTTAACACGCAGGATGGCCATTATGAATGCTCGGTCATGCCCTTTGGTCTCTGTAACGCTCCAGCAGTCTTCCAAGAGTTTGTTAATGAAGTCTTCGGGACTTTCTGTACTCTTGCATTGTGGTATATCTGGATGACATCCTTATTTTTTCATCTGATCTGCCCTCCCACAGGAAAAGTGTTTGATTGGTCCTACAACATCTTTGGGAGAATTGACTCTATGCTAAAATTGAAAAGTGCCTGTTTGAACAAATCTCTTTGCTCTTCTTGGGGTATATTATATCGGACTTTGGGTTGAGGATGGATCCAGAGAAATTGTCCACTGTGCTCAAATGGCCGCGTCCAGTTGGAGTTAAGGCCATCCAACCATTCTTGGGCTTTGCAAATTATTATAGGCAATTCGTCCCTCATTTTTCTTCAGTGATGCCATTCTTGCCCTGATTTTCACCTTTGCTACTGCTCCTGTTCTACATCGGCCAGTGGCTAGCAGGTCTTTCTTCCTAGAGGTGGATGCCTCCTCCACGGGAAGGGCAGGGGCGATTCTTTCCCAGAAGTCACTCTCAGGGCGCCTGGTTCCTTGCGGGTTTTTCTCAAAATCATTTTCCCCTGCAGAATGCAATTACACAATTGGAGACTGGGAATTGCTGGCTATAAAGATAGCTCTAGAGGAGTGGCATTATCTTTTGGAAGGAGCTGTCCATCTCTTTATAATATTCACAGACCACAAAAACGTAGCCTATATTCAGTCAGCACAAATAATTAATTCCAGACAAGCCAGGTGGTCTTTGTTCTTCTCTCGTTTCGACTTCAGGCTTCATTTTCAGCCAGGTGACAAAAATTCCAAGGCGGATACACTTTCCCGGTCCTTGCAATCTCCAGAGGCGGAAGAGGTCCCTTCGCATATTATTATTATCGATCCTGTGAAATTCACCACAGTAGCTCTCGTGAGTCTTCTTCCCATCCCACCTGGCAAAACCTTCATCCCACAAGACAGGAGAGTAGAAGTGCTACTCTGGGGTCATTCTTCCAAGATTGCTGGACATGTCGGTACCAAGAAGACTCTCGCTCTTCTCTCCCGCTGTTACTGGTGGCCTTCCCTTCGGCAAGATGTCTTGGATTTCGTAGCCTCCTGCATGACCTGTGCAAGAAATAAAGTACCAAGAATGTTGTCCTCTGGTCTCCTGCACCCTTTACCTGTTCCCGAGGCTCCTTGGCAACATATCAACATGTATTTCGTCACCGACTTACCTCGCTCCTCTGGATGCACAACTATCTTGGTTGTAGTAGATCGGTTTTCCAAAATGGCCCATTTCGTCCCGTTGCCTGGATTCCTCTCAGCTCCTGAATTGGCCAAAGTCTTCATCCATCAGATTTTCAGATTGCATGGTTTTCCTCAGCGAATCGTGTCTGATCGGGGGGTCCAGTTTACCTCCCAATTCTGGAGAGCGCTCTGTAAGCTCTTGGGCATATCTCTGGATTTTTCCTCCGCCTATCATCCTCAGACCAACGGGCAAGTAGAACGAATAAATCAGGTTTTAACATCTTACCTACTCAACTTTTCTAACGCCCATCAAGATGATTGGGTAGCTCTCCTTCCTTGGGCAGATTTCGCTCATAACAATCATTCTAGTGAAGCTACCACCAAGTCCCCGTTATTTGTGGTCTCTGGTCAGAACCCAGGTGTACCTCTTCCTATGTCTTCTCCCTCAGGCGTAACCTGCAGCTGATGCCCTCTCTCTGGAGTTTTCCCAGGTTTGGAGGGAGATCAAGGAGGCCCTCATCCAGGCCGCAGTCTGGATGAAAAGACATGGAGACAAAAGGCGGAGGGATCTTTCACCATACCATCCTGGCGACAAAGTCTGGCTTTCGACCAAACATATCCGCTTGAAAATTAATTCATACAAGCTGGGTCCCCGATACATCGGTCCCTTTGAGACTCTTGGACATATTAACAACGTGGCCTATGAATTGAGGTTGCCTGCTTCACTCCGGGTCCCTAACACCTTCCATGTCTTGCTCCTGAAACTGGTCATCCTTAATCGGTTTTGCCCTCCACTTCTTGTTGCTCCTCAGCCAATAGGGGCTGACAATAATTTTTATGTAAGAGATATTCTGGCCATGAAGAGAATTGGAGGAAAAACCTTCTTCCTTATCGATTGGAAGGGGTTCAGCCCTGAGGAGAGGTCTTGGGAGCATAGAGAGAACGTTAATGTTCCACATATTCTGAAAAAATTCTTGACCAACCTTGGGAGGGGGGGTCGTAAAGGATGACATGCTGGCATCTGTACCACCGCTGCTTCCACCTTTGGGTACTCTTCCCTGCCCCCGCTCACTGCTCCAGGCACAGCGCTGGTTCCCCGACCTGTCATCCTGCCGCCCGGGGGTTCCAGCATGGTGTTCTCTCTCCTTTCTCCTTCCCGTCTGTGTCAGCTCCATGCATGCGCCTTAAGTCGCTGGCGCCCACTCCTCTGCTCTCTTATCCCTCTCTGCACCTTCCCAGAGGCGTTAGTGCTCCTATCAGATGTTAGCACAGGGCATATCAGGCGGCTCCTCCATATTGGAGGTGCCTGATTACGGTGTGCTTACTGTACGCTTTTTTGGCCCTTCTCCTGACTACCTATTCCGTCCTACCCCTCTGTTTCATCCTGTTACCTAGCCTGTACTTCTGTCAGTGTATTCTGTCTTGGTGGTTCCGTCTCCCTAGCTCCGGTCCACTCCAGTTTACCTTCTGTCCTTGGTCCGGTCTGTGGTCCTCCTGTCTTCTCTTGAGCCACCCCTCTTGGTGCCAGCTGTCGGGGTACTTGACTCCCTCGGGTCTGCCCCTAATGATACCTGTATAGGGGTCGGCTCTCCCAGTTCCGCTCGCTCGTGGGAGCTTTCAGTGCCACGACCCAGAGGGTCCACTCTCGTAGCACGTCCCTCCTTAGATGTCACAATGGGTCAATCATCATGGCAAAGCTGAGCATAGCAATAGGACAATACTGCATCAGCAAAGTCTTTCCCAAATGCAGAATTCTGGACTGGAGTCTCAAGATGTTCTGTTCAAGCTCTTTAGAAATAGCACCAAGAAATAGAAAGTATAAGTAGTGGTCGGCCAAGGAAACTAACTGCAGCAAATGAAAAACACATCATTCTTTTATTTGCAAACCGAAGATGTCCAGTAGTTCCATCAGGTCAGAACTGGCAGCAAAGAGAAGGATCATCTGTGTCAGTTTCTACCCCCTCTATTTCTATTTATATCAGTACGAGGCACTAGCGTGTGATACTCTGGACCTTGTTGAAGAGATCTATAGATTTGAAGAGTTAGTCCCTGAAAATATCCCTGCCTGAAAATTGTTTGTTCCTCTTCCACAGTACAGTTCAGTCATTGAATTCCTCAGAAGTCTCATGATTCAGTGCTTACAGGCCACCTTAAGATTAACAATACTATCTAACTGGTCCAAAAAATTTTTATGGCCAACTATTATTTCAGATTGCAAGATATATGCTTTGGACTGTCACTTGGGTGTTGATGGACAGATTTAGTAAACAGTGTAAGTTCGTTCCTCTCTCTGGGTTGCCTGATTCTCAAACTGTAAGTAGTTCATAAAACACATTGTTTATATATTTTATTCTGGAAATAAAAGTTTCTGACTGAGAGCGCCAGTTTGTTTCCAAATTCTGGAAGGAATTCTATAATAAAATCAGTGTAGAATTGTCCTCTTCATCTGCTTACCATTCATAGACCAATAGTCAGACTGAACAAGACACACTAGCAATTTTTTGGTGTTATGTCTTTGATCATCAGTCTGACAAGTTGGAATATCTGTATTAGCTGAATTTTCCATAAATAATCAGTATCAAGAATCTAATTAGATAATCCAGAGGCCAACAAATTTACAAGCAAATTAAATTTTGTCTGAGATCAGAGATGGGCACAGGACAGGCAGACCTTTCTGATAATAAAAAACGCACTGGTGGACAATATTTTGGTGTGGGGGCCAAGGTTTGGTTATCCATTAAAATATTAAACTTAAAGGGAACCTGTCACCCCCCCAGGCGTTTGAAACTAAAAGAGCCACCTTGTGCAGCACTGATGCTGCATTCTGACAAGGTGACTCTTTTAGTTCTGGTCCCTGGCACTGCTGAAATAATCGTTTTTGAAATTTGTCCCTCATACCTCGAAATCGCCAGGGAGGCAGGTCTTTTCCCCCTAATCCAGACGTCTCCCAGCCGTCACTCATGGCTTCTGCACTCTGGGCGCTGCCTCCTCTTCCTTTATTAATGTTACCGGCGCCTGCTCTGTAAGTTCGAAGGGCAGCGCAACTGCGCATGCCCGAAAAAAAAAATGACAGCACAGGCGCCGGGAACGTGTTTTTGCGTTTTTCGTTTTTTTTCTCCCCCTTTTCTCAGAGCCATAACTTTTTTATTTTTTGGTCAAAATGGCGATGTGAGAGCTTTTTCGCAGAACAAGTTGTACTTCTGAACTACTCCATTGGTTTTATCATATCGTGTACTGGAAAATGGGAAGAGTGCAAAAAAAGTGCAATTTCACAGTTGTTTTTTTTGGTGAGGGTTTTACCATGTTCACTAAATGCTAAATCTGACCTGCCATTTTAATTCTCCAGGTCATTATGAGTTCATAGACACCAAACATGTCTAGGTTCTTTTTTATTTAAGTGGGGAAAAAAAATCCAAACTTTGGTTAAAAAAAACCCACGCCATTTTCCAAGACCTGTTGCGTCTCCATTTTTTGAGATTTGGTGCTGAGTGAGGGCTTATTTATTGCGCGCTGAGCTAATGTTTTTATAGATGCAATATTGGTGTAGATACAATCTTTTGATCACCCATTGTTGCATTTTATTGCAATGTAGCAGCGACCAAAAAAACTTAATTCTATTTTTTTGAATTTGTTTTTTCAGTACGCTGTTTACCGATCGGTTTAATTCTTTTTTATATTAAAAGATTAGGTGATTCTGAAAGTGACAATACCAAATATGTGTTTGTTTTTTTATTGCTTTATTTTTAATGGGGCGAAAGGATCGAACTCTTATATATTTTTTTTATATTTTTAAAAACATTTTTTTTTACTTTTTGTACACTTCAACAGTCTCCATTGGAGATTAGAAGCTGCAGTTGTCTGATCGGCTCTGCTACACACAGGTGATGATTAGATCACATGTGTGTAGCAGAAATGCTCTCTTGCTATGAGCACCAACCACAGGGCAGCGCTCATAGCAATCTGACTATGAGAACCATAGATATCTGCTGGAGACCTCTTGTTGTCTTGCTAACCCATTGGTGAACCGCAATCACATGACGTGCTCACCGATGGGCGGGATTTCCAGTGTGATTACCAGATGCGCGAGTTAAATGCCACTGTCAGAGATTGACAGCCACATTTACCAGGTTAACAGCCTATTAGAGGCACATGTTCAAAACAGCTGACATGTGCTGGAAAAGATGTGGACTCAGCACCGGAGCCCACGTCAAAGAGAGATTCCAACATAGTTGTACTATTACGCCCAACGTCAGAAAGGGGTTAAACTCTGATCTGTCCCCTCCCCCACCCAATGAGGCATGGGACATAAATGTAAGGTAAACCAGACACAAAGACAAAACAGAGATAACAGAAAACGCCTATCATGCAAAAGCACTGACAATCAGGAGGAGGATAGGGACAGGGAGCAATAAACTAAATGGGAGCAGGGACCAGGGGATAAACACACACTAACTACAGCAAACCACAGATCACTACTATAACAACTCCACTCCAACCACTTAGCTTTAGCACAAAGCACAGGAAGACAAATCTTTCACAGGCAGTTACAAAAAGGCCTGGGTAGTAATTGTAGGAAGAGGTAATGTCCATATCAGAAGCAGCTGAAATGAAGCTGTATGTTTCTGACCAGCATAGAAAGGGTCATTAACCTCTTCAGCACCAGCGGAAACTAAATCCATTTAATGTGGGACACAAATCACACCATTTCTAAAGAAAACTTGCAATTTATTGTCCAACGTGACCGGTCTAACTCAAGGTCTTCCAGGGGGAAGTGACATCCTGGTGACATAATGTTTACATGAGTTGTCTGACATGATGCTTAATGTAATAATGAGCAAATGTACTCGGATAAGGTGTTAGAGCATGTAAATGTGCTAACCAAGTGTCTTTGGCGTGCTGGAATAATATGTTCGAGTCCCCGCGCCTGAATGCCTGCAACACATGCCTAAAAAAACAGGCAATCAATGCATGTGCAGCGAGACTTGTAGCCGCGGAGACTTGAACATATTATTCGAGCACGTCAAAAACACTCGTTTAGCACCCGAGCTTTCTCCAGTAACACCTTATTAGAGCACGTTCGCTCATCAGTAGTTCTGTTACAATTCCCAAAAATGTTATGATTTTTACTTAGAGTCACTTATACACACTAGACTACAGTCTAATCCCTGGACTGTTGATTATCTGAGGAGTTAAGGATTCAGCATATCTGATTTCAGACTGCTGATCCTTTATTTCCACTTAGTTAAGCTGCCACCATAAATATCTGGCTGTGACTTTCTCAATGAGTATGCAAGAGTGCTCAACAGGGAGAGGGCTAATGTGTATGGGAGAGACGGTCCAGATAGCTGCCAGCCAAACGATTGGCCGAACCATTGTTCAACCGACAGCCACTTAAGTTGTATGAGGCTCTTTGGCCATTATTTCTGCAGCAGGAAACATGAAATATTAAATGAATAGTCTGTTGACATTAATAAAAAAAAGTCCAAAATCACAATAATGTGTGGTTAACAAGGGTTGGCAGCTTGACTTTTTATTTTTCTGGACAGCTTATCAAAACCTCATGGACAGACAACATTTTTTACAGACACATTTGAAAACCACAATACATCATTGATTATAAGTGATACATGTCTACAGCCCGTAATTATGATATGAAGACGTCAACTGCATTCATTGTAAACTATTAAATAATGATAATTGCAGTCAAAATAATCTGTATGGGTTTCTTCAAATCCCCAAAAGTCATGGCTGAATTCGATTATTTTATGGACAGGGCAAAAAAAGTGTATTGTCTTTATGGACTGTCCTGGAATTTCTGGACAGTTGGCAACTTACTTTTAATCCCCTGCAATAAGCCTGAAAATGTCCTCTGACCTACATGCTAATAGAGAACCTGTGTGTCCTGCTGTTCTGTGTGTCAGCGCTGAGATCTCATCTCCCAAGATCTCCATCTGCGCATGAGCCGCCTCCCGGCGGCCATTTTCTCGGAGTCCACCGCCGCACAGGAAACCATAGAAAGACTGGGGGGGCTCTGGCCTTTTACAAAATGTTGGCAGAGCCCCCTGCAGCACTAGGGACACAGTGCAGCATCGCACTGCCACCAGGGACACAGCACCACCGCCATGGACACAGTGCAGCACCGCCACTGGGGACACAGCACAGCACCGCCACCGGGAAACAGTGCAGCACCACAACTGGGACACCCGTAGCGGCATGCCGAACATCAGAACACCCCCTCATCCCAGCCTGCGTCAATGCTCCACTCTTGCCTCCTCCAGCAGTGACCCTGGGACCTCTCTTCCCCGCAGCCACCACCCCCAGTTAGCAATAAGACGCATGAATTATAAGAACCACCACCATTTTATTAAAAAAAGTTTATTTCCTATTTTTCTCATGAAAATTTGGGGAGGGTCTTATAATCCGGAGCATCTTATAATCCGAAAAATACGGTAAATGCATGGAATTTTTGTTTTTTTCAGATATCCACACATTACCATGGTTCATGATGTTTTCTAACGATAACAGATCCTCCTTTATTATTTCTAATAAGCAGTTACATACAATAAATGTAAAATGAATTAAAAAGACAGTAAAATAGAAAAAATAACACATTTATTGCTAAAAACTGAATGAAGTTGACAGATCAACCTAGAAATGGCTGGAGAACACATGATTATTCTAATGAAATGTTCATTGATTTCTATAGATTAATGTGAGAAGTAAGACAACTGCTGAGCCTAACACCTCCCTAACTCAGCGGCTTATAGCTCCACTGTAGTGGGTCACTGAAGACTAAGGTGGAAAGAAGCAGAAGGGATGAATGGTAGGTTTCAATGCATGGGGCGGACACAGATCAGACACTGGTTTCTGAGTGCTATTGTGCAGAGTGCTATCTCTTCTATTTGACTTTGCTGTGAGGCAGACAGAGAGCTTACAGGTCATCTGTTTTTGTTAGATTAATTTGATTCAGCATTTAGAAAGAGAAGGCTGATGCTGTGCACGCTAATGGCTCTCTGCAGGTGACATTGCAGTTGGTCAATGCTTACTCCCACCCCCCCATTAAAAATAAAATAAAAAACCAGGCCTTCATCTTGTTTTAAAAGAATATCCACTCTTCTACATGCTACTCTGACTCCCTGTGTGAGGCAGTCACCAGGGCTCCCCGGTAAAAAAAATTCTGTTATAATAATAGGACATTCCACATAATTTAATTGCAACCTACCGCTTACAGCAAGGTCAGGGTGACAAAACAATGCTATGCTAAGTCACTTACATTTCCACCAAACATGAGGTTTAAGGTATGAGCACTAGATAAAAGAAGTAGCCTCTGCAGACTGATATAAATAGGACTTACATTTTGTAGCACATTTTATAGCAAATGTTATAATCCTTCATGTTGGATATTGTATTTTCATTTTTTACATTTGTTATTACTAGTAAAATGTATCCTAGAACAGAACAAAGTCAATTATTTAGCTGGGAAACATTATTTACATTTCTAAGAAGTGTTAATTTTCTACAGGCTTTTTTTTAAGTTTGACTGCTTTAGATCTTCTCAAATGCTAATGATGATGATCAATATGATTATGATTCTAAAATGTATAAGTGGGTCAGAAATTGTGACTAATTGTATCAGATAAGTCTTCAAAAGAATGCAAACCATTTAGCCATTTAGTGCAACCATATGTATATATATATATATATATATATATATATATATATATATATTGTACAAAAAATGATGGCTTTAATTTACTGTTTATCAGTAATCTACCATAGCACTACTGTACAAAGAAAGCTAAAGCAATATATAGAAAATCATGACTAACAAATGTAAAAAGTTTTATCACTCTTCTATTTAAAAATGAAAAGTATAATATACATGAAAAGTATAAATGAAACAAATGTGATCCCATATTCATATCACAAGCAATAAACGCAGTGTACTGTTGTTGTTATTATTATTGCATTAATTTTATCATACTCATCTGAAAAAATATTAGATGTTGACGTGCACATATGTATAGGTTCTTCTGACAACACATTTATATAGCCACTGGTGGGATGAAATTAACCTCCAAACCATGTTCCCCCTACTTTATGGACTGTTTATAAACTCATTAGCACTGTGGTATATAAAAAGATTGTAATATAAGCATTAGGACGCCATTTTAAAACTCTGCAGAATGTTACTTTAATAGCGATTTGCTAATACAATATGACTAATAATGCGAATGCAGGAGCTGTCCAAAAATTCAGCATGACAGCCATAGATAGTTTAATTTTCTATTATGATGATGATGATTATTATTATTATTATTATTGTTATTATTATCACAGGTGAACTGATTTTTCTGTGTGCTAAGCTAGGCTATCCACTGCAGGGGCATGATTAATTCTACCCTTGTTTTTATTTTTCTACAACACTCACATTGTCGTTTACTGTGGTTTTTATTTGTTTACATATATTTTATGTTTTTTTCTATTAAACAGGTATGGATTTTATTGCATTTTATTGATTCAACCTAACTCAATTTTTTGTCCCTAATCCCTTAATCTATTAAGTCATGCCTGTGGATTTTCCTCCAATGCAGATCTGGTGGCTTTTCTTTGGCCCTGGATGTTATAACAACCCATCAATACCTTGCAATCACATTATAGGTTAGTAATTGGCCAATACAGGGAGTGTGCTTCCTCTGTCAAACACCTTAGATGCCATCGTTGCTATTAACTATGGCATTCAAACAGTTTAACTGCTGGGATCGAAGTTACTTCTGATCCAAGAAGTTGCAGTAAGGGGCCAGCTCTTTAGAGCAGCCTTATCCCTGCTGATTTGGTGACTACATCATTGTGATATATATCCATCATGGAGTGGTAACTAGCTCTTACCTGTGCTGGATATGCATATTGTAGGGCGTTACGGGGCTAATTAATCACATGTTGATGACTAGTATAGATCAAAAGGGATTAACTAAGAAAAGCCATGAGCAGTTTCACTTTAGAGGGTCTCTGTAAAGAAAATACTGATATAGACTAAGAAAACAGCATAGATTCTGACGGAAGCACATGAGCATTACTCCCAATTGTTGTAAATGCCCTCCAAGCTTTAGATTTCCATGGGTAATTGTGAGCTTTTATTAGCCCAAAGCAGTGTCCTCCACAGTGCCTTGCTATTGCTGAGCAGTCAATTTCTTCCCCCTGCCATTTCCCTTGCTCACACCGTGCTGACCATGTTGGCTCAGACTGCCTGAGGTTTAGTGCAGCATTGATTTTTTTTTTCCTCTTTCACAATACTGACAAAGCCATATATCCAAGGCAAATACAGAGGCACATTCAGCAGTGATAAAATATCTTTCACTTATGTTGAACTGCATCAAAGATCACCTCTCTGCTCCTGCATGCCGGCAGAATCCCAGATGTTTAAAAATGAATTCCAATTTTCCTAGAACTAATTTGATGTCCAAAAATGATCCCTTGAAGAGGAACGAGACACATAAAAAATGTATATCCATATGAGGATGTGGAATGCTTGACCATCAAAGCATAAGTAAAAAAAAAAGTCATATCTGAATCGCCTGATACTACATTTTACAATCGAGTCATATCTTACTGATGGACAAGCATCTCCAGAACTAATCAGTCTTATTGATTTTGTGTGTATATGTGTATATGTGATTGATTGTGTCTGTGTGCATGTGCTTATGTCTGTGCATCTGTGTATGCCTGTGCCTGTATCTGTTGATTTGTGTATATGTATCCATGTGCTGAATGCCTGCGTGCTTCTATTTCTGATTCTCCAATCAGATTTCAAATCTATACATTTAAAGTAATTAAAAAATTTGTTCTATAGAATTCTGTCATTGATATAATTACAGATTTCTCCTTTTCAACTTAAGATAATATAATATAGTAAATAATACATAAAAATGCACATAAAATATTTATGGGTTATTAATGGGTTGATGGAAATAGCATTTCTCCGTGCAATCTCAGTTTTAGTAATGGCTACCAATGGCAATAATACAATGTTTCATATATTTCACCAGCAATCCCAGTTCTAGTAATGACTAGCACTGGCAATAATACTACATTAAATGTTTATGTACATATATATACACATATATATACATATATACATATATAGATAGGTAGATAGATAGATAGATAGATAGATAGATAGATAGATAGATAGATAGATAGATAGATATGTATATTGTATTCATTTATTACATTATACCCAATTTAAAAAAATGTACAGGTTAATGGAAATACCATTTTCCTCATACAATCTCAGTTTTAGCAATGGGTCACAAAGGCAGTAATACAATATTTTATATACTGGTATATGTTCTATATATATATATATATATATATATATATATATATATATATATAGTGAGAGAGGAAAAGATATATATATATATATATATATATATAATGTGTATACAATTTTGTATTATTGTATTATTGCTATTGCTAGCCATTCCTAAAACTAAGTTTCCGTAACCCATAAATTCATAGAAATAGGATATAGTTTAATACCCAGATTTACAGATTTAATGACCATATAATCTTATTATACTGTCAGGGGTTTTTACATGCTGTTCGATGTTGTACAACCCATTCTTCAATAGAGCAGCAGCCAGACAAATGGATTGAAATATTTACCTGACAAAACAATTGTACAGCACAGCCATACTCACACTATTGGATATGTTTTACATTTGTTGTGTTCAATGTATAAATTGTATTGTGTCTAATGTCTTTTACTCAAGATCATTATTCCCCTGCTAACACAATTGAGGCTGCTGGAAGGAAATCACTGTGCACCTTTAACCATAAGTTTGACTTTGTGCAAATCAAGACTTTTTAAGCACAAATAATAATTAACTACTTTCATAGCTGCAAAAAAAAGTCTTAAATGTCTATTTACCTAATAGTCCCCAAGGGTGTCTTTGTTTTGAATAGACTAAAAATCTTAGCAGCAAAATAAGCGGGCAATTTCAATCAATAGACCTTGAGGACTATATTGATTATGAGAACTCCATTCTTTAGTCATTAACTCTATGTTTTCTAAAGCAAAAGAGTTTGAGACAGATCCATAGCAGTAAAGAAAAGGATTGAGCCTGTTACTAGACAATGTACAGACCAATGCTTTGAGCCGTAGAAAAGAACTTCCGAGTTATTATGAGCATTCAAGATATGTTGAGACATAGAAAAAACTTTAAATCCATGCAATGCTTTGTCTCTGGGATTTCTGAGAATTATCTTTATAATCTATAATTACAGATTGTGTGCTTGTGAGAGTTAAGATCTCATTTGCAGCCTAGATCATAAATTATATTTACAACAATTTTTTCTATATCATTTTCTGTATGGTACAAAGCTGATATATATATATATATATATATATATATATATATATATATATATATATATAGATATATATATATATAATTTATATATATATATATACAGTATATATATATTTATTTTTTTTTACCCAGGTGTGCATAGCGACTAATAACAATGCCATAACAGACAGAAAAAAAAATATTTATTTTATTAAGCATAGAAAATGTTTCTTTACATAAATGCATCATAGCACTGTAGGGAAAAATCACAATAGTTTTTTTTCTATGCAACATTTTATTTATTCATTGAGGAAATACCGCAGCAAGTGTTTATAACAAAGCCAGAGTCTGTATGACTTGCTGTGGATCCTTTCTAATCAGATTTGTTGGCTGCATAGTGTGAATAGAATTTCAAAAGAAATCCACTAGGATATTGCTCGTAAGATCTGATAAGTGTAGCTGATTGATTAGTGTTAAACAATTTGGTTGCTCCGATCCTTTGTGTGTTTCTGTACTCTGAATGTAGTGATGAAGTGAGTGCACATACAACAGTACTGTAGAATTTTTATACATTTTCATTCATTTTCTTTATTTCTCTTCATTGATTTGGGAGAAAAAATTAATGAAAAAGAGTCGTAGAAATACTTCATTTTGTTGCATAGAATCATTTTAGGCTAATGTACAATAAATCCCTGTGATGGAAGTTTGCTGTCATCATGTCTATAGTTATACACTAACATGGTACCAAGATATGTATCTTTCCTGTATAATTATACACTAAACTTTTATACTTTTTTGTTTTTCATTGTGACTCCAATGTCACATCTTGATTTTGCTTTTCAGTTCCATTTTTTTTCATCTAATAGTACCAATAATTTGAATAGTAAAAATGTAAAACTTTTAGCTATTAGAAGTGGTCTGATTTATATTAGCCATTAGGCTCAATAGAATGTATTATTCTATCACCAACATATGCAGCCAACACCATGCTTCACTGGTGGACACAGATGGAAAATAGCCCCTGTGCAAAAACACTATATGGGCCCTTTGCAGTCCAATAGCTAATCATAATGCACAGTTTCACCTACTCTGGAGGTAGAAATAGATCCCCTTACCTTTTGGGCCATTGTGCGGCTGCATACGTTGCACCAATGATATGTCCGACCCTGCCAGAAGTAGAATAGTGTTAATATTATTTCACATAAAACAAAGACTTCTGCCTCATCAATGTTCAGGTCAATGTTGCCAAAACAGGAAAATTATTTTCAAATATACCTTAAAGATGAGACCTTTTGCTTAGGTAACCTTGAGTTTAGTAGTGGCAGTAGCATCATGCACTTACAAGAAAACTGTGTAATAATACTTTGTCTTTTAATATTTCCTGCATGGATTCCAATAGCGTCTGGACCCTTGTCCAGAATGATGTTTTGAAATGCAAATAAAAGTAAACACCAACATTTCCCATTTATAGATCTATGTAGTAATGGCTTCCCCACCAACATTTAAATAATGCCTGATCAACCAAACTAGCGGGTCAGCCAACAGTCTATTGTGTGTGGTGGTCATCAAACTGTGACAGAAGAGGAAGGTTGGCACATTGGATTTTCAGTGGCTGTTCCTTATGACGTACCGGGAAATCAACCGTTATCAGACCAGTCTCGCATTGACTCTCTTGTGCAGAAAGGAGAAGCATTCAGCTGAACTGAGTATTCTTGTGTTTGTTCGATAGCTATCTAATATGTAGAAGTCTGTTTACATCTACTGACTGGCAGCACTAAACGACCACCAATCAGTTACTTGTTTGCAGTTTGGCAGTCGTGTAATAGCTTGTGACCTGGCTTCAGATATGCACTGAACGATCGGTAATACATTGTTCTATGCACATAGGCTGCCATTGTTTTTGGTAAAGAAAGATACTGTTTACACAGACCAATGAACTGGTGAGAATGATTATTATTTGTGCAGCCCAAAATATCATTTCACCCAACGAATGAGTGTTTTGATCGGCAGCATGTTTAGTCTGCATGATTTTCATGAATTTCAGGAATGTTTAGTCTGCATGATTTTCATGAATGAGCATTTCTAAGAGCATCGGTTCATGATAATCATGCAGTGTGAATGGAGCTTATGGAGGTCCTTACAATTTGTCACCAATAGGCAATGGCAACATTTTATAAGAGACAGAAAGTCCATTTAGCCAATGTATTCATTCAGAGCTTTGGTATAGGTTTTAATTTAAAAAAAAAATTTTGGAAATGCAAATTGAGAAACACCTTATGGTAGAAGTA
The DNA here is from genome assembly GCF_051348905.1 of Ranitomeya variabilis. Classification (NCBI taxonomy): domain Eukaryota; kingdom Metazoa; phylum Chordata; class Amphibia; order Anura; family Dendrobatidae; genus Ranitomeya; species Ranitomeya variabilis. The sequence goes on along the minus strand of NC_135236.1, from coordinate 210,162,668 downwards.
GAATGTGACATACTGAGCAATAGAGATCTGTTTTATCCTTCAGTAAACAAATTACACTGATTAGATCAATATCTGTTCAGTAGAAAACGTAAGAGCTTGACATAAAAGTGTTTATCACTGTGATCAGGAACGTTTTGTTAATCGTCTCTAACCTAAACCCATTATTATTTTTTCTTATAAAATATTTCTTATAAAATATTTTTTTTAATATAAAATTATAATATAATGCATACAGTATGTTACAATAAGGAATGTTTACAGTATGTCAACAAAAGGTCTTTCAGAACAAAAGGGTTTTTCCACTACTATGATATTGATGACCTATCATGTCATCGATATTAAATCTGTGAAGGTCTGACACCCAGAGCCGCCTCTGATCAGCTGTTAGCAGCTCTGGCAGCCAATCTAGTTGAGCACAGAAACTATAATATGTCTAAAACTCCCAAAGATAATATTAAATATCTGACCAAGCAAACTGGTGTACACTTAAGAGAGACTTGTGTTTTGGTCTTATTCCAGATCTTTTATTGAACTGCTGTTCAGTTAGCAATGTCTGTGCCTAGCGGTCATCACTCAATACACATAATATACTTGCGGTTCAGTATCATAACTCCTTCATCTTTACACAGACCTAGTCATTATATATGCTAGATAAATAATGGGAAACATTTAGGAAACACAAATTTGCTGTGTTAAATGTTTATTTGAATTCACATGTAAGGCACTTCTGCTGTACAACATAGAGCTAGGAAAATGGTTGCATACTACATTGAAAATAGTCTGAACTGTTGAAAAAATAATAATTGCCATTTTGAATTGTCTATACCACTTTATTTACTTCTCCAATTTTTTTTTAAGAATTAATGGATAATCCACTATTACACAGCATTTTAAATTTTAGACCAAAGTGCAATGTATTTGCTAAATAGACTCCTTGACTTCCCTGACTCATGGCTAGTCCATGAAAAGTGACTCATTGTCACAAATTGTGGGTTTTTTGGTCACTAGACCTCCCTTAAAAATGTAATGCAAAACATCCAAAACATTGTGTGCACACTAGAATTATATTATTAAAACCAATAGGTCACAATGAAAAAAAAACAAGCCCTCACTCAACTCTATTAACTGACAAATAAAAAGTTACAGACCCATGACAATTGGAAAATGGCACCATAAACTGAAATGATTTTCTTACAAACCTTCACATGCTTAATCATACTGACTTGGATAATCATGCTTCCATTTTAACCATATAGTAAAAATTGTAAAAAAAAAGACATGGAACCACCTTTTTTCCAGCATTTGATTCCACCTGGAAATTCTTTACCCATTTTTAGGTATATTACAGAGTAAAATTGACAACTTATCTCCCAAAAAAGCCCTCACATGGCTATGTCAACAGAAAAAAATGATGCCTCTGTTGGAAGAATGGGAGAGAAAATTGTAAAATCAAGAATTACAATTTGGCTGTGGAGTAGTGATGAGCGAGCGTCTTGTTATACTAGCATGCTCAGGTGTTAGCCAAGTATCTCAGGTGAGCTTGAGCAATATGTTTAAGTCCCCACGGCCGCATGTTTCGCGGCTGTTAGGGATTCCCTAACAAACAGGCAATCCCTGCATGTGTAGCAGCTGTCTAACAGCCGTGAATCATGCAGCCACAGGGATTCAAACATATTACTCAAGCACACACGAGTTACTCAGACAACACCTGTGCAAGCTCGGATAACACGACAAAAAAACATGGATAACACGATATCCAAGCACGATCACTCATCACTACTGTGGAGGAAAGGGGTTAACTAAAAAATACAATTTTCAAAATGATTTTCTTTTAAAATATAGCAAAGGTATGTTCACATTATGCAGTGGCTCTCTCTGTGTTCTTCCTGCGATTTAAAAACGTCAATGTATTTTTATGGTAATTTCAGAAAATCATAGCAAAAACCGGAGTTCGATCACAGCATGTGAACATACCCTTCAATTACGCAGAATTGTTTAGTTGGTGTGAAAGTTTTAAGAATTTGCTTTCCATCATACACTGACATCATTAAAATATTTCTCTTATCCATATTGGAAACTTTGTCAATGGCTTCTTTCACAGATTCCGTTACATTTGACTTGAAATATAGTATGTTGTGAAGTAAAAATTTTTTCCAAAATAATGGATAATAGCGATGACCAAATCGATTTGATGTGAATCCAAATTGAGTCAAATTTTCTTTAATTATAAGGTCCAGGAGGCTTACATGACCTCAGGCATGACCAAATGGCTTACCCATAATGCTTTGCAGCTTTCACATCACTTGGTATAGCACAGTCAATCAGAAGGGGCTATTGTAGCTTGTATAAAATCTAAATTCAGCAGCCCTTTACTGTGACTTATAATAGGGTGAGAATATCAGAGTTCACAGCTCAACGAAAGAGGTAATCTCAGCAAAGACAAACTATAAAACATTGGACGAATACTCTATACATAGTCCATGAGCCGGGCCAGATATCGGTACCACCCGGAGTGACTAATTTTCTTTGGTATTTTTAGGTAGATGCATGTCTGTAGTTTATTTTTTGATATGATAGCCCTTACATATACGTAGCTTATTAACCCCTTCAGCCCTAGGCCTATTTGTACCCAAGTGCCTAAGCCAATCTGACCTGTGCCACTTCATGGGCTAATAACTTTGGAACGCTTTCACCTATCCAAGCCATTCTGAGATTGTTTTCTCGTGACATATTGTACTTCACGTCAGTGCTAAATGGGAGTCAATATATTTTACCTTTCTATATAAAAAAATGCTAAATATTCGGAAATTTTGGAAAAATCGGCAATTTTTTAACTTTGAAATTCTCTGCTTTTTACAAAAATACTGATACCCCCCATAATAGTTATTAATTTACACTCCCCACATGTTTACTTCATATTGGCATCATTTTGAAAATGAAACCTTATTGTTTTACGACGTAATAGGGCTTATAGTTTTATGCGCAATTTTTCACATTTACAGCAAAACCCACTTTTCAAAGGACCAAGTCACTTCTGAAGTCACTTTAAGGGGCTTACATAACAGAAACCACCCATAAATTACCCCATTTTGCAAACTACACCCCTCAAGCTGTTCAAAACTCATTTTTAAAAACTGTTAACCCTTTAGGTGTTCCACAGGAATTTTAGCAGAATGAAGGCGAAATTTCAAAATTTCATTTTTTTTCCAGATATTACATTGTAATCCAATTTTACCTGCAACCTAGCAAGGGTTAACGGCAAACCCAAACTTGGTTACCCTAATTCTGCAGTTTATAGAAACACCCCACATGTACTCGTAAACTAAAGTATGGGCACACAGCACAGCTCAACACGGAAGGAGCGCTATGTGGTTTTTGGGTGGCGGATTCACTGGAAGAAATCTAGGGGGCCATGTCACATTTGAAGGCTGCCTGAGGTACCCCCACAGTGGAAACACCAAAAAGTGACCCTATTTTGGAAACTACACCCCCAAGGAATCTTTTAGGGGGTATAGTGACCACTTTGACCCAACCAGTGTTTCACAGTAGTTGGAAACACTTGGTTGAGAAAATGGAAAAAGTGCATTTTTTACATGAAGGTGTCATTTTAGGCTCATTTTTTTATTTTTAAGAGGTGTACCAGCAAAAAATGCACCCCACTATTTGTTCACCAATCTCTCCCGAACACAACAACACCCGATATGTTGTCGTACACTGCAGTATTGGGGAACGGCAGGCCTCGGAAGGGAAGGAGCGCCAAATGACTTTTGGAGTGCAAATTTTACTGGAAGAAATCTAGGGGGCTATGTCACATTTGAAGACACCCTGAGGTGCCCCAACACACGCACACACACTGACACATACACGTACACACTGACACATACATGGTCGAGACCATGCTGGCCCTGGTTCGAGCTTCAAGAGAAGGCAACTGGATGCTTCACCTAGGAGCAATCCGACAGATGATACCATGGTGTTTTGCCTATGACAAGGTCAACTATGCCCGATACCTAACCTATTACTATGCCACAATGTCTCGGCTGCCCATAGAACACCCAGAGGTCCATGAATACTTCATGCAAGGTGGCTTTTCGGTCCAGATCGGTAGCAAGAATCCTTTTGGACGAATTCCTGTGGACCAGACCATTGAAGAGACAATCAACAAAGACACCCAGACACCAGGGGGCACAAAAGGCTTCAGCCTCAAAGTTGGAGCTGTTTCCAGGTTCTACCTGACATCAGAGTACCGCAGTATGTACTTGAGGCAGCTGAGGGCCCTGGTAGGCCAACAATATACTGACTTCAGCCATTCAGACCTACAGGTGTCTAGGATTAGAAGAGATGAAGCCGATGTCCAATCTTTCGTTCAACTGCTGGAGACAGGTTGGGTGAACCCCTTCAACAAAGAGCATAATGGTGAACTTATCAGTTTGTCAACAGCGACTGTAGCACCACCAGATGTAGCCAAAGACCTTCAAGGGGCATACAGTATAGGAGAGGATGCATATCAAACATTCAAGGATGAGCGTTTGGGTACCGATAAGCCAACTACATTGTTTCATGACAAGATGACGAAGAACAAACTTAAAACGTTCTCTAACATCCAAATGAAGACACGCAGACAAGGTCTTGGCAAGGAGGTAATTTTGAAGGCTGACAGAAACCTATTTGGCCAGATGATACTTGTAGCTGAGAACAGAAAGCTACAAATGAGTGATGTCTTGACTCATCCCCTGGGTCCATTGCCATGGGCACTTGCCAATGGTGATGGGTCTATCCGCAAGACCAACAAGGCTGCCCTCGCAAGGGAGTTGGAGAGGAATGCTCGTCCTGCAGAAGTGATCCCCGAGCCCTCTGCAACCATCATTGATGGGATGAGCCTGGTTCAGAAACTGAAGGGAAACAATGCAACATTTGGCCAGCTAGCAGGCACAGCAATGAGTCGCGCTATCCATGAGGGTGCTAAGAGCAAGCGCATTGATATTGTCTTTGACGTCTACAAGGAGACATCCATCAAAGATACAGAAAGAGTCAACAGATATGAAGGCACAGGGATCCATTTCAAGAACATTCAACATGGGCACAACATCCAGCAGTGGAAAAAGCTTCTAAGTAGTTCCTCCAACAAGGCAAGTCTCATAAAGTTTCTGGTAGAAGAATGGAAGGCGAAACACCACAGGGAGAAGCTTGAGGAGAAGGAGCTGTATGTCACATGTGAGCAGCTCTGCTTTAAGATCACCAAAGAACAGTGGGAAGAGGCTGCTGACCTTAAGTCAAATCAAGAAGAAGCAGACACACGCCTCCTTCTCCATGCTCTTCATGCAGCAGAATCTGGTTACAAGTCGGTCATCATCACTTCGGAGGATACTGATGTCATGGTCCTGTGTCTGGGCATGTGCCACAAAATCCCATCCCACCTGTTCCAGAAATGCGGTACACAGAACCGGACAAGATTCCTGGATATCACCACTCTGAGCCGAACATTGGGAGGCAGCGTATGTGATTCATTGATTGGTATGCATGCATTTACAGGCTGTGACACCGTCAGTGCATTCGCTGGCCGTGGGAAGATGACGACACTCAAGCAGTTGAAGATGAACAAGACATACCAGGATGCCTTTCAGGAAGTTGGTCGTTCATGGGAAGTGTCTACCGAACTTTTTGAGAAGTTACAGGAAATCACCTGCCACATGTACCTGCCAACTACCCAAACAACTGAGGTAAACAGGCTCCGTTATCAGCTGTTCTGTGCCAGACGTGGAGTGGTAGAGTCAAGTCAACTCCCTCCTTGCCAGGACTGCCTTTTCATGCATGCACTGCGTGCAAACTACCAGGCTGCGATCTGGAGGAGAAGTCTGCAGAGCCAGCCATGGGTTGCAAACCCAACAGACTGCGGTTGGATGATAGATAACGACGGAAAGCTTGTTGTCAAGTGGATGCAAGGGGCACCAGCACCAGAAGCTATTATACAGCTACTGTCCTGCAAGTGTGTGCGGTCATGTGAACTTCCTCAGTGTACTTGCCTCAGCAATGGCCTGAAGTGCACAGACATGTGCAGATTACAGACATGCCAGAACAAGGGTACTGAAGACGAGCCAGTAGAACAACAGTCAGATTCAGAGTCCGATGTTGAAGATATTATGGAGTAACATATATATATATATATATATATATATATATATATATATATATATATATATATATATATATATATATATATATGCACATGACATGTTCAGTGTGTATTTACATAACTTGGATTAAATTTTGTTACAAATACTACATCTAGTCACTCCGGGTGGTACCGATATCGTCATATTTGGTTCTTGGCTCATGCTAAAATTCCTGTGGAACACCTAAAGGGTTAACAGTTTTTAAAAATGAGTTTTGAACAGCTTGAGGGGTGTAGTTTGCAAAATGGGGTAATTTATGGGTGGTTTCTGTTATGTAAGCCCCTTAAAGTGACTTCAGAAGTGACTTGGTCCTTTGAAAAGTGGGTTTTGCTGTAAATGTGAAAAATTGCGCATAAAACTATAAGCCCTATTACGTCGTAAAACAATAAGGTTTCATTTTCAAAATGATGCCAATATGAAGTAAACATGTGGGGAGTGTAAATTAATAACTATTATGGGGGGTATCAGTATTTTTGTAAAAAGCAGAGAATTTCAAAGTTAAAAAATTGCCGATTTTTCCAAAATTTCCGAATATTTAGCATTTTTTTATATAGAAAGGTAAAATATATTGACTCCCATTTAGCACTGACGTGAAGTACAATATGTCACGAGAAAACAATCTCAGAATGGCTTGGATAGGTGAAAGCGTTCCAAAGTTATTAGCCCATGAAGTGGCACAGGTCAGATTGGCTTAGGCACTTGGGTACAAATAGGCCTAGGGCTGAAGGGGTTAATAAGCTACGTATATGTAAGGGCTATCATATCAAAAAATAAACTACAGACATGCATCTACCTAAAAATACCAAAGAGAATTAGTCACTCCGCTTGGTACCGATATCGTCAAATTTGGTTCTTGGCTCATGGACTAACAGTAAAGTGTTGTACAACTGCAGTACTGAATAAGATGAATGTAGTAGTCTGTAGATAATACAAGCATAGCAGATATACAGCAGAAGACAGAAATACATGCTCCAGTAGTAGTGCCAGACTTGAGTCCCTCATGTACATTAAACTAATGCTAGCCAAACCCATCAATATTTTGTATCTATGTGCAAGGGATCACTGGCTAACTGATCATTGGAGTAGATGTCAATCAGGCATGTCCAATATTGGACTGCTGATTGCTTTGTTGTCCCGAAGATAAGCCACTAGCAAACTGTCTCACAGAGCCTTTTAAGGTACCTTCACACTCAGCAACTTTACAACGAAAAAGACAACGATCCGTGACGTTGCAGCGTCCTGGTTAGCGATCTCGTTGTGTTTGACACGCAGCAGCGATCAGGATCCTGCTGTGATATCGCTGGTCAGAGCTAGAAGTCCAGAACTTTATTTGGTCGTCAGATTGGCGTGTATCGTCGTGTTTGACAGCAAAAGCAACGATATCAGCAATGTTAAACATGGAGCTAACGACCTGTGAGAACGATAAGTGCATCACCGCTACGTCACAGGATCGCTCCTGCATCGTTGTGGAGCTGCTGTGTTTGACATCTCTACAGCGACCTAAAGAGCAATGCTGCAGCGATCGGCTCGTTGTCTATATCGCTGCAGCGTCGCTGAGTGTGACGGTACCTTTAACAGAAAGCACAGTTGAACTAAGAAAGCACTCTTATGTATGAGAGTGCCAGCCAAGATGGCTGTTGGCCAAAAGTATATTTTAACCGACAGTCATCTAATGTATATTGCAGTCTTTAGCGTGATTGATCAGTGATATCGTGTAGCTAGCATTTGTACTGCTACATTAGAATTACAATTACACATTTTTTTCTTCATTCTTACAGCAATAGAAAGCAGAAGCATTGCAGTAAAATATTTTTTAGAAAACAATGATATCAGCGTCAGTCAGTGTGATTGCCTGTCATAAACGACTGTACTGAGTTTCTGCATTTTTTATGTAAACACTATTGGGGTCTGTGATACGACATACAGTATTTGGCACCATGTCATGGTCTTAATTTATAATATAAACTAGAAATGAGTGGATCTGACAAAATTCACCATTCAGATTTTCTTTGGAAATTCGATTTGAACATTTGAACGTGTATTATTATGCACTGGGATCTATTTATATTCTTTTTAATCTCAAACTCAAAATTTTAGATAGACAACCAAGGTTTAAATTCAGAAAGAAACAAACCAAAAAAACTTTGTATCCGACCAGATACTGGATAAAAACTAGAACTTTATTGAACGCTATTTAAAAAGACATGCAATCACCATACAAACAACCGTGCTCAACTAGACATGTCCCTCACACTGTAAATAAACGAAATCTTCCCTGCCTAAGCAGCGGAGGTTGGCACCCTAGGACACAATCGAGATAGGCGCCTCCTCTCTGGTCTCAGTCTACCACCCTACCCGTGCCCTCCGCTCCGCTAATGACCTCAGGTTAGCATCCTCAATAATCAGAACCTCTCACTCCCGTGTCCAAGACTTTACACGTGCTGCGCCGATTCTTTAGAATGCATTACCTAGGTTAATACGATTAATCCCCAATCCCCACAGTTTTAAGCGTGCCCTAAAAACTCACTTGTTCAGACTGGCCTACCGCCTCAATGCATTAACCTAACCATCCCTGTGTGGCCCATTCAAAAAAAAAAAAACATAATCAGGTTCCTCTCATCATGTTCTCATACACTTTATGCAGATAATAGCACTCTATGTCTGTACTGCTACATACTTAGGCAGTTAACTGGTTCATGCAGCTTTACATGAACACCCGAGCCTCAGGCTAGGGTCACATTGCGTTATGTGACCGCGTTTAACGGACTACGTTACACCGCGGCATAACGCGGTGTTAACGTAGTCCGTTAACGCCGCCATAGCCTGTAATGGTGAGCGCGTCGCTAGCGCCCGCCCACATTGGGCGTGCGCTAGCGATGTCGCGTCATTTGAGTGACGGACCTCGGACGCTGCTTGCAGCGTCCGCGGCGCGCCCGAGGTCCGTTCCTCGCTAGTGCAGATCGGGGATCTGCGCTAGCGGGGACACCGAACGCGGACCCTAGGGAAGCATTGCGTTAGCGCAACCCGCTAGCGCTATGCGCTTAACGGATTGCCCTAACACAATGTGAACCTAGCCTTACACTATGGCTGGTCCAAATAACTAAATCAATTGTTACCATCCACCTCTCGTGTCTCCCCTTTTCCTCATAGTTTGTAAGCTTGCGAGCAGGGCCCTCATTCCTCCTGGTATCTGTTTTGAACTGTGATTTCTGTTATGCTGTAATGTCTATTGTCTGTACAAGTCCCCTCTATAATTTGTAAAGCGCTGCGGAATATGTTGGCGCTATATAAATAAAAATTATTATTATTATTATTTTTAAATAGTGCTCAATAAAGTTCTAGTTTTTATCTAGTATCTGGTCGGATACAAGGTTTTTTTGGTTTGTTTCTTTTTAATCTCACTAAAATCTATCTCTCTGGCCCGACATCACCTTTCTGCTTCCAGAATCTCAGAATGTCTGTCATCTACATCCTTTTTCTTCTCATCACACTTTCTAAAACTCAATGTAGGCAAAACCCATCATTTTTCTCCATCTCATTCAGTCCCCTAACATGATCTATCACAATAAATGACATAATGCTTTTCCTTCTATTACTAATCTGCTACCTAGGTGTAACCCTTGACTCTACTCTGCCCTTCAAATCCCACTTTCAATACCTCATCATTTCCTGCTGCTTCTAACTCAAAAATATTTCCAAAATCTATCTTTTCCTCAACCCAAAATCAACTAGAACTTTATTAAACTCTGCTTTCATTTCCTGCCTCGACTATTGCAGTATTATTCTCTTTATCTCTTTAGCCTCCTGATTACACTCTCTCACTCTTCCAGTCTACCCTTCCCCTGCTGGATAAATCCACCTCTCCCTTTGCTACTCCTCTGCCTCTTACCTATTCTAATCCTTTCACTGGCTTCCAATTCCCAAGCAAATCTAATTTAAATGACTGAAAATGACTTACAATATTGTTTATAATGTCTCCCCCATACATCTCTAAGTTAATCTCCCAATATTTCCCCTCATGTAATTTCTAGTCAACCTCTTTATCAGTCTGTCACTGTAAGTTTACTGTATTTTATATATAAAAAAACCCCAAAAGTATGAACTGGGATTTAAACTAGTGTGCATGCAGCGTGTAAGTGCATGTTCACACTGGCCACTGAACAGAAAAAAAGGACTGATACCCAATGATTAAATACCCTGTAGTAAATAAATAAAAATGACATGCATGTAGATAAGGGCTGAGACAGACTGTTAGGGTTGGCGGAACGCACCAAATAAATATAATAACAATAAGGTGCGTTCGCAACCCAGTTCCACCGTGCAGAGATATTAACTGCTGCTCAGCAATGGCAGACACAAAATGGCAGTATCGCACCGAACACATGCGGGTTAGCTGTCACCCAATGTGTACTGCGGCGAGCTCTGTCACTTCACAGAAGCGCTGTACCATAGTATGCTTACTTCGTACCCTGTTAGCTGTCACATGGCACAGCAGAACTAGCGCAACTGAGGTCACAAGACGCAGCCCCTAGGATGCGGGGGAGAGAGACTATCTAGACCCACTATGCACATGGCATCGCACTGGCGAAAGACACTAACAGACAGTAACTTTTGTGTACTTGTGCAGACTGAGCACACGGTGATGCACTGGCAATGCAATCGATGTTTCTGCTGAGCAGGATCTTCTGCAGCTGAGAGAATGGGAGACCGCAGAAGACATGGCTTGAGATGCCCCCTGTGCAGCAGTGGAATCTCGACACCTAACACAGACTGAACCCAAGTAGTTGAAACACGTCAGAGAGACCACATAAATAATGCCTAGCTCAAGAGAAAGGCAGGCCACACCTTTATACACACATAAAGCAGACAGACAGAAAAACCCCAAAGGTATGAACTGTGATATTAACTGGTGTGCATGCAGCATGTAAGCGCATGTTCACACCAGCCACTGACAAGCGCATGTCACTTGAAAAACGGTAAGGTTTTTAACCGCTAATACCTCTTTTTACTGACCTGAGATATAACATCCCCATACCAGTGACAATCCAGAAGTTATCAGCTACGCATTATAGCTGAGAACTTGCTGCATCAGCCACAGTCAGTGTTGGCACCGTCCATATCTGTTTAACCCCTTAGATGCTGCAATCAATAGTGACTACATCATATACGTAAATGGTTAACAGAGTGTGGGTGTTCCTCTTTAAGACCATCGGCACCCTGAGATCTTGATCGTGTGGTCCTGATGTTTGCCATGGTAATTCCTGACCAAATAGTGGCCTTAGAGTCTGCCTGCTTGCCTGCTATAGTGGCCTGTTCAGAAGTTAGCGACATTTTGGTGGTAAAAATACACTTTTTCATTCCTGTCATGTCATTTGCATTAATGCCTGAAAATCACCTGAAGGGTTAATAAACTACCTGGCAGCAGTTTTCAATACATCGGGGGTGCTGTTTTTAAAATAATATCACTTTTGGGGGTTTACCAATATATAGGACCCCTAACGTCACTTCAAACCTGTATAGAGCCCTAAAAAAATAAATTTTGAAAATTTCCGTGAAAAATTGAAATATGGCTGCTACATTTTTAAGCCTCCTAAAATGCCAACGAAATAAAACAACATTTTACAAATGGTGCTGATGTAAAGCAGACATGAGGGAAATGTTATTTATTTAATTTTTCTATGGTACCACTATCTGGATTAAAGAAATAATCATTTAAACTTTGAAAATTGCAATTTTACATTTTTGTCAAATATCTGATTTTTTTTGTAAATAAACACAAAACATATCGACATAAATTTGATTGATGTAAGAGTGAAGTCTAGTTGCTAAGAGAAATCCCTCAAAGTGCACAAAAAAATTCTTAGTGTACTTGATGTGAAATGTTATATTAATTAATGGACTAAGAAGCCAGTTGTAAAAATTTTATAATTAATTTTTCTGTAGCCTTTTGTGTGGTGATAGATAATGGTATGTTTTTTGTAACATTTGTGGGTAGTCCTTTACTATCTATGTACTTTTTAAAATTGTTTAAATTGTAACTTTAAATACTGGTGGGAACATGCATACATATGGATGTGCTGATGTAGTGATGTCATTCTGTTCAGCTGAACAGGCTCGGACTGGCCCACCGGAGAACCGGAGGATTCTCCGGTGGGCCCAGGCACTGACATCTGCTGGCATACTGGCCAGCAGCTGCCTAGGGCCCCCACTGCTCCAGGGGCCCTTTGCCAGTGGCTATAGGGCCCCTGAGTCAAGGGGGCCTGCCCTGTGGCAGTAGCAGCAGCTGGAGACAGGATCCTGTCCCTGCTGCTAAAGCCAAATGAATATTCATGCTTCCCCACGCCCCTATGGGCGTGGAGAGGCGTGAATACCATTTCTCTTTTACAGCGGGCAGTGTAAGCTGCAGGGTGCAGCTAATACTGCCCGCTTGTAAAGCCGCACCACACACACACTCACAAAGTACCGTACACCCACACACACACACTGGCACCGCACCGCACACATACACACGCAGGCACACAGACTCACAGAGCAGCTTACCTCCCGGCATCCTGCTTCCTGTCTGAGACAGCCCAGCTGGATGACGTCATCATCCAGCGTGCTGCTGTCTCAGTCAGAAAGCTTCCAGGAATCCAGCGAGGAAGAGGCTGCTGGAATGAGCTGCTGCTGCGGGGAGGTGAGCTGTGCTGTGTGTGAGTGTGTGTGTGTGTGAGAGAGTGTGTGTGTGTGAGTGTGTGTGTGTGATGAGCTGCTTCTACGGTGAGCTGTGTGTGTGTGTGGTGAAGGACAATGATATTGGTGGAGGGAGACAATGATGGAGGTGATGGGCAATGATGGTGGTGGGGGGAGACAATGATGGAGGTGATGGGCAATGATGGTGGTGGTGGGGAGGCAATGATAGAGGTGAGGGGAGGCAATGATTAAAGTGATGGCCAATGATGGTGGGGGAGACAATGATGGAGGTGATGGGCAGTCATGGTGAGGGAGGGAATGATGGAGGTGAATGGCATTGAGGGTGAGGGGAGGCAATGATGGTGGGGGAGGTAATGATGGAGGTGATAGGTAATGATGGTATGGGAGGCAATGATGGAGGTAATGGGCAATGATGGAGCTGATGGGCAATGATGGAGGTGATGGGCAATGATGGTGGTGGGGGAGGAAATGATGGAGGTGATGGGCAATGATGGAGGTGATGAAATGGGCAATGGTGGTGGGGGGAGGCAATGATGGAGGTGATGGGCAATGATGGAGGTGATGGGCAATGATGGAGGTGATGGGCAATGGTGGTGGTGGGAGGCAGTGATGGAGGTGATGAAATGGGCAATGATGGTGGTGGGGGGAAGCAATGATGGAGGTGATGGGCAATGATGGTGGTGGGGGAGGCAATGATGGAGGTGATGAAATGGACAATGATTGTGGGGAGGAGGCAATGATGCAGGTGGTGGAATGGGCAGTGATGGAGGTGGTGGGGGAGAATGATAGGGGTGGTGGGGAGAAGGCAATGATGGAGGTGGTGATGAGGACAATGGTGGGGGTGGAGAGGGGCTGCATTATATTTTATGAGGGGGCTACATTATATTCTGTGGGGGGACTGTATTATTCTCAGGGAACTACATTATATTATGGGGGGCTACATCATACTATGTGTGGGGGCTACAGTATACTCTATGGGGGGCTGCATTATATTCTGTGGTGGGGCTGCATTCTCTCAGTTGACTACATTATATTCTGTAATGGCTGCATTATGCTATATGAGGGGGCTGCATTATACCCTATGAGGGTGCAACATTATATTCTATGGTAGGGACTGCATTATACCTGAGGGGGTTGCATTATATTTTGTGGGGTGCTGCATTATATTCTATGAGAGGGGACTGCGTTATATTTTATGAGGGGGCTAAATTATATTCTGTGAGGGGGCTAAATTATATTCTGTGAGGGGGCTACCCCAACCCTTGCTACATAATTAAGACGTGAACTACCTTATATTATACCCTGATATTAGCGCTTTTTACCGCACAATTGGTGGTCTTGTATCTATTTCTTTGTAGCTACATAGTGGGCCCCAAGAATGATTTTCTCTGGTGGGCCCAAGGTGCTCCAGTCCAACGCTGCAGCTGAAGCACAAATTAGGGCGAAACAGCCATATCCTGTTTTTATATTTGTGTTAAGAAGATATACAGGGTGAATGCCACCTTTATAAAAAGAATAATAGTGAAAATTTTATTTATATAGCACCAACATATTCCACAACATTTTACAATTGAGCGAGAATTAGTACCTCTCTTCTTCTGTTGCTGAATGTATTAGTGAACAGGAAGGCATAATGACAAAATCCTGTGCCTGCTTCTGATGTTGGCACATTCATTAAAGAAAGAGTTTGCTTGCAATGCAATATGGCAGTATGGATTGTTTCCAGCTTCTATGTGAAATTCTCTAAACATAAAATACAACACAATTTCCTTCTTCATCCTTCCATGTCGTTCCCGGGCTGAGAAGCTTTACATAGTAACAGAACATCTATTAAAAGGTTTTATTTGAAGCTTTTATTTGATCGCATCAAACTTCACCATGCCCCAGGTAATATTAGCAATAACAATTGTACATAATTTATAAGTGATAACAGAAAAAATGCTTTAATTAGAACAATATGATTCTAATTTAGTGTTTATAGAGTTCCTGGCAGGCAGCGCTGATCGCTTATCTTATAACAACCCAGAACAAATTGGTGAATATGCCACAAATCTTTATAATTATAGCACACAGTTAACACTGTAAATTGAAATGATAGAGATGGATTAAAATACTATTTAATTTAAGATTGTGGTAAATGATATAGAGTTTATTTAACTATGTTGTGGTAGCTTTTCTTACTAAAAGAGGACCTTGAACTGAAAAAGTCATCCATAAACTATAGCACATTGTCACATTTTATAATCTAAAGAGCATTAAAATATTGTTATATAGTCTGTATGAAAAACATTTTGAGACTTTAAAGGGGGTTTCTGACCCATAAAATAATTTCTAACAGTGTAAAATGTGAATCTTTCAGTAGATTTTTCCAAGACAAAGTGCATGCATGATTAAGCAGATCTCTAAGACCTGATTTCACCGGTGTAGTTACTTTAAAAATAAGTGGTGTTTTTTTTTAATGTTTGTATAATTCTGAAACTGAAATTCGCACTTGGAATTTTAAGCTCAAAATAATTTAAGAATATTCATTGTTCCCTACGTGCCTGAGTGACAGCTGTATGTTGTTCTGATCAATGTGAGATTTCAGCAACAATCTGTCAATAAGGCTAGGTGGGAGATTGGGCTTAAACTTTGAAAAATGATTATGCAGCTATTCTGATATGTAAGTACACCAGCTTTAGCAGGTGTAGAAGATTAATTCAATAATGTATGACACTTATATTGTAAAATTTGGTGACTTATTTGCTTTAATTAAAAATGTGTTACATAGGCTTATTGAGAAAAGACGTACAACTTTGTAGCAGTTTTAGCTTCATGCAATAAAAAAAGTGGGGGATGTCCCACTGCTGAGAATAAAATAAGCTACAGCACTGTATAATATACTGTTCACCAACATAGCACACTCACACACTTGAGTAACCATCATTTTAAATTTTTTTACCATTAATTTATAGTACAGGTGAAAACAAGAAATGTGTTAATGTATCTTATTAGGGACTAGATGGTGGCCCTATTCTAACGTATCGAGTATTCTAGAATATGTAGGTAGTATATAGCACAGGCTACGTACTATATTGCACAGTGACGTAGTATATAACACAACCAACGTAGTATATAACATAGCTACGTAGTATATAACAGAGCTACGTAGCATGCAACACAGCATATGTAGTATATAGCAGAGCTGCGTAATATATAACACAGCCACGTAGTATCTACTATATAATTGTCTAAGGGTCACTTCCGTCTGTCGTGCTGTCTGTTATGGATATTCATTGGTCACGGCCTCTGTCTGTCATGGAAATCCAAGTCGCTGATTGGTCGCGGCAAAACAGCCACGACTAGTGTTGAGCGATACCGTCCGATACTTGAAAGTATCGGTATCGGAAAGTATCGGCCGATACCGGCAAAGTATCGGATCCAATCCGATACCGATACCCGATACCAATACAAGTCAATAGGACTCAAGTATCGGACGGTATTCCTGATGGTTCCCAGGGTCTGAAGGAGAGGAAACTCTCCTTCAGGCCCTGGGAACCATATTAATGTGTAAAAGAAAGAATTAAAATAAAAAATATTGCTATACTCACCTCTCCGAGGGAACCGGCAGCGTTGTTTGCTTAAAATTCGCGCTTTTCTTTCCTTACGTGAAGTCCCGGCTTTGTGATTGGTTGCGTCGCAGTCACATGGGCGACGCAACCAATCACAGCAAGCCGTGACGTAATTTCAGGCCCTTAAGGATTTTAAAATTACGTCCCGGCTTTGTGATTGGTTGCGTCGCAGTCACATGGGCGACGCAACCAATCACAAGCCGTGACGTCACGGGAGGCTGGACACGCGCGCATTTTAAAATGCGCGCTTGTCCAGCCTCCCGTGACGTCCCGGCTTGTGATTGGTTGCGTCACGGTCAACCAATCACAAGCCGGGAGGCTGGACAAGCGCGCATTTTAAAATGCGCGCGTGTCCAGCCTCCCGGCTTGTGATTGGTTGACCGCGACGCAACCAATCACAAGCCGGGACGTCACGGGAGGCTGGACAAGCGCGCATTTTAAAATGCGCGCGTGTCCATCCTCCCGGCTTGTGATTGGTTGACCGCGACGCAACCAATCACAAGCCGGGACGTCACGGGAGGCTGGACAAGCGCGCATTTTAAAATGCGCGCGTGTCCATCCTCCCGGCTTGTGATTGGTTGACCGCGATGCAACCAATCACAAGCCGGGACGTCACGGGAGGCTGGACAAGCGCGCATTTTAAAATGCGCGCGTGTCCATCCTCCCGGCTTGTGATTGGTTGACCGCGATGCAACCAATCACAAGCCGGGACGTCACGGGAGGCTGGACAAGCGCGCATTTTAAAATGCGCGCGTTTCCAGCCTCCCGTGACGTCACGGCTTGTGATTGGTTGCGTCGCCCATGTGACTGCGACGCAACCAATCACAAAGCCGGGACGTAATTTTAAAATCCTTAAGGGCCTGAAATTACGTCACGGCTTGCTGTGATTGGTTGCGTCGCCCATGTGACTGCGACGCAACCAATCACAAGCCGGGACTTCACGTAAAGGAAAGAAAAGCGCAAATTTTAAACAAAGAACGCTGCCGCTTCCCTCGGTAAGGTGCAGGCTGCGTCGGAGAGGTGAGTATAGCAATATTTTTTATTTTAATTCTCTCTTTTACACATTTTTACATTAATGTTGTTTCGATACCGATACCCGATACCACAAAAGTATCGGATCTCGGTATCGGAATTCCGATACCCGCAAGTATCGGCCGATACCCGATACTTGCGGTATCGGAATGCTCAACACTAGCCACGACCAATCAGCGATGGGCACAGCCCGACGGCAAAATGGCCGGTCCTTCCTCCCCACAGTCAGCACCCGCTCCATACTCCCCGCAGTCAGTACCCACACACGGTTAATGGCAGCGCTAACAGACCGCGTTATGCCGTGGTGTAACGCACTCCGTTAACACTGCTATTAACCCTGTGTGACCAACTTTTTACTATTGATGCTGCCTATGCAGTATCAATAGTAAAAAGATCTAATGTTAAAAAAAATAAAAAAAATAAAAAAATCGTTATATACTCACCGTCCGTCGGCCCCTCGGATCCAGAACAGGCCTTCCCCGCTCCTTGTGACGCTCCGGTGACCACTCCATGCATTGCGATCTCGCGAGATGATGATGTAGTGGTTTTGCGAGACCGCTACGTCATCATCTCACGAGACCGCAACGCACTCTTGAGACCGGAGCGCACGAGGAGCTTCGGTAACCGCTTCGCCTGGATCCGAGGGCCAACGGAATGTGAATATATAACTATTTTTTATTTTAATTATTTTTTTAACAGGGATATGATGCCCACATTGCTATATACTACGTGGGCTGTGCAATATACTACATGGGCTGTGCAATATACTACGTTATACGGCCGTGAACAATCAGGGACATGCGCAGTCCGGCCGTGAATTGGTGCTGGACTTGAACCACGCTTCGCTAATTGGTCGCAGCCAGCCGAATCCTGTGTATTCAATGTATTATTCTAAAATCTTCATAAATAAACTACATAAATATTCTAGAATACCCAATGCGTTAGAATTGGGCTACCATCTAGTATAACATAACCACGTAGTGTATTGCACAGGTATGTTGTATGTTGGTCAGCCACGTAGTATATAGCAGAGCCACGTAGTATATAACATAGTCACATAGTATATTGTAGAGCCTCGTAGTATATTGCACAGGCACGTAGTATATTGCACAGACACGTAGTATATAACCCAGTCACATAGTGTATTGCACAGCTATGTAGTATATTGGTCAGCGACGTAGTATATAACATAGCCACATAGTATATTGTAGAGGCACGTAGTATATAACAGAGCCACGTAGTATATTGCACAGTCGACGTAGTATATGACAGAACCGACACAGCCACATAGTATATTGCACAGCTATGTTGTATATAACACACAGCACGTAGTATATTGCACAGCCACATAGTATATTGCACAGTCACGTTGTATATTGCCCAGCTACATAGTATATAGCACAGAGATGTAGTATATAGCACAGAGATGTAGTATATAACAGAGCTTATGCAGTATGTAACACAGCCCACGTAGTATATAGCAATGTGGGCACTATATGTGTGGTTAAAAAAGAGTTAAAATAAAAAATAAACATATACTCACCTTCCGAAGGCCCCTTGAAGTCGGTGCACGTGGCAGCTTCCGGTCCCAGGGTTGGTATGAGCGCAGGACCTGTGATGATGTCACAGTCACATGACCGTGACATCATGGCAGGTCCTTCTCGCCTAGCATCCTTGGCACCGGAACCTGCCGCTTGCACTGCCGAGGAAAGCCGCGACGTCGGAAGGTGAGAATAACCTTTTTTTTTTCATTATTATTATTTGTAACATTAGATCTTTTTACTATTAATGCTGCATACGCAGCATCAATAGTAAAAAGTTGGTCACAGAGGGTTAAAGCTGCGTTAACGGAGTGCGTTACACAGCGGCATAACACGGTCCATTAACGCTGCCTTTAACCCTGTGTGAGGGCTGACTGGAGGGGATTATGGAGCGGGCACTGACTGCGGGGAGGAAGGAGCGGCCATTTTGCCACCGGACTGTGCCTGTCGCTGATTGGTTGTGGTAATGGTCGTGGGCGTTTTGCCACGACCAATCAGCGACTTGGATTTCCATGACAGACAGAGGCCACGACCAATGAATATCCGTGACAGACAGAAAGAAAGACAGAAGGACAGACAGAAAGACGGAAGTGACCCTTAGACAATTATATAGAAGATATCTGCTTCTTTCTCCTCCTGAACTGGACATTCATTCTCAAAATTCTCTCTATTAAAGGGTAAAATCTGTCTCAGTAAATACAAATGTTCCCATTACGGAGATAGGATTTGACAGCTGTTTTTTATAAAGATCTATGGAGACCTGTTGGTGACAACTCTACTGTAGCTGCTCCATCCTTCCCCTCCCATCTCTATACTCTATACAATTTTAAAAGCACCAACTATCATCTCCTATCTCAGTAATGGGAAAATCTGTCTTCATTGAACACAGATTTTACCCATTAATTTAGAATGAAAGATAACTCCAGGGTAAAAAAAAGAATCAGATTTCTCTGATAAGATATATTAAAATGTTGCTGATTTTTCATGTGTACTACTGAGTTATGAAATTAAAATTAAAATGATGGTTACTCTTTAGGTATAGTTAGTTGCATTGGTCAGATGTGTGAAACTCCCAAACAGCACAGCATATATTTTTATGTGATTTATTGAACATAAATGTGATCTATCATGCATAGTGAGGGTTCCTTCAATCAAACACCATATAAGAAGGTTTTGTAAATTACATATATATGAACTAGGGTATATAGTGGGCACACACTGCCAGGCTGAAGA
Source organism: Ranitomeya variabilis (assembly GCF_051348905.1). Classification (NCBI taxonomy): domain Eukaryota; kingdom Metazoa; phylum Chordata; class Amphibia; order Anura; family Dendrobatidae; genus Ranitomeya; species Ranitomeya variabilis. Next base: position 210,142,385 of record NC_135236.1, on the reverse strand, counting down.
CTAGTAATGAGTGAGTATACTCGTTGCTCAGGTTTTCCCGAGCATGCTCGGGTGGTCTCTGAGTATTTCGGCATGCTCGGAGATTTAGTTTATGTTGACACAGCCAGTGTCGGACTGGGGTGACAAGGGCCTACCAGTAACATTGACTTTGGGGGGGACACTTTTCACCGGCATGCAAATATTATACTACCTTCGTTCACAAATGTACTCATATCGCTATATAATAAACTGGGTAGCGTGGTTAATGAATGATGAGATGCTGCTTTATTCTGTACAGAGTGAATCAAGTGAATTATTATTATTATTTATGTATATAGCACCATTGAATCCATGGTGCTGTACATGAGAAGGGGTTACATGCAAATTACAGATATCACTTACAGTAAACAAACTAACAATGACAGACTGATACAGAGGGCGAGGACCCTGCCCTTGCGGGCTGATATTCTACAGGATTATGGGGAAGGAGACAATAGGTTGAGGGTTGCAGGAGCTCCAGTGTTGGTGAGGCAGTATGTCTGGTAGTGATGAGGAGGCAGCAGGGTCAGTGCAGGTTGTAGGCTTTCCTGAAGAGATGGGTTGTCAGGTTCTGTCTGAAGGATTCGAATGTTGTTGATAGTCAGACGTGTTGGAGCAAAGAATTCCAGAGGATGGGGGATATTCGGGAGAAGTCTTGGAGGCGGTTGGATGAGGAGCGAATAAGTGTGGAGGAGAGAAGGAGGTCTTGGGAGGACTGGAGATTACGTGAGGGAAGATATTGGGAGATTAGTTCAGAGGAGACAGGTTATGGATGGCTTTGTAGGTCAGAATTATGCCAAGTAGGGTTGAGCGACTTTCATTTTTTTAAGATCGAGTCGGGTTTTGCGAAACCCGACTTTGTCCAAAGTCGAGTCGAGTGCAGTCGGACGATTATCGCTAAAAGTCAGGGATCGACCGAAACAAGAAACCCAATGCAAGTCAATGGGGAAGCATAGTCGGCAGTGAGTGGAGGCCAGGAAAACACCTACAGTGCCCATTTTAATGCCAAAAACATCCATTCTTGTTTCTGAAGCTTGTCAATCTTAATTAACTTTATAATAATAGTTGGGCATTGGAAATTGGGGGTCATTTGGCAAAAGTTGTGGGGGGTAGGGCTGGTTCAAGGTTTTAGTGGGCCCAGGAAACGTGGACTACGTCACGGCGGTGGAGCAGTGAGAGGTAAGTATGTCAAGTTTGCAAGTGCTGTGATCCTAAGCAAGCAGGGGGGCCCACTCGTTGGCATTGGCACTGGCACAGGGCCCCTCAAAGTACAGCGGTGTGTTTGCACGGTGGGGGCGCCTCCCACCAGCAGCGACACTTTTGCGTACTCTGAGGGGCCCTGTGCCAGTGACGTCGCCAACGAGTATGCCCCCCCACCTGATGAAGGAACCTGCACTTTCATCTGCACCTTCCTCTTTGTCCCTGTGTAAGGTGGTATAACATGCGGGAAGGGTAACCTTACTTTCAGCAGGGTCAGATTCTGGCTGTGTAGAGTGCAAGGGGAATGTAGTGGTCTAGGTCAATGTACCAGCAGACTCATCTAGCAGTGGCTGGGCAATGGGCAGGATGAGGAGGAAACACAGATATAGGGACAAAGAATAAAGTAGGCTAAATGCAGTTCAAAATTGGTAACAGGACTAAACAGGCGGCATTGCTTTGTTCAGTGGAGTAGCAAACCCAGGAGCAGCAGACACTGTTTTAAGGGCCCAACCACACTAGTAGGCCAAATGCAGTTTAATATCTGCTACTATAGGCCAAAAGCCTAAAGACTGAAGCTCAGCTTTATACAGTGGAGGACAACAACATGGAGCGGCAGACACCGTTAGTAGGCCGTAACCACCAATTTTTTGTTAAAAAAGCACTTAATGAGAGCCAGAAGGTTGAAGCTCAGCTTTATACAGTTGAGGACAACACCAGGGAGCGGCAGACACCGTTAGTAGGCCGTAACCAAAGTTGAAGGCCAAATGCAGCTTAATATCTGATACTATAGGCCGAAAGCCTAAAGACTGAAGCTCAGCTTTATTCAGTTGAGGACAACACCAGGGAGCGGCAAACAGAGGTATTAGGCCCCAACCACCAATTTTTAAAAAAAAGCACTTAATGAGAGCCAGAAGGTTGAAGCTCAGATTTATTCAGTTGAGGACAACACCAGGGAGCAGCAAACAGAGGTATTAGGCCCCAACCACCAAATTTTTTTAAAAAAGCACTTAATGAGAGCCAGAAGGTTGAAGCTCAGATTTATTCAGTTGAGGACAACACCAGGGAGCGGCAAACAGAGGTATTAGGCCCCAACCACCAAATTTTTTTAAAAAAGCACTTAATGAGAGCCAGAAGGTTGAAGCTCAGATTTATTCAGTTGAGGACAACACCAGGGAGCGGCAAACAGAGGTATTAGGCCCCAACCACCAATTTTTTTAAAAAAAGCACTTAATGAGAGCCAGAAGGTTGAAGCTCAGCTTTATACAGTTGAGGACAACACCAGGGAGCGGCAGACACCGTTAGTAGGCCCTAACCACCAATTTTTTTTAAAAAAGCACTTAATGAGAGCCAGAAGGTTGAAGCTCAGATTTAGACAGTGGAGGAAAATTTGAATTAGGGACTGCAGACAGACTTAGTAGGCTGTCCCCTGTGGACCATGCATCCACCACATTAACCCATTGCGCCGTAATGGACACGTAACCTTCCGTGGCCATGCCTACAGGTCCATGCGTCTGTTGTCAGGTGCACCTTTGTACTCACAGATTGCCAGAGTGCATGGACAATGGAGGTGGTGCTGGTGGAGGGCTGGAATGGCTTTTCTTGCAAAAGAAGTGTCGACTGGGTAGCTCGTAGCGCGGGACAGCGTAGTCCACCATGGCTTTTTTAATATTACATAAAATAAAGAAATAGGCTCTATGCACTTTAAAATAGGTTCCAGGGGTACACGGGCAGCATTGGTGTGGTCAGCGGAGGAGGAGGATTGCAAGGAGGGACCGCAGACAGGCGTAGTACGCCTACAATTTCAAAAAGTGGCTCTATGCACTTTAAAATAGGTTCCAGGGGTACACGGGCAGCATTGGTGTGGTCAGCGGAGGAGGAGGATTGCAAGGAGGGACCGCAGACAGGCGTAGTACGCCTACAATTTCAAAAAGTGGCTCTATGCACTTTAAAATAGGTTCCAGGGGTACACGGGCAGCATTGGTGTGGTCAGCGGAGGAGGAGGATTGCAAGGAGGGACCGCAGACAGGCTTACTAGGCCTAAAATAACTAAAAATAGGCTCAAGGCAGTTTTAAATCGGTTACATGGATACACAGGCAGCATTGTGGTCAGCGGAGGAGGAGGATTGCAAGGAGGGACCGCAGACAGGCTTACTAGGCCTAAAATAACTAAAAATAGGCTCAAGGCAGTTTTAAATCGGTTACATGGATACACAGGCAGCATTGTGGTCAGCAGAGGAGGAGGATTGCAAGGAGGGACCGCAGACAGGCTTACTAGGCCTAAAATAAATAAAAATAGACTCAAGGCAGTTTTACATCGGTTACATGGATACACAGGCAGCATTGTGGTCAGCGGAGGAGGAGGATTGCAAGGAGGGACCGCAGACAGGCTTACTAGGCCTAAAATAAATAAAAATAGGCTCAAGGCACTTAGAGTTATCTCGCAGGGGTACACAGGCAGCATTGGTGTGGTCAGCGGAGGAGGAGGATTGCACGGAGGGACCACAGACAGGCGTAGTACGCCTACAATTTCAAAAAGTGGCTCTATGCACTTTAAAATAGGTTCCAGGGGTACACGGGCAGCATTGGTGTGGGCAGCGGAGGAGGAGGATTGCAAGGAGGGACCGCAGACAGGCTTACTAGGCCTAAAATAAATAAAAATAGGCTCAAGGCAGTTTTACATCGGTTACATGGATACACAGGCAGCATTGTGGTCAGCGGAGGAGGAGGATTGCAAGGAGGGACCGCAGACAGGCTTACTAGGCCTAAAATAAATAAAAATAGGCTCAAGGCACTTAGAGTTATCTCGCAGGGGTACACAGGCAGCATTGGTGTGGTCAGCGGAGGACGATTGCAAGGAGTGTCTGACACAGTTAGTACTCACAAAAAATAAATAGATGTTAATGTCTCGCCAAAAAACAAAAAACAAAAAAAAAAAGTGTGGCATACTTAGGTACAGGGGTGGGCTCATCTGCTGAGTTTCTGACATAGTAATTTGGCAGTAAGTATTTACTGGTGTCAATATAGGACACTGACCCAGACTACTTTAACTAGCATCATAGATGTCAACAAATTGGTATTGTCAGTGCCAGGCATTGAATGATGTCAGCGCATAGACTAAACATTGGTGGAGCTGTGAGAGATAAGTTTGCACGTGGTAGAGCACAGTTTGAGCTGGGGGGGTAAACTCTCTTGTGGCCGGCGGTACCGTCCCAGGGCCCCTCATGTTACAACGGTGTGTCTGACGTTGGGTGCGCGCCACCACCGCCAGAGACACTTTATTGTACTATGAGGGACCCAGTGGCAGTGCCGTCGACCAAAAGCGGGCACACCCACCTCTTCAGACAAACGGCACTCTAACGGGTGCTTGCACCAAGTGGCGAGACCACGGCCCCGTGGGGGGAGTTTTCCCATTGAGGAAGGTGTAAACATGTCGTATGCTGGACAAACAGCTGCTGCAAATTAAGAGATTGGAACACTCAGTAAGACCAGTCCACAAGCAAGACCTTTTTATAGGAAAGCTAGGTGTCAGCCGGAAAAGGTGGGGCAAAATAATTTGAAATCCAGGAGGATTTCAGGATGAAATGAAATCCAGAAGCATTTTAATGAAGGTTAGATCATCCACATTTTGGGTAGCCAGACGAGTCCTTTTTTCGGTTAATATTGAACCAGCAGCACCGAATACTCTTTCTGATAGCACACTAGCTGCTGGGCAAGCAAGCTCCTGCAATGCATATTCTGCCAATTCAGGCCAGGTGTCTAATTTGGATGCCCAGTAATCAAATGGGAATGACGGTTGAGGGAGAACATCGATAAGGGATGAAAAATAGTTAGTAACCATACTGGACAAATGTTGTCTCCTGTCACTTTGAATAGATGCTGCAGTACCTGTCCTGTCTGCGGTCATTGCGAAATCGCTCCACAATCTGGTCAGAAAACCCCTCTGTCCAACGCCACTTCTGATTTGTGCACCTCTAACACCTCTGCCCTGTACCCCCCTGCAGCTCGTGTGAGAACCATCACCGGCGCTGTGTGCTGGGAATGCCTGAATCAAACGGTCTACAAGAGTAGCTTGTTTGGTTGCTAATATTTGTTCGAGGTTCTCATGTGGCATAATATTTTGCAATTTGCCTTTATAGCGAGGGTCAAGGATGCAGGCCAACCAGTAATCGTCATCGCTCATCATTTTAATAATGCGTGGGTCCCTTTTGAGGATACGTAAGACATAATCCGCCATGTGGGCCAAAGTTCCAGTTGTCAAATCTGCGGTTGTGCTTGTTTGAGGGGCAGTTACAGGCAAATCTACGTCACTTGTCTCCCTTAAAAAACAGAACCTGACCTTGCAACGCCACTAATTTCGGTTGGCCCAGGAGAAGCTTCCTCATTAAAAAAGTACTCATCCCCATCATCCTCCTCATCCTCCTCCTCCTCTTCGCCCGCTACCGCATCCTCTACACGGCCCTGACCAGACAATGGCTGACTGTCATCAAGGCTTTCCTCTTCCTCGGCTGCAGACGCCTGCTCCTTTATGTGCGTCAAACTTTGCATCAGCAGACGCATTAGGGGGATGCTCATGCTTATTATGGCATTGTCTGCACTAACCAGCCGTGTGCATTCCTCAAAACACTGAAGGACTTGACACAGGTCTTGTAGCTTCGACCACTGCACACCTGACAACTCCATGTCTGCCATCCAACTGCCTGCCCGTGTATGTGTATCCTCCCACATAAACATAACAGCACGCCTCTGTTCGCACAGTCTCTGAAGCATGTGCAGTGTGGAGTTCCACCTTGTTGCAACATCGATGATTAGGCGATGCTGGGGAAGGTTCAAAGACCACTGATAGTTCTGCATACGGCTGGAGTGTACGGGCGAACGGCGGATATGCGAGCAAAGTCTGCGCACTTTGAGGAGCAGGTCGGGTAACCCCGGATAACTTTTCAGGAAGCACTGCACCACCAGGTTTAAGGTGTGAGCCAGGCAAGGAATGTGTTTCAGTTGGGAAAGGGCTATGGCAGCCATGAAATTCCTTCCGTTATCACTCACTACCTTGCCTGCCTCAAGATGTACAGTGCCCAGCCATGACTGAGTTTCTTTCTGCAAGAACTTGGACAGAACTTCCGCGGTGTGTCTGTTGTCGCCCAAACACTTCATTGCCAATACAGTCTGCTGACGCTTGCCACTAGCTGTCCCATAATGGCACACCTGGTGTGCAACAGTGGCAGCTGCGGATGGAGTGGATGTGCGACTGCGGTCTGTGGACGAGCTCTCGCTTCTGCAGGAGGAGGAGGAAGAGGAGGAGGGGGGGCGAACGCCTACAGCCAACTCTTTCCTTGACCGTGGGCTAGGCAGAACTGTCCCAATATTGCTGTCCCCTGTGGACCCTGCATCCACCACATTCACCCAGTGTGCCGTGATGGACACGTAACATCCCTGGCCATGCCTACTGGTCCATGCATCTGTTGTCAGGTGCACCTTTGTAGTCACAGACTGCCTGAGTGCATGGACGATGCGGTCTTTAACATGCTGTTGGAGGGCTGGGATGGCTTTTCTAGAAAAGAAGTGTCGACTGGGTAGCTCGTAGCATGGTACAGCGTAGTCCATCAGCGCTTTGAAAGCTTTGCTTTCAACTAACCGGTAGGGCATCATCTCTAATGAGATTAGTCTAGCAATGTGGGCGTTCAAACCCTGTGTACGCGGATGCGAGGATGAGTACTTCCTTTTCCTAACAAGAGTCTCATGTAGGGTGAGCTGGACTGGAGAGCTGGAGATCGTGGAACTAGCGTTGGTGCCGGTGGACATGGGTGACTGAGAGAGGGTTGGAGATGGTATTCTTGCTGGTGCCCTACATGCAGTGTTTCCTACTGCGAACCTGGTGATTCCCTGACTGCTTTGGCCTGGCGACGAAAGCTGCACAGATACTGCAGGTGGTGCGGGAAATGGTGGGTTTACAGTGAGGGAAGGGATGGAGCGTTGCTGACTAGCTTCATTGGCCGAGAGTGCTGCAACCTTTAGGGACGTTTGGTAGTTAGTCCAGGCTTGCAAATGCATGGTGGATAAATGTCTATGCATGCAACTTGTATTTATACTTTTAAGATTCTGACCTCTGCTTAAGGTAGTTGAACATTTTTGACAGATGACTTTGCGCTGATCATTTGGATGTTGTTTAAAAAAATGCCAGACTGCACTCTTTCTACTATCGGATACCTTTTCAGGCATTGCAGACTGAGCTTCTTTAACCGGATGGCCACGCTGTCCTCCAACTGGTTTTGCTTTTGCCAAGCGTTTTTGGCCAGATACGAGCCCGGCAGATGGAACCTGTTGTGATGTTGATGCCTGCTGTGGCTCCTCCTCCTCTGCTTCAGAACTACTGCCGCCTGCACCCTGTTCCCCCAATGGCTGCCAATCGGGGTCAACAACTGGGTCATCTATGACCTCTTCTTCTATGTCGTGTGCAACTTCGTCTGTGTCACCGTGTAAGCCGGTGGTATAGCGTTCGTGACGGGGCACCATAGTCTCCGCTGGGTTTGATTCTGCCTCACTACACTGCGAGGGCAATGTTCTGGTCTGAGTCAAAGGAACAGCATAGTAATCTGGCTGTGGCTGTGCATCTGTGCACTCCATGTCCGATTCAACTTCTAATGGGCATGGCCTGTTAACTGTTTCACTGTCTAACCCAGGAACGGTATGTCTAAAGAGCTCCATGGAGTAACCTGTTGTGTCGACCGACGCATCCTTCACTGTTGTTCTGGGTGAAGGACACAAGGAAGCGACTTGTTCCTGACCGGGAGCATCCACTGACGATGCACTGCTCTGACATTTGGCACTTTCCGAGGAGAAGGCGAAAGAGCTAGAGGCAGAGTCAGCAATGAAAGCCAATACTTGTTCCTCCTGCTCCGGCTTCAAAAGTGGTTTTCCTACTCCCAGAAAAGAGAGCGTTCGAGGCCTTGTGTAGCCAGACAACGAACCTGGCTCAACAACTCGAGACTTAGGTGCTGTACTGCTTTTACCATGACCACCTGATGCTCCACCACCACTACCATCATTACGAGCTGACAATGACCGCCCACGGCCACGACCTCTTCCACTAGACTTCCTCATTGTTTACAAAACGTAACCAAAGTAACGGTATTTGTTACTGTAAAACAACTTATAGGGTGAACTCAAACTTCTGTAGGATTTATATATACCTTTATAGGTGCCTGACACTGAAAGGAAAATCAGACCCAATGTTACACACTAGGTTTTCTGTGCCCCAATAATTTGAGACAGATGGCACACACAGGACCGGCACTCAAGCAGAAATGCCAATCTTAATCTCCCACAATTTTTTTTTTCAGGGAGAATTTAAAAAAAAAAAAAAAATGTGCCAGTATTACACACTGGTTTTCGGTGGCACACAAGGAGAGACAGATGCCACACACAGGACTGGCACAGAGGCAGACTTGCCAATCTTTCTCTCCCACTATTAATTTTTTTTTTTACAGGGAGAATTTACAAAAAATAAAAAATGGCCCAATATTACACACTGGTTTTCAGTGGCACACAATGAGAGACAGATGCCACACACAGGACTGGCACAGAGGCAGACTTGCCAATCTTTATCTCCCACCATTTATTTATTTTTTTTTCAGGGAGAATAAAAAAAACAAAAAAAAAACAATATTACACACTAGGTTTTCTGTGGCACACAATGAAAGACAGATGCCACACACAGGACTGGCACAGAGGCAGACTTGCCAATCTTTATCTCCCACTATTAATTTTCTTTTTAACAGGGAGAATTTACCCCCCCCAAAAAAAATGGCCCAGTATTACACACTGGTTTTCGGTGGCACACAAGGAGAGACAGATGCCACACACAGGACTGGCACAGAGGCAGACTTGCCAATCTTTATCTCCCACTATTAATTTTTTTTTAACAGGGAGAATTTACCAAAAAAAAAAAATGGCCCAGTATTACACACTGGTTTTCAGTGGCACACAATGAGAGACAGATGCCACACACAGGACTGGCACAGAGGCAGACTTGCCAATCTTTATCTCCCACTATTAATTTTTTTTTTAACAGGGAGAATTTACCCCCCCCCCCGAAAAAAATGGCCCAGTATTACACACTGGTTTTCGGTGGCACACAAGGAGAGACAGATGCCACACACAGGACTGGCACAGAGGCAGACTTGCCAATCTTTATCTCCCACTATTAATTTTTTTTTAACAGGGAGAATTTACCAAAAAAAAATGGCCCAGTATTACACACTGGTTTTCGGTGGCACACAATGAGAGACAAATGCCACACACAGGACTGGCACAGAGGCAGACTTGACAATCTTTATCTCCCACTATTAATTTTTTTTTTAACAGGGAGAATTTACCCCCCCCAAAAAAATGGCCCAGTATTACACACTGGTTTTCAGTGGCACACAAGGAGAGACAGATGCCACACACAGGACTGGCACAGAGGCAGACTTGCCAATCTTTATCTCCCACTATTAATTTTTTTTTAACAGGGAGAATTTACCAAAAAAGAAAATGGCCCAGTATTACACACTGGTTTTCGGTGGCACACAATGAGAGACAGATGCCACACACAGGACTGGCACAGAGGCAGACTTGCCAATCTTTATCTCCCACTATTAATTTTTTTTTTAACAGGGAGAATTTACCCCCCCCCCAAAAAATGGCCCAGTATTACACACTGGTTTTCAGTGGCACACAAGGAGAGACAGATGCCACACACAGGACTGGCACAGAGGCAGACTTGCCAATCTTTATCTCCCACTATTAATCTTTTTTAACAGGGAGAATTTACCAAAAAAAAAAAATGGCCCAGTATTACACACTGGTTTTCGGTGGCACACAATGAGAGACAGATGCCACACACAGGACTGGCACAGAGGCAGACTTGCCAATCTTTATCTCCCACTATTAATTTTTTTTTAACAGGGAGAATTTAACAAAAAAAAAAATGGCCCAGTATTACATACTGGTTTTCGGTGGCACACAAGGAGAGACAGATGCAACACACAGGACTGGCACAGAGGCAGACTTGCCAATCTTTATCTCCCACTATTAATTTTTTTTTTTACAGGGAGAATTTACCCCCCCAAATAAATGGCCCAATATTACACACTGGTTTTCGGTGGCACACAATGAGAGACAGATGCCACACACAGCACTGGCACAGAGGCAGACTTGCCAATCTTTATCTCCCACTATTTATTTATTTTTTTTTCAGGGAGAATTAAAAAAAAAAAAAAAACAATATTACACACTAGGTTTTCTGTGGCACACAATGAGAGACAGATGCCACACACAGCACTGGCACAGAGGCAGACTTGCCAATCTTTATCTCCCTGCAGTAATCTCAGAAAAGTATGGCAGGCAGCTATAAAAAGGACTGCTGCACACAAAAGTGTGGACAAACAAACAAGATAGCTGTGCAGAAAGGAAGGAACAACAGGATTTGTGCTTTGAAAAAAGCAGTTGGTTTGCACAGCGGCGTACACACACAGCAATGCAGCTATCAGGGAGCCTTCTAGGGCAGCCCAATGAGCTACAGCGCTGAGGAAAAAAAAATGTAGCTTCCACTGTTCTGCAAACAAAAGGTGGTGTTGGACAGTGGAAATCGCTACAGCACAAGCGGTTTGGGGGTGAATGTACCCTGCCTAACGCTCTCCCTGCTTCTGACAAAGCGGCAGCAACCTCTCCCTACGCTCAGATCAGCAGCAGTAAGATGGCGGTTGGCGGGAACGCCCCTTTATAACTCCTGTGACGCCGCAGAAAGCAAGCCAATCACTGCAATGCCCTTCTGTAAGATGGTGGGGACTGAGATCTATGTCATCACGTGCCCACACTCTGCGTCCACCTTCATTGGCTGAGAAATGGCGCTTTTAGCGTCATTGAAACGCGACTTTGGCGCGAAAGTCGCGTACCGCATGGCCGACCCCACACAGGGATCGGGTCGGGTTTCATGAGACGCCGACTTTGCCAAAAGTCGGCGACTTATGAAAATGAACGATCCGTTTCGCTCAACCCTAATGCCAAGTACTGCCGATACAGTGGGGTTGGGGGCCCAGATCTACACAGGGGCCCCCCAGGGGATTCCCCTGTTACCCTGTGGACCAGTCCAAGCCTGGACGCAGCTGTTTGACTTGCGGCTGCTAGACAGCTTGAATACATGTGGAGATTGCCTATTTGTTAGTACTGTATTATCCGTCTCTTTGATTTGTCATTAATTTTCCTCCTGCGGCCACATCCAGGGAGGTTGGCTACAGTCCCATGGATCTTAAATTTCTGAATAATATGTGCACCTGTAGTCACAGGAACATCAAGCTTCTTGGAGATGGTCTTATAACTTTTACCTTTAACATGTCTGCCAATAACTTTCTTTCTAATCTCCTGAGACAACTCTTTCCTTCGCTTCCTCTGGTCCATGTTGAGTGTGATACACACCATGTCACCAAACAGCACAGTGATCATCTGTAGCCCTATATAAAAGCCCACTCACTGATTCTAAGATTGTAGACACCTGTGATGCTAACTAATGGACACACCTTGAATTAACATGTCCTTTTTGTCACATTATTTTTCAGGGGTACCATCATTTCTGTCCAGGCCTATTTCATGGGTTTTATTTTTTTAAACATTCTGTGGAAGCATGTTGAAAAGCAATGTCTGACTTTCATTTGTACATTTTAAGAGATTTTTTTTATTTATTATTATTTTTGTCAGATTCAAGTTATTTCTGTGATCATTTTGGGTTTTTCTGTCATTAAAAGAGGGGTACCAACAATTTTGACCACGTGTGTATACATATAGATATACACTTTATTAGGTACACCATGCTAGTAACGGGTTGGACCCCCTTTTGCCTTCAGAACTGCCTCAATTCTTCGTGGCATAGATTCAACAAGGTGCTGGAAGCATCTCGTTTGGGTAGTTAGCCTGTGCCACTGTGAAGGTTAACAGGGCGCAGTGCTTTGAGTTCACGGCTACTCTGTGAAGTAACAGAGGTAGCTCATACCGCTATTTAGTTCCGCCATTTGCTAGCAGCAGGTTCTCCTGCATGGTGGACCCCGGGCTGTGAACGCATATATTATAATAAAGTCTCTCTATTCATTTGGTGCATTCCGCTAGCCCTAACAATGATGGCCACTAATTTTTCTTTACTTAGCTGCTTTTGTCTTGCCATAATACAAATTCTAACAGTCTATTCAGTAGGACTATCAGCTGTGTATCCACCAGACTTCTGCACAACACAACTGATGGTCCAAAACCGCATTTATAAGGCAAGAACCTGTGAAGTGAAAACCATTTCCGGTGACTACCTCTTGAAGCTCATCAAGAGAATGCCAAGAGTGTGCAAAACAGTCATCAAAGCAAAAGGTGGCTACTTTGAAGAACCTAGAATATAAGACATATTTTCAGTTGTTTCACACTTTTTTGTTAAGTATATTATTCCACATGTGTTAATTCATAGTTTTGATGCCTTCAGTGTGAATTTACACTTTTCATAGTCATGAAAATACAGAAAAATCTTTAAATGAGAAGGTGTGTCCAAACTTTTGGTCTGTACTGTATATATATATACAGGCTGAGGTGTTGGAATGTTGGAAAATAAATAATTAATGTGGTGATCTCAACAAAATTAATTAAAAGTATATACAGTGGGGGGGAATTATTTAGTCAGCTACCAATTGTGCGAGTTCTCCCACTTAAAAAGATGAGAGAGGCCAGTAATTGACAGCATAGGTAGATCACAACTATGAGCGTCAAAATGAGAAAACAAATCCAGAAAATCACCTTGTCCGATTTGGCAAGATTTATTTTGCAAATTATGGTGGAAAATAAGTATTTGGTCACCTAAAAATATGCAAGACTTTTGGCTCTCACAATCCTGTAGCTTCTTCATTAAGAGGCTCCTCTGTTCTCCACTCATTACCTGTAGTAATGGCACCTGTTGTTATCAGTGTAAAAGACACCTGTCCACAACCTCAAACAGTCACACTCCAAACTACACTATGATGAAGATCAAAGAGCTGTCGAAGGACACCAGAAACAAAGTTGTAGCCCCGTAACCAGGCTGGGAAGACTGAATCTGCAATAGGCAAGCAGCTTAGTGTGATGAAATCAACTGTGCGAGCAATAATAAGAAACTGGAAGACATAAAAGACCACTGATAATCTACTTCTATCTGGGGCTCCATGCAAGATCTCACCCCTTGGGGTCAAAATGATCACAAAAACAGTAATCAAAAATGCCAGAACCACAATGGGGACGTAGTGAATGACCTGCATTGAGCTGGGACCACCGTACCAAAGGCTATCATCAGTAACACACTACACCACCAGGGATTCAGATCCTGCAGTGCCAGACGTGTCCCCCTGCTTAAGCCAGTACATGTCTGGGCCTGTCTGAAGTTTACTAGAGAGTGTTTGGATTATCCAGAAGAGTATTGGGAGAATGTCAATTGGTCTGATGAAGCCAAAGTAGAACTGGAGGAGACAGAATGCTGAGTTGCATCCAAAGAACACCATACCTACTGTGAAGCATGGGGCTGGCAACATCATGCTTTGGGGGTGTTTCTCTGCAAAGAGACCAGGACGACTGATCCATGTACAGAATGAATGGGGCCATGTATTGTGAGTAGTGTTGAGCGATACTTTCCGATATCGGAAAGTATCGGTATCGGAAAGTATCGGCCGATACCGTCAAAATATCGGATCCAATCCGATACCGATACCCGATCCCAATGCAAGTCAATGGGACGAAAATATCGGAATTAAAATAAACCCTTTATAAACTTGTAGGTTCATTCTACATGAAGGAAAACAACTAAGAATAATGTAGGATGTATTGGGGGACGTGGCGGAGACATTAAAGGCACAGAGGTTTAGCCCAATGTAATAGAATAGCAGGTTTTTGTTTTTTTTTTATGACGTTCGGCGGTAGAAAGATTTAGACTATGTTAATTTTTTTTTCATTTTGTCAGATATTGATGTTTCACTACTTCCACGCCCTTCACCTTCTTTTTTACTTCTCCCACACTTTCTTCTTCATTATCCTCATCATCAGCTTCTTTGACATCAACTTCTTCACCTTATTCATCTTCTTCATCTTCTACCTATTATTTTTTTGGTTACATTGTTCATATTCTTTTTATTTTACTATTATCTTCATCATATTCTACTTCTTCATCATATTCTTATTTGTGACAGGCATTCCCGTAGTTGTTATCTATAAAAGTTTGAAGATTACACCTTCCGTTCTGCCTGTCACAAAAGAGTTACATTTGTCCACGTTCAGTTTGGCCTGCAGCATCAGGCTTTATTCAGGGGCACCACGAGGAGGAACGGACTCACCCCCATACACTGCTTAGTCTTCTTCTGCTTATAATTTAGATAATATTTTTTGCTCTGATATTTAGTGTTATGCTTAATGTTCTTCTGCTCTTTGTTCTGCAGCCTCTTGTTCTTCTGCTTCTCGGTCTTCCAGGTCGTCGTCGTCTCCAGGGTCGTCGTCTCCGGGGTCGTCGTCATCGAGGTGGTCTTCAGGGTCGTCGTCTCCGGGGTCGTCGTCATCGGGGTGGTCTTCGGGGTCATCGTCTCCAGGGTCGTCGTCATCACAGTGGTTGTCGTCTCTGGTGTCGTCGTCATCTTAGGGGTGGTCTTCCGGGTCATCGTGTTTAGTCTCTTGAACTTGGAAATGTAGCAGAAGGTACAAGAAGGCTGAGAAAATGCCGAGAACCAGCTGATGGAACTGGAACTCGGATGGCTACCCGAAGGTCCAAGAGCCAATGGAACTACCGAGGACCAGCTGACGTTACTGGAACTCGGTTACTAAGCAGGAGGTACCCGTGCCTGAAAGCACTACCAAGGACCACCTGACGTTGGTGGAACTCGGATACCCAGAGGGAGGCACCTAAGCCAAAGGCTCTGCCCGGAACCAGCTGACGGTACTGGAACCAGGATGGGGAGCAGAAGGTACAAGAGCAAGTGTCTGCGTGGCTTTTGCAGGACACGATGCCGGCTGCACAGCAGGGGAACAGCTGGCGGTGCTGAACCCCACTGACACATTGGCTGGTGTTTTTCTCTGTGCAGCTAGCAGTACCGGGCCCCAACTGGCGGTGTTGGAGCCCGGGGTCAGCAGGAGGAGGAGATGGAGCAGAGTGTAGGCCGAAGCCTGCACTGGCGGCAGCTTTTGGGTCTGTTGTGCCTGCGTGGCAGTTGCAGGACACGTTGCCGGCTGCACAGCAGGGGAACAGCTGGCGGTGCTGAACCCCACTGACACATTGGCTGGTGTTTTTCTCTGTGCAGCTAGCAGTACCGGGCCCCAACTGGCGGTGTTGGAGCCCAGGGCTCTGCAGGGGGAGCAGAGTGTAGGCCGAAGCCTAATTAAACCAATTTCAAAGGTAACCTTTAACCCCCCCTCAGGGGTTACAAAGTAGAAGAGCCACAGCTTATGCAGCAGTAGTGCTGCACAAGTCAAAGGTTGCTCTTTTAATTTCGCTCCTTGCACACGCTGAATGAAACACGTATAACATTTAGCCCTTTAAACAGTCAAACTGTGTTGGAGGCGCGAGTTCCCTTTGTAATGAGACGCAGCACAGATGTCAAGAATCCCACCTTGGTGCTGGGTGCAGCCTCCTGAGCGTTGTTATTTGCTGTACAGGAGTCTGCGCTGTCGTGTGATCCCCTGGCCTAGCGCTGTTAGCGCTGCCCATGTTCTGGCATCATTTAATGTCGGCCGGTGCGGTTCGCGATGACCATGAATCCCAGCCCCGCAGTGTCTTAACATTGTTAAAACACTGCGGGGCTGGGATTCAGGGCCTGGCGCAGCACATATGTTCGCCTCTGACACTCGGGTCCTTACACCCGCTTCAGACTGTGCGGCGTCATCTGATCCCTTATCGCATGCCACGGCCATGAAGCCGCACAGTCCGCAGAAGGCGGAAGGAGATGAAGGACAGGCGAACTGATGCACTGATCATGCCCGTCAATCACACCCTCGCAGTCCCAATAAATAAGACAACGAGGGGCGTTGTGTGGGTCAGGGCGGCCGCAGAGGCGCAGGCAGCCAAACAATGATGCCAGAAGACGGGCAGCGCTACCAAGGGGGTTGCAGCGTGTCATTACAAAGGAAAGTCACACCACCGGGACGGTTAAATGGTCACACAGAGGACACATTTTAGACGTGTTTTCAGTTCCACATGTGCGAGGAGAATACGTTTATGAGCCACCTTGCACACATGCAGCATTACCGCTGTACAAGGTGGCCTTTAAAACGTACAAACGCCTGGGGGAGGGGGGACAGGTTCCCTTCAATTTCAGTTCTTGTGTCTGCGTGGCTTTTGCAGGACACAATGCCGGCTGCACAGCAGGGGAACAGCTGGCGGTGCTGAACCCCACTGACACATTGGCTGGTGTTTTTCTCTGTGCAGCTAGCAGTACCGGGCCCCAACTGGCGGTGTTGGAGCCCGGGGTCAGCAGGAGGAGGAGATGGAGCAGAGTGTAGGCCGAAGCCTGCACTGGCGGCAGCTTTTGGGTCTGTTGTGCCTGCGTGGCAGTTGCAGGACACGTTGCCGGCTGCACAGCAGGGGAACAGCTGGCGGTGCTGAACCCCACTGACACATTGGCTGGTGTTTTTCTCTGTGCAGCTAGCAGTACCGGGCCCCAACTGGCGGTGTTGGAGCCCAGGGCTCTGCAGGGGGAGCAGAGTGTAGGCCGAAGCCTAATTGAACCAATTTCAAAGGTAACCTTTAACCCCCCCTCAGGGGTTACAAAGTAGAAGAGCCACAGCTTATGCAGCAGTAGTGCTGCACAAGTCAAAGGTTGCTCTTTTAATTTCGCTCTTTGCACACGCTGAATGAAACACGTATAACATTTAGCCCTTTAAACAGTCAAACTGTGTTGGAGGCGCGAGTTCCCTTTGTAATGAGACGCAGCACAGATGTCAAGAATCCCACCTTGGTGCTGGGTGCAGCCTCCTGAGCGTTGTTATTTGCTGTACAGGAGTCTGCGCTGTCGTGTGATCCCCTGGCCTAGCGCTGTTAGCGCTGCCCATGTTCTGGCATCATTTAATGTCGGCCGGTGCGGTTCGCGATGACCATGAATCCCAGCCCCGCAGTGTCTTAACATTGTTAAAACACTGCGGGGCTGGGATTCAGGGCCTGGCGCAGCACATATGTTCGCCCCTGACACTCGGGTCCTTACACCCGCTTCAGACTGTGCGGCGTCATCTGATCCCTTATCGCATGCCACGGCCATGAAGCCGCACAGTCCGCAGAAGGCGGAAGGAGATGAGGGACAGGCGAACTGATGCACTGATCATGCCCGTCAATCACACCCTCGCAGTCCCAATAAATAAGACAACGAGGGGCGTTGTGTGGGTCAGGGCGGCCGCAGAGGCGCAGGCAGCCAAACAATGATGCCAGAAGACGGGCAGCGCTACCAAGGGGGTTGCAGCGTGTCATTACAAAGGAAAGTCACACCACCGGGACGGTTAAATGGTCACACAGAGGACACATTTTAGACGTGTTTTCAGTTCCACATGTGCGAGGAGAATACGTTTATGAGCCACCTTGCACACATGCAGCATTACCGCTGTACAAGGTGGCCTTTACAACGTACAAACGCCTGGGGGAGGGGGGACAGGTTCCCTTCAATTTCAGTTCTTGTGTCTGCGTGGCTTTTGCAGGACACGATGCCGGCTGCACAGCAGGGGAACAGCTGGCGGTGCTGAACCCCACTGACACATTGGCTGGTGTTTTTCTCTGTGCAGCTAGCAGTACCGGGCCCCAACTGGCGGTGTTGGAGCCCGGGGTCAGCAGGAGGAGGAGATGGAGCAGAGTGTAGGCCGAAGCCTGCACTGGCGGCAGCTTTTGGGTCTGTTGTGCCTGCGTGGCAGTTGCAGGACACGTTGCCGGCTGCACAGCAGGGGAACAGCTGGCGGTGCTGAACCCCACTGACACATTGGCTGGTGTTTTTCTCTGTGCAGCTAGCAGTACCGGGCCCCAACTGGCGGTGTTGGAGCCCAGGGCTCTGCAGGGGGAGCAGAGTGTAGGCCGAAGCCTAATTGAACCAATTTCAAAGGTAACCTTTAACCCCCCCTCAGGGGTTACAAAGTAGAAGAGCCACAGCTTATGCAGCAGTAGTGCTGCACAAGTCAAAGGTTGCTCTTTTAATTTCGCTCCTTGCACACGCTGAATGAAACACGTATAACATTTAGCCCTTTAAACAGTCAAACTGTGTTGGAGGCGCGAGTTCCCTTTGTAATGAGATGCAGCACAGATGTCAAGAATCCCACCTTGGTGCTGGGTGCAGCCTCCTGAGCGTTGTTATTTGCTGTACAGGAGTCTGCGCTGTCGTGTGATCCCCTGGCCTAGCGCTGTTAGCGCTGCCCATGTTCTGGCATCATTTAATGTCGGCCGGTGCGATTCGCGATGACCATGAATCCCAGCCCCGCAGTGTCTTAACATTGTTAAAACACTGCGGGGCTGGGATTCAGGGCCTGGCGCAGCACATATGTTCGCCTCTGACACTCGGGTCCTTACACCCGCTTCAGACTGTGCGGCGTCATCTGATCCCTTATCGCATGCCACGGCCATGAAGCCGCACAGTCCGCAGAAGGCGGAAGGAGATGAGGGACAGGCGAACTGATGCACTGATCATGCCCGTCAATCACACCCTCGCAGTCCCAATAAATAAGACAACGAGGGGCGTTGTGTGGGTCAGGGCGGCCGCAGAGGCGCAGGCAGCCAAACAATGATGCCAGAAGACGGGCAGCGCTACCAAGGGGGTTGCAGCGTGTCATTACAAAGGAAAGTCACACCACCGGGACGGTTAAATGGTCACACAGAGGACACATTTTAGACGTGTTTTCAGTTCCACATGTGCGAGGAGAATACGTTTATGAGCCACCTTGCACACATGCAGCATTACCGCTGTACAAGGTGGCCTTTAAAACGTACAAACGCCTGGGGGAGGGGGGACAGGTTCCCTTCAATTTCAGTTCTTGTGTCTGCGTGGCTTTTGCAGGACACGATGCCGGCTGCACAGCAGGGGAACAGCTGGCGGTGCTGAACCCCACTGACACATTGGCTGGTGTTTTTCTCTGTGCAGCTAGCAGTACCGGGCCCCAACTGGCGGTGTTGGAGCCCGGGGTCAGCAGGAGGAGGAGATGGAGCAGAGTGTAGGCCGAAGCCTGCACTGGCGGCAGCTTTTGGGTCTGTTGTGCCTGCGTGGCAGTTGCAGGACACGTTGCCGGCTGCACAGCAGGGGAACAGCTGGCGGTGCTGAACCCCACTGACACATTGGCTGGTGTTTTTCTCTGTGCAGCTAGCACATCTGGGCCCCAACTGGCGGTGTTAGAGCCCAGGGTCAGCAGGAGGAGCAGGGGGAGCGGAGTGTAGGCCGAAGCCTGCACTGGAGCAAGTTGAAAGGAAACCTTTAACCCCCCCCCAGGCGTTTGTAGCTGGAAGAGCCATCGTGTACACCACTAATGCTGGAAAAGGTAAACTTAGCTCTTTTAATTATGGTCCTTGCAGATGCTGAACCTAACACTTATGAAATGTGTCCCCTCACAGCGTTCAACCGTCCGGTAGGTGGAACTTTCCTTTGTCATGTGACGCAGCACAGCCGTCATCTTTACCCCCTTGGCGCCGTGCGCCGCCTCCTCAGCGTTGTTTGAATCTGTCCCGGAGCCTGCGCTGTTAGGTTACCCCTTGGCCATGCACACATTTCGCGCTGCCCGTCTTCTGACATCATTTGCTGTCAGGCTGGCTGCGCCTGTGTGGGTGCGCTGTCCGAGATTCAGCCTCGCGGTGTCGTGTAATGTAATCCCACCGCGGGCCTGGGATCCGTGGCCATGCGCAGTGCATATCCTCACCTCTCACTCCCCTCCCTACGGCTTCTTCAGACTGTGCGGTGTCACGGCCGTGGCATGCTATTAGGGATCATCTGACACCGAACAGTCTTTAGAAGCCGTAGGGAGGGGAGTGAGAGGCGAGGATATGCACTGCGCATGGCCACGGATCCCAGGCCCGCGGTGGGATTACATTACACGACACTGCGAGGCTGAATCTCGGACAGCGCAGACACACAGGCGCAGCCAGCCTGACAGCAAATGATGTCAGAAGACGGGCAGCGCGAAATGTGTGCATGGCCAAGGGGTAACCTAACAGCGCAGGCTCCGGGACAGATTCAAACAACGCTGAGGAGGCGGCGCACGGCGCCAAGGGGGTAAAAATAACGGCTGTGCTGCGTCACATGACAAAGGAAAGTTCCACCTACCGGACGGTTGAACGCTGTGAGGGGACACATTTCATAAGTGTTAGGTTCAGCATCTGCAAGGAGCACCACGAAAAGAGGCACTTTTTCCCTTTGCATCATTACTGCTGCAGAAGGTGGCTCCTTCAGTAACAAACGCCTGGGGGGGGGGGGACAGGTTCCCTTAAATTTAACTTGTTGTGCCTGCGTGGCGGTCGCAGTACACGTTGCCGTATAAACAGCAGGGGAACAGCTGGCGGTGCTGAACCCCACTAACACATTTGCGAGGTGTTTGGCTCTGTGCGTACAGCACTTCTGGACGGCAACTGGCGGTGTTGGAGCCCAGGGACAGGTGGAGGAGGAGGAGGTTGGAGGAGGTAGGAGGGATTGCCACACACACAGCAGGGGAACAGCTGACGTTACTGAACCCCAATAACAGAGGAGGGACTGTTGACTGTGCGTACAGCACTTCTGGACGGCAACTGGCGGTGTTGGAGCCCAGGGACAGGTGGAGGAGGAGGAGGTTGGAGGAGGTTGGAGGAGGTAGGAGGGATTGCCACACACACAGCAGGGGAACAGCTGACGTTACTGAACCCCAATAACAGAGGAGGGACTGTTGACTGTGCGTACAGCACTTCTGGACGGCAACTGGCGGTGTTGGAGCCCAGGGACAGGTGGAGGAGGAGGAGGTTGGAGGAGGTAGGAGGGATTGCCACACACACAGCAGGGGAACAGCTGACGTTACTGAACCCCAATAACAGAGGAGGGACTGTTGACTGTGCGTACAGCACTTCTGGACGGCAACTGGCGGTGTTGGAGCCCAGGGACAGGTGGAGGAGGAGGAGGTTGGAGGAGGTAGGAGGGATTGCCACACACACAGCAGGGGAACAGCTGACGTTACTGAACCCCAATAACAGAGGAGGGACTGTTGACTGTGCGTACAGCACTTCTGGACGGCAACTGGTGGTGTTGGAGCCCAGGGACAGGTGGAGGAGGAGGAGGTTGGAGGAGGTAGGAGGGATTGCCACACACACAGCAGGGGAACAGCTGACGTTACTGAACCCCAATAACAGAGGAGGGACTGTTGACTGTGCGTACAGCACTTCTGGACGGCAACTGGCGGTGTTGGAGCCCAGGGACAGGTGGAGGAGGAGGAGGTTGGAGGAGGTAGGAGGGATTGCCACACACACAGCAGGGGAACAGCTGACGTTACTGAACCCCAATAACAGAGGAGGGACTGTTGACTGTGCGTACAGCACTTCTGGACGGCAACTGGCGGTGTTGGAGCCCAGGGACAGGTGGAGGAGGAGGAGGTTGGAGGAGGTAGGAGGGATTGCCACACACACAGCAGGGGAACAGCTGACGTTGCTGAACCCCAATAACAGAGGAGGGACTGTTGACTGTGCGTACAGCACTTCTGGACGGCAACTGGCGGTGTTGGAGCCCAGGGACAGGTGGAGGAGGAGGAGGTTGGAGGAGGTAGGAGGGATTGCCACACACACAGCAGGGGAACAGCTGACGTTACTGAACCCCAATAACAGAGGAGGGACTGTTGACTGTGCGTACAGCACTTCTGGACGGCAACTGGCGGTGTTGGAGCCCAGGGACAGGTGGAGGAGGAGGAGGTTGGAGGAGGTTGGAGGAGGTAGGAGGGATTGCCACACACACAGCAGGGGAACAGCTGACGTTACTGAACCCCAATAACAGAGGAGGGACTGTTGACTGTGCGTACAGCACTTCTGGACGGCAACTGGCGGTGTTGGAGCCCAGGGACAGGTGGAGGAGGAGGAGGTTGGAGGAGGTTGGAGGAGGTAGGAGGGATTGCCACACACACAGCAGGGGAACAGCTGACGTTACTGAACCCCAATAACAGAGGAGGGACTGTTGACTGTGCGTACAGCACTTCTGGACGGCAACTGGCGGTGTTGGAGCCCAGGGACAGGTGGAGGAGGAGGAGGTTGGAGGAGGTAGGAGGGATTGCCACACACACAGCAGGGGAACAGCTGACGTTACTGAACCCCAATAACAGAGGAGGGACTGTTGACTGTGCGTACAGCACTTCTGGACGGCAACTGGCGGTGTTGGAGCCCAGGGACAGGTGGAAAAGCAGAGGAACACAATGTAGGCCGAAGCCTGAGAAAGTCGAAAGGGAACCTTTAACCCCCCCCCCCAAGGCATTTGTAGCTGAAAGAGCCAGCTTGTGCAGCACAAAAGATGCAAAAGGAAAAGGTGGCTCTTTTCATCATGCTCCTTGCAAACACAGAACTAAACACTTATAAAATGTGTCCTGTTGTGAAATTGGATTCTGGGCTCCCCCGGTGGCCAATTGTGGAATTGAACTTGTGTGCATCATCCCCTCTGTTCACCTGCTCCTATCAGGATGTGGGAGTCGCTATATAACCTTGCTCCTCTGTCAGTTTCTTGCCGGTCAACAATGTAATCAGAAGCCTTCTGTGCTTGTTCCTGCTACTAGACAACTCCCAGCTAAGTTGGACTTTTGTCCTTGTGTGTTTTTGCATTTTGTTCCTGTTCACAGCTGCTGTTTCGTTACTGTGTCTGGAAAGCTCTTGTGATCGGAAATTGCCACTCTGGTGTTATGAGTTAATGCTAGAGTCTTAAAGGAATTTCTGGATGGTGTTTTGATAGGGTTTTCTGCTGACCATGAAAGTGTCCTTTCTGTCTTCCTGCTATCTAGAAAGCGGACCTCGATTTTGCTAAACCTATTTTCATACTACGTTTGTCATTTCTTCTAAAATCACCGCCAATATATGTGGGGGCCTCTGTCTGCCTTTTGGGAAAATTTCTCTAGAGGTGAGCCAGGACTGTCTTTTCCTCTGCTAGGATTAGGTAGTTCTCCGGCTGGCGCTGGGCATCTAGGGTTAAAAAACGTAGGCATGCTACCCGGCCACTTCTAGTTGTGCGGCAGGTTTAGTTCATGGTCAGTATAGTTTCCATCTTCCAAGAGCTAGTTCTCATATATGCTGGGCTATGTTCTCTCGCCATTGAGAATCATGACAGTTTGACCGGCCCAAAAAAGGGTTAAATTACTGGCTGAGAAAGGAGAGAAAAAAGAAGTCTGCTACAATTTTTTTTTTTTTTTTCCTCTAGTTCTGAGTGTGCTCTTAATTGAATCACTTGCTAGTCTGCCTATACTGCAGCCTTCCTCTCTTTCTCTCCTTCTAATCCTTGAATGGCTCTGTGTTCACCTGTTTCAAATGGATCTTCAGAGTGTAGCTACAGGTTTGAATAATCTCGCCACAAAGGTACAAAATTTGCAAGATTTTGTTGTTCATGCACCTATGTCTGAGCCTAGAATTCCTTTGCCTGAATTCTTCTCGGGGAATAGATCTCACTTTCAAAATTTTAAAAATAATTGCAAATTGTTTTTGTCCCTGAAGTCTCGCTCTGCCGGAGACCCTGCACAGCAGGTCAGGATTGTAATTTCCTTGCTCCGGGGCGACCCTCAAGACTGGGCTTTTGCATTGGCACCAGGGGATCCTGCGTTGCTCAATGTGGATGCGTTTTTTCTGGCCTTTGGGTTGCTTTATGAGGAACCTCATTTAGAGCTTCAGGCGGAAAAGGCCTTGATGTCCTTGTCTCAGGGGCAAGATGAAGCTGAAATATACTGCCAAAAATTCCGCAAATGGTCTGTGCTTACTCAGTGGAATGAGTGCGCCCTGGCGGCGATTTTCAGAGAAGGTCTCTCTGATGCCATTAAGGATGTTATGGTGGGGTTCCCTGTGCCTGCGAGTCTGAATGAGTCCATGACGATGGCTATTCAGATCGATAGGCGTCTGCGGGAGCGCAAACCTGTGCACCATTTGGCGGTGTCTACTGAGAAAACGCCAGAAAATATGCAATGTGATAGAATTCTGTCCAGAAGCGAGCGGCAGAATTTTAGACGAAAAAATGGGTTGTGCTTCTATTGTGGTGATTCAACTCATGTTATATCAGCATGCTTTAAGCGTACTAAGAAGCCTGACAAGTCTGTTTCAATTAGCACTTTACAGTCTAAGTTTATTCTATCTGTGACCCTGATTTGTTCTTTGTCATCTATTACCGCGGACGCCTATGTCGACTCTGGCGCTGCTTTGAGTCTTATGGATTGGTCCTTTGCCAAACGCTGTGGGTATGATTTGGAGCCACTGGAGGCTCCGATACCTCTGAAAGGGATTGACTCCACCCCATTGGCTAGTAATAAACCACAATACTGGACACAAGTGACTATGCGTGTTAATCCGGATCACCAGGAGGTTATTCGCTTTCTGGTGCTGTATAATCTACATGATGTTTTGGTGCTGGGATTGCCATGGCTGCAATCTCATAACCCAGTCCTCGACTGGAGAGCTATGTCTGTGTTAAGCTGGGGATGTAAAGGAACTCATGGGGACGTACCTTTGG
Source organism: Ranitomeya variabilis (assembly GCF_051348905.1). Classification (NCBI taxonomy): domain Eukaryota; kingdom Metazoa; phylum Chordata; class Amphibia; order Anura; family Dendrobatidae; genus Ranitomeya; species Ranitomeya variabilis. The sequence continues at coordinate 210,117,501 of NC_135236.1, read as the reverse complement.
TTTCCATTTCATCATCTATTCCCTCTGAGATTCCTGAATTCTTGTCTGACTTTCGTGACGTTTTTGAAGAACCCAAGGTTGGTTCACTACCTCCGCACCGGGAGTGCGATTGTGCCATAGACTTGATTCCGGGTAGTAAATACCCTAAGGGTCGTTTATTTAATCTGTCTGTGCCTGAACACGCTGCTATGCGAGAATATATAAAGGAGTCCTTGGAAAAGGGACATATTCGTCCTTCGTCATCTCCCTTAGGAGCCGGTTTTTTCTTTGTGTCTAAGAAAGACGGCTCTTTGAGGCCGTGTATTGATTATCGACTTTTGAATAAAATCACGGTTAAATATCAATATCCGTTACCACTGCTTACTGATTTGTTTGCTCGTATAAAGGGGGCCAAGTGGTTCTCTAAGATTGATCTCCGTGGGGCGTATAATTTGGTGCGAATCAAGCAGGGGGATGAGTGGAAAACCGCATTTAATACGCCCGAGGGCCATTTTGAGTATTTGGTGATGCCTTTTGGTCTTTCAAATGCCCCTTCAGTCTTCCAGTCCTTTATGCATGACATTTTCCGCGATTATTTGGATAAATTTATGATTGTGTATCTGGATGATATTCTGATTTTTTCGGATGACTGGGACTCTCATGTCCAGCAGGTCAGGAGGGTTTTTCAGGTTTTGCGGTCTAATTCCTTGTGTGTGAAGGGTTCTAAGTGTGTTTTTGGGGTTCAAAAGATTTCTTTCTTGGGATACATTTTTTCCCCCTCTTCCATCGAGATGGATCCTGTCAAGGTTCAGGCTATTGGTGATTGGACGCAACCCTCTTCTCTTAAGAGTCTTCAGAAATTTTTGGGCTTTGCTAACTTTTATCGTCGATTTATTGCTGGTTTTTCTGATGTTGTAAAACCATTGACTGATTTGACTAAGAAGGGTGCTGATGTTGCTGATTGGTCCCCTGATGCTGTGGAGGCCTTTCGGGAGCTCAAGCGCCGCTTTTCTTCCGCCCCAGTGTTGCGTCAGCCTGATGTTGCTCTTCCTTTTCAGGTTGAGGTCGACGCTTCTGAAATCGGAGCTGGGGCGGTGTTGTCGCAGAGAAGTTCCGACTGCTCCGTGATGAGACCTTGTGCTTTTTTTTCCCGTAAATTTTCGCCCGCCGAGCGGAATTATGATATTGGGAATCGGGAGCTTTTGGCCATGAAGTGGGCTTTTGAGGAGTGGTGTCACTGGCTTGAGGGGGCCAGACATCAGGTGGTGGTATTGACTGACCACAAAAATTTAATTTACCTTGAGTCTGCCAGGCGCCTGAATCCTAGACAGGCGCGCTGGTCGTTGTTTTTCTCTCGGTTTAATTTTGTGGTGTCGTACCTACCGGGTTCTAAGAATGTTAAGGCGGATGCCCTTTCTAGGAGTTTTGAGCCTGACTCCCCTGGTAATTCTGAGCCCACAGGTATCCTTAAAGATGGAGTGATATTGTCTGCCGTTTCTCCAGACCTGCGGCGGGCCTTGCAGGAGTTTCAGGCGGATAGACCTGATCGTTGCCCACCTGGTAGACTGTTTGTTCCTGATGATTGGACCAGTAGAGTCATCTCTGAGGTTCATTCTTCTGCGTTGGCAGGTCATCCTGGAATCTTTGGTACCAGGGATTTGGTGGCAAGGTCCTTCTGGTGGCCTTCCCTGTCACGAGATGTGCGAGGCTTTGTGCAGTCTTGTGACGTTTGTGCTCGGGCCAAGCCTTGTTGTTCTCGGGCTAGTGGATTGTTGTTGCCCTTGCCTATCCCGAAGAGGCCTTGGACGCACATCTCGATGGATTTTATTTCGGATCTGCCTGTTTCTCAGAAGATGTCTGTCATCTGGGTGGTGTGTGACCGTTTCTCTAAGATGGTCCATCTGGTTCCCTTGCCTAAGTTGCCGCCTTCTTCCGAGTTGGTTCCTCTGTTTTTTCAAAATGTTGTTCGTTTGCATGGTATTCCTGAGAATATCGTTTCTGACAGAGGGACCCAATTCGTGTCTAGATTTTGGCGGGCATTCTGTGCTAGGATGGGCATAGATTTGTCTTTTTCGTCTGCTTTCCATCCTCAGACTAATGGCCAGACCGAGCGGACTAATCAGACCTTGGAGACATATTTGAGGTGTTTTGTGTCTGCGGATCAGGATGATTGGGTTGCTTTTTTGCCTTTGGCGGAGTTCGCCCTCAATAATCGGGCCAGCTCTGCCACCTTGGTGTCCCCGTTTTTCTGTAATTTGGGGTTTCATCCTCGATTTTCCTCCGGTCAAGTGGAATCTTCGGATTGTCCTGGAGTGGATGCTGTGGTGGAGAGGTTGCATCAGATTTGGGGGCAGGTGGTGGACAATTTGAAGTTGTCCCAGGAGAAGACTCAGCTTTTTGCCAACCGCCGTCGTCGTGTTGGTCCTCGGCTTTGTGTTGGGGACTTGGTGTGGTTGTCTTCTCGTTTTGTCCCTATGAGGGTTTCTTCTCCTAAGTTTAAGCCTCGGTTCATCGGCCCGTACAAGATATTGGAGATTCTTAACCCTGTGTCCTTCCGTTTGGACCTCTGTTGTGAATTTGGATTCTGGGCTCCCCCGGTGGCTACTGGTGGAATTGAACTTGTGACATCATCTTCCCTGTTCACCTGTTCTGATTAGATCTGGGTGTCGCTATATAACCTGGCTTCTCTGTTAGATGCTTGCCGGTCAACAATGTTATCAGAAGCCTCTCTGTGCTTGTTCCTGCTCCCAGACATCTACTAGATAAGTTGGACATTCGTCCATGTTTTGTTTTTGTATTTTGGTTCCAGTTCACAGCTGCAGTTTCGTTACTGTGTCTGGAAAGCTCTTGTTGATCAGGAATTGCCACTCTGGTATTATGAGTTAATGCCAGAGTCCTAAAGTAATTTCTGGATGTGTTTTGTTAGGGCTTTCTACTGACCATGAAAGTATGCTTTCTGTCTTCTGCTATCTAGAAAGCGGACCTCAAATTTGCTAAAACTATTTTCCTGCTGCGTTTGTTGTTTCATCTCATATCACCGCCAATATATGTGGGGGGCTTCTGTCTCCTTTTTGGGCATTTCTCTAGAGGTGAGTCAGGTCTTATATTTCCCTCTGCTAGCATTATTTAGTTCTCCGGCCGGCGCTGGGCATATAGGGATAAAAAGTAGGACATGCTACCTGGCTACTTCTAGATGATGCGGTAGGTTTAGTTCATGGTCAGTACAGTTACATCTTCCAAGAGCTTGTTCCTATTGAGGCTTATGCTAGTTCTCTGGCCATGGAGATCATGACAGTTTGACCGGCCCACTAAAGGGTTAAAATCCTTGGCTGAGAAAGGAGAGAAATAAGAAGTCTGCTGAAAATTTTTTTTTTTTTTTTTTTTTTTTTTCTCTAGTAGTTAGTGTGCTCTTAATTGGATCACTTGCCAGTCTGTCTATGCTGCAGTCTTTCTTTTTTTTTTCTCTCTCCTTCTAATCTTTGAATGGCTCTATGTTCACCTGTCTATAATGGATCTACAGAGTGTAACTGCAGGTTTGAATAATCTCGCCACGAAAGTACAAAGTTTGCAAGATTTTGTTGTTCATGCTCCAGTATCAGAGCCGAGAATTCCTTTGCCGGAATTCTTCTCAGGGAATAGATCTAGCTTTCAGAATTTTAGAAATAATTGTAAGTTATTTTTGTCCCTGAAATCTCGTTCTGCTGGAGACCCTGCACAGCAGGTTGGGATTGTGATTTCCTTGCTCCGCGGCGACCCTCAAGATTGGGCTTTTGCATTGGCACCAGGGGATCCTGCGTTGCGCAATGTGGATGCGTTTTTTCTGGCCTTGGGCTTGCTTTATGAGGAACCTCATTTGGAACTTCAGGCAGAAAAAACTTTGATGTCCCTATCGCAGGGGCAAGATGAAGCTGAAATTTACTGCCAAAAATTCCGTAAATGGTCTGTGCTTACTCAGTGGAATGAGTGTGCCTTGGCGGCTACTTTCAGAGAGGGTCTTTCTGATGCCATTAAGGATGTTATGGTGGGGTTCCCTGTGCCTGCAAGTCTGAATGAGTCCATGACAATGGCCATTCAGATCGATAGGCGTCTGCGGGAGCGCAAACCAGTGCACCATCTGGCGGTGTCCACTGAGAAGACGCCAGAAAACATGCAGTGTGATAGAATTCTGTCCAGAAGCGAGCGGCAGAATTTTAGACGGAAAAATGGGTTGTGTTTCTATTGTGGGGATTCTACTCATGTTATATCAGCATGCTCTAAGCGTACTAAAAAGCTTGATAAATCCGTTCCCATTGGCACTTTACAGTCTAAATTTATTTTGTCTGTGACCCTGATTTGCTCTTTGTCATCTATTACTACGGACGCCTATATCGACTCTGGCGCCGCTTTGAGTCTTATGGATTGGTCCTTTGCCAATCGTTGTGGGTATGATTTAGAGCCTTTGGAGACTCTTATTCCTCTGAAGGGGATTGACTCCACCCCATTGGCTAATAATAAACCACAATACTGGACACAAGTGACTATGTGTATTAATCCGGATCACCAGGAGACTATTCGTTTTCTGGTGCTGTATAATCTACATGATGATTTGGTGCTAGGATTGCCATGGCTGCAGTCTCACAACCCAGTCCTTGACTGGAGAGCTATGTCTGTGTTGAGCTGGGGATGTAAGGGGACTCATGGGGACGTACCTTTGGTGTCCATTTCATCATCTATTCCCTCTGAAATCCCTGAGTTCCTGTCTGATTATCGTGACGTCTTTGAAGAACCCAAGCTGGGTTCGCTACCTCCGCACCGTGAGTGCGATTGTGCTATAGATTTAATTCCGGGTAGTAAATACCCAAAGGGTCGTTTATTTAATCTGTCTGTGCCTGAACATACTGCTATGCGAGAATATATAAAGGAGTCCTTGGAAAAGGGACATATTCGTCCATCGTCATCTCCCTTAGGAGCCGGTTTTTTCTTTGTGTCAAAAAAAGACGGCTCTTTGAGACCATGTATTGATTATCGGCTTTTGAATAAAATCACGGTTAAATATCAATACCCATTGCCGTTGCTGACTGATTTGTTTGCTCGCATAAAGGGGGCCAAGTGGTTCTCTAAGATTGATCTCCGTGGGGCGTATAATTTGGTGCGGATCAGGCAGGGGGATGAGTGGAAAACCGCATTTAATACGCCCGAGGGCCACTTTGAGTATTTGGTGATGCCTTTTGGTCTTTCTAATGCCCCTTCAGTCTTCCAGTCCTTTATGCATGATATTTTCCGCGATTTTTTGGATAAATTTATGATAGTGTATCTGGATGATATTCTGATTTTTTCGGATGATTGGGACTCTCATGTCCGGCAAGTTAAGAGGGTTTTTCAGGTTTTGCGGTCTAATTCTCTGTGTGTCAAGGGTTCTAAGTGCGTTTTTGGGGTTCAGAGAATTTCCTTTTTGGGATATATTTTTTCTCCCTCTTCCATTGAGATGGATCCTGTCAAGGTTCAAGCTATTTGTGATTGGACGCAGCCCTCTTCTCTTAAAAGTCTTCAGAAATTTTTGGGCTTTGCCAACTTTTATCGTCGATTTATTTCTGGTTTTTCGGATGTCGTTAAGCCATTGACCGATTTGACTAGACAGGGTGCTGATGTTGCTAATTGGTCCCCTGATGCTGTGGAGGCCTTTCAGGAGCTTAAGTGCCGTTTTTCTTCTGCCCCTGTGTTGCGTCAGCCTGATGTGACTCTTCCTTTTCAGGTTGAGGTCGACGCTTCTGAGATCGGGGCTGGGGCAGTGTTGTCGCAGAAAAGTTCTGACTGCGCCGTGATGAGGCCTTGTGCCTTCTTTTCCCGTAAATTTTCGCCCGCTGAGCGGAATTATGATGTTGGGAATCGGGAGCTTTTGGCCATGAAGTGGGCGTTTGAGGAGTGGCGCCATTGGCTCGAGGGGGCCAGACATCAGGTGGTGGTATTGACTGACCACAAAAATTTGATCTATCTTGAGACCGCCAGGCGCCTGAATCCTAGACAGGCGCGCTGGTCATTATTTTTCTCTCGGTTTAATTTTGTGGTATCGTACCTACCGGGTTCTAAGAATGTTAAGGCGGATGCCCTTTCTAGGAGTTTTGAGCCTGATTCACCCGGCAACTCTGACCCCACAGGTATTCTTAAGGAGGGAGTTATCTTGTCAGCCGTTTCTCCAGACCTGCGGCGGGCCTTGCAGGAGTTTCAGGCGGATAGACCGGATCGTTGTCCGCCTGATAGGTTGTTTGTTCCTGATGATTGTACCAGTAGAGTCATCTCTGAGGTACATTCTTCTGCATTGGCAGGTCATCCTGGAATTTTTGGTACCAGGGATTTGGTGGCAAGATCCTTCTGGTGGCCTTCCCTGTCACGAGATGTGCGAGGCTTTGTGCAGTCTTGTGACGTTTGTGCTCGGGCCAAGCCTTGTTGTTCTCGGGCTAGTGGATTATTGTTGCCCTTGCCTATTCCTAAGAGGCCTTGGACACACATCTCGATGGATTTTATTTCAGATCTGCCTGTTTCTCAGAAGATGTCTGTCATCTGGGTGGTGTGTGACCGTTTTTCTAAGATGGTCCATTTGGTTCCCCTGCCCAAATTGCCTTCTTCTTCCGAGTTGGTGCCCCTGTTTTTTCAAAATGTTGTTCGTTTGCATGGTATTCCTGAGAATATCGTTTCTGACAGAGGAACCCAATTTGTGTCTAGATTTTGGCGGGCATTCTGTGCTAGGATGGGCATAGATTTGTCTTTTTCGTCTGCTTTTCACCCTCAGACTAATGGCCAGACCGAGCGGACTAATCAGACCCTGGAGACATATCTGAGGTGTTTTGTGTCTGCTGACCAGGATGATTGGGTTGCTTTTTTGCCATTGGCGGAGTTCGCCCTCAATAATCGGGCCAGCTCTGCCACTTTGGTGTCCCCGTTTTTCTGTAATTCGGGGTTCCACCCTCGATTTTCCTCCGGTCAGATGGAATCCTCGGATTGTCCTGGAGTGGATGCGGTGGTGGAGAGATTGCATCATATCTGGGGGCAGGTGATGGACAATTTAAAGTTGTCCCAGGAGAAGACTCAGCTTTTTGCCAACCGTCACCGTCGTGTTGGTCCTCGGCTTTGTGTTGGAGATTTGGTGTGGTTGTCTTCTCGTTTTGTCCCTATGAGGGTCTCATCTCCTAAGTTTAAGCCTCGGTTCATCGGTCCGTATAAAATATTGGAGATTCTTAACCCTGTTTCCTTCCGTTTGGACCTCCCTGCATCCTTTTCTATTCATAACGTTTTTCATCGGTCGTTATTGCGCAGGTATGAGGCACCGGTTGTGCCTTCCGTTGAGCCTCCTGCTCCGGTGTTGGTTGAGGGTGAGTTGGAGTACGTTGTGGAAAAAATCCTAGACTCCCGTGTTTCCAGACGGAGACTCCAGTATCTGGTCAAGTGGAAGGGATACGGCCAGGAGGATAATTCTTGGGTCACTGCATCTGATGTTCATGCCTCTGATCTGGTTCGTGCCTTTCATAGGGCCCATCCTGATCGCCCTGGTGGTTCTGGTGAGGGTTCGGTGCCCCCTCCTTGAGGGGGGGGTACTGTTGTGAATTTGGATTCTGGGCTCCCCCGGTGGCTACTGGTGGAATTGAACTTGTGACATCATCTTCCCTGTTCACCTGTTCTGATTAGATCTGGGTGTCGCTATATAACCTGGCTTCTCTGTTAGATGCTTGCCGGTCAACAATGTTATCAGAAGCCTCTCTGTGCTTGTTCCTGCTCCCAGACATCTACTAGATAAGTTGGACATTCGTCCATGTTTTGTTTTTGTATTTTGGTTCCAGTTCACAGCTGCAGTTTCGTTACTGTGTCTGGAAAGCTCTTGTTGATCAGGAATTGCCACTCTGGTATTATGAGTTAATGCCAGAGTCCTAAAGTAATTTCTGGATGTGTTTTGTTAGGGCTTTCTACTGACCATGAAAGTATGCTTTCTGTCTTCTGCTATCTAGAAAGCGGACCTCAAATTTGCTAAAACTATTTTCCTGCTGCGTTTGTTGTTTCATCTCATATCACCGCCAATATATGTGGGGGGCTTCTGTCTCCTTTTTGGGCATTTCTCTAGAGGTGAGTCAGGTCTTATATTTCCCTCTGCTAGCATTATTTAGTTCTCCGGCCGGCGCTGGGCATATAGGGATAAAAAGTAGGACATGCTACCTGGCTACTTCTAGATGATGCGGTAGGTTTAGTTCATGGTCAGTACAGTTACATCTTCCAAGAGCTTGTTCCTATTGAGGCTTATGCTAGTTCTCTGGCCATGGAGATCATGACAGACCTCCCTGCATCCTTTTCGATTCATAATGTTTTTCATCGGTCATTGTTGCGCAGGTATGAGGTACCGGTTGTGCCTTCCGTTGAGCCTCCTGCTCCGGTGTTGGTTGAGGGTGAGTTGGAGTACGTTGTGGAAAAGATCTTAGACTCTCGTGTTTCCAGACGGAGACTCCAGTATCTGGTCAAATGGAAGGGATACGGTCAGGAGGATAATTCTTGGGTCACTGCCTCTGATGTTCATGCCTCCGATCTTGTCCGTGCCTTTCATAGGGCTCATCCTGATCGCCCTGGTGGTTCTGGTGAGGGTTCGGTGCCCCCTCCTTGAGGGGGGGATACTGTTGTGAAATTGGATTCTGGGCTCCCCCGGTGGCCAATTGTGGAATTGAACTTGTGTGCATCATCCCCTCTGTTCACCTGCTCCTATCAGGATGTGGGAGTCGCTATATAACCTTGCTCCTCTGTCAGTTTCTTGCCGGTCAACAATGTAATCAGAAGCCTTCTGTGCTTGTTCCTGCTACTAGACAACTCCCAGCTAAGTTGGACTTTTGTCCTTGTGTGTTTTTGCATTTTGTTCCTGTTCACAGCTGCTGTTTCGTTACTGTGTCTGGAAAGCTCTTGTGATCGGAAATTGCCACTCTGGTGTTATGAGTTAATGCTAGAGTCTTAAAGGAATTTCTGGATGGTGTTTTGATAGGGTTTTCTGCTGACCATGAAAGTGTCCTTTCTGTCTTCCTGCTATCTAGAAAGCGGACCTCGATTTTGCTAAACCTATTTTCATACTACGTTTGTCATTTCTTCTAAAATCACCGCCAATATATGTGGGGGCCTCTGTCTGCCTTTTGGGAAAATTTCTCTAGAGGTGAGCCAGGACTGTCTTTTCCTCTGCTAGGATTAGGTAGTTCTCCGGCTGGCGCTGGGCATCTAGGGTTAAAAAACCTAGGCATGCTACCCGGCCACTTCTAGTTGTGCGGCAGGTTTAGTTCATGGTCAGTATAGTTTCCATCTTCCAAGAGCTAGTTCTCATATATGCTGGGCTATGTTCTCTCGCCATTGAGAATCATGACAGTGTCCCCTGCAACCGTAAAACCGTCCTGGAGGTGGGACTTTCCTTCGTAATGTGACGCAGCACAGCCGTCATTCCTACCCCCCCCCCGGCGACGCGCACTGGCTCCTCAGCGATGTTTGATTCTGTCCCGGAGCCTGCGCTGTTATGTTATCCCGTGGCCAGGCACACTTAGCGCTTCCCGTCTTCTGGCATCATTTGGTGTCAGGATGGCTGCGCCTGTGCGGCCGCGCTGGCAGAGAGCCCGCCTCGCAGTGTCTTCTGATTTAATCCCACCGCGGGCCTGGGATCCATGGACATGCGCAGTGCATATCCTCGCCTCTCACTCCCCTCCCTACGGCTTCTTAAGACTGTGCGGTGTCACGGCCGTGGCATGCTATTAGGGACCAGCTGACACCGAACAGTCTGAAGAAGCCATAGGGAGATAAGTGAGAGGTGGAGGTTCAGATATGCACTGCGCATGTCCATGGATCCCAGGCCCCCAGTGGGATTAAATCAGAAGACACTGCGAGGCGGGCTCTCTGCCAGCGCGGCCGCACAGGCGCAGCCATCCTGACACCAAATGATGCCAGAAGACGGGCAGCGCTAAGTGTGCCTGGCCACGGGATAACATAACAGCGCAGGCTCCGGGACGGAATCAAACAACGCTGAGGAGCGGGTGCGCGGCGCCGGGGGGGTAGGAATGACGGCTGTGCTGCGTCACATTACGAAGGAAAGTCCCACCTCCGGGACGGTGTTACGGTATCAGTGGACACATTTTATAAGTGTTAAGTTCTGCGTGTGCAAGGTGCTAAACAAAAATAGCTACCTTTTCCTTGTGCAGCATTACTGCTGCACAAGGTGGCTCTTTCAGTAACAAACGCCTTGGGGGGGGGGACAGATTCCCTTACATTTCAGTTGTTGTGTCAGCGTGGCGGTCGCATGACACATTGCCGGCTACACAGCTGGGGATCAGCTGACGTTACTGAAACCCAATAACACTGGGTCGTATGTTTTGACTGTGCAGACGGCACTTCTGAGCCTCAACTGGCGGTGTTGGAGCCCAGGAATTTAAGTTCAGGTGGTAGAAAGATGAACACAACAGGACACCTGGATAACGTATACAGTGACCTAATTATTTAATCAGGAGGAGGAGTGGCAAATTCCTGCGAGATCCAGGCCTTGTTCATTTTCAGGAAAGTAAGCCGGTCAACGTTATCGGAGGATAGTCGCATGCGACGGTCAGTTAGTACACCACCTGCAGCACTAAAGACACGTTCCGATAATACACTGGCCGCAGGGCAAGACAGCACCACCAATGCATACTGGCTTAGCTCTGGCCATGTATCCAGCTTTGAGACCCAAAACTTGAAAGGGGAAGAGCCGTCTGGGAGTACAGCAAGAGGGCAAGACATGTAGTCTGTCACCATCTGACGGAACCGTTGCCTCCTGCTGACTGGAGCCGTCTGTGATGGTGTAGACTTTTGTGGGGGGCACAGAAAACTGTGCCACAGTTGGGCCATACTGGTCTTGCCTTGGGCAGAGGCACTGCTTCTGCTCCCTCTTTGTGCAGAGCCTCCACCACTGCCTGGACGCACTGAGCTGCTTTGGAATGCACTAGCAGCACTTCTCTCAGTTGGAATGGAGATGATGGAATTGACCAGTGTGTCTTGGTACTCCCGCATTTTTCGCTCCCGGTTCAACGGTGTGATGAGGCTTTCTACGTTGTCCCGGTAGCGAGGATCGAGGAGGGTGAACACCCAATAATCAGACATGTTGAGAATGTGGGCGATGCGGCGGTCGTTTCTCAGGCACTGCAGCATGTAATCCACCATGTGCTGCAGACTGCCAACTGCCCAAGAAACGCTGTCCCCTGCTGGAGGCGTGATCTCTGCCTGCTCGTCATCACCCCACCCTCGCTGTACACACTGAGTACTGGACAATTCGGTAACTCCCTCCTCTGGACGGACGTCTTCCTCCTCCATTGACTCCTCCTCATCCTCCTCACAAACTGTCCCCTGCCTACGCGTTTGTGAGGAACCACGTGGCGCTGACTGTCCAGAAGATGATGGAAATGGTGAATCCTCATCCTCCACCTCTTCCACAACATCATCCCTTAGCGCTTGCAGTGATTTTTCAAGCAGGCAGATAAGGGGGACAGTCATGCTGACTAGTGCATCATCTGCACTCGCCATCCGCATGGAATAATCAAAGGGACGCAAAACCTGGCAGACGTCATTCATAGTGGCCCACTCTGTGGTTGTGAAGTCTGTACGGCGCTGACTGCGACTTTTTTGCGCCTGAAGCAGCTGGTACTCCATTACAGCTTGCTGCTGCTCACACAACCGCTCCAACATATGTAACGTGGAATTCCACCTGGTAGGTAGGTCACATATGATGCGATGTTCCGGCAGGCGGTGTCGGCGCTGCAGAGCCGCAATGCGCGCTTTTGCCGTGCTGGAACGCCGCAAGTGAGCACACTCTAGGCGGACCTTGTGCAGCAGTGCATCAAGATCCGGATAGTCCCTCAAAAAGCTCTGCACGACCAAATTGAGCACATGTGCCAGACATGGGATGTGAGTGAGGTTGCCGAGGCCCAGAGCTGCCACCAGATTTCGGCCATTATCACACACTACCATGCCTGGCTGGAGATTCGCTGGCACAAACCACACATCGCTCTCCTGCTTGATGGCATTCCAGAGCTCCTGCGCTGTGTGGCTACGATTCCCCAAAAAAATTAATTTCAACACGGCCTGTTGACGTTTGGCCACGGCTGTGCTCATGTCGGTCGTAACAGGTACACGTTCATCACGGGTCCATGTGGAGGTGGACTGTGATGGCTCCTGCAGCGATGATTCTGAGGAACTGGTGTAAGAGGAGGAGTCAATGCGTACAGAATGGATTCCTGCAATCCTTGGAGTGGGCAGGACACGTCCTGCGCCACTCGCACGGTCTGTACCCGGCTCAACGACATTAACCCAATGGGCAGTGAGGGAAAGGTATCGCCCCTGTCCATGTTGACTGGTCCACGCATCGGTGGTGAGGTGGACCTTGCTACTGACGGCGTTCAGTGGCGCGTGTTTTATGTGTCCCTCCACATGCTTGTGCAGGGCAGGGACGGCTTGCCTGCTGAAGTAAAAGCGGCTGGGCACATTGTACTGTGGGACTGCCAATGACATCAAGTCACGGAAGCTGTCAGTCTCCACCAGCCTGAATGACAGCATTTCCAGTGACAGAAGTTTGGCAATGCCTGCAGTCAGAGCCTGTGCTCGTGGGTGGTTTGACGAGAAAGGCCGCCTTTTCTCCCATGCCTGTACTACCGATGGCTGTAGACTGGGCTGGGAGTGTGTGGATGACTGGGAAAGTGGTGCTGCAGGTGGAATTACAGCGGGTCTCTGGACAACAGGGCCAGAGGTTCTTCCACGGCGATCCTGGGAGGAAGCCGAACCAGCTGCGTGTGAGCTAGAGGAAGAGGCAACACGAGCTCAAGAGGTGGTAGCTGCCGCTGTTGGTTGGCCTACCTCTTCAGTGTGTTTTTCTAACTCCGCCGGGTGCCTGTTGCGCACATGTTTCCACATGTTGGAGGTATTGAGGTTGCTGACATTTCGACCTCTTTTGACTTTTTGATGACACACGTTGCATTTGACATAGCAAATGTCATCTGCAACTGTGTCAAAAAAGGACCAGGCACTGCAAGTCTTGGGAGCGCCCTTTTTGGCTTTTGGAAGAGACATGCTCCTAACGGGTGCCAAAGCGGAGGCTGCAGGATCCGCAGTCTTCCCCCTCCCTCTCCCTCTTTGGGCCGTACGGGGAATCTCTTCCTCAGAGCTGCTCCCACCACCTTCCTGTCCCTCACGCCAAGATGGGTCGAGGACCTCATCATCTACACTACCCTCTGCCCCCAACTGCTCCTCCTGGGTAGTCTCAGCAGCAGAGCACGCACCAGTAAGTGGCACCTGAGTGTCATCATCAGCTGATGCGGCCTGCGATGTGGTGACCGGAGCCACTGGCCCACCCGCCTCTTCAGAGGAAGACAGAAAAAGATGTTGGGCATCACTGCACCCTGCCTCTTCTTCCATTTCTCCAATGCTGCTTGGCTGGCCCCCTGTTTCCAAGCCAAGAGATTCAGAGAACAGAAGTAGAGACGGCTCCTGTCCTGGGCTCTCTGTCTGCCTGGGCAATTTGGCAGGTGGTGAAGAGACAGATGGCTGCTCTCCAGTGCTCTGTGTCTGAGAGGATGTGGCACTAATGGAAGTTGATGCATTAGCTGCCATCCATCCGACAACAGCTTCAATTTGTTCTTGACGCAGCAGCGGTGTACGGCGCTCTGACACAAAGCTGCGCATGAACGACTGTTGCCTGGTGAAAGTGGGTGCTGATGAGTCACCGGTGCCCGCAGCAGGCACAGAATCCCCACGTCCCCTCCCTGCTCCGCGCCCACGCCCACGCCCACGTGCCTTACTCACTGCCTTCTTCATCTTGGTTGACTGATAAAGATAAGCAGAAAAGTACTAACGGATTTGTGTGCTTATTCCTGAGCAACTCCTCCTAACAGGTATAAGAAACACTAATTTTCTAAAGTGTGGACTAGACTTTAATATGAGCTAATGTGGCCTACACAAATGTAAAGTGGTGTAACTGGTGTGTTTGGTGAACTTTATTATTTATTTATTTTTTGGGGGCTGAACTGACAACAGATAGAGCTGCAGTCACACGGAGACCGTGCAGACAGACGTAAACGGCGCTGCAAGGCCCAAAAACCCTCCTCTACGTTATCCTATGTAGTGTTTTTCCACAAGTTAGCTGGAGACGGGTGGAAAGACACTAATAGGATTTTTTAAAATAAATTAGCAGCAACCTACACTACTTGAAAAAAAAAGAAAATTGATTTGGCGGTATGACGCAGTGAACAACCCTGAGCTGGAGACAACCAGGCTATGGCTGCTCTCAGACTACAGGGCGAGCTGCAATCACACGGAGACCGTGCAGACAGCCGTAAACGGCGCTGCAAGGCCCAAAAACCCTCCTCTACTTTATCCTATGTAGTGTTTTTCCACAAATTAGCTGGAGACGGGTGGAAAGACACTAATAGGATTTTTTTAAATAAATTAGCAGCAGACTACACTACTTGAAAAAAAATTAAAATTGATTTGGCGGTATGACGCAGTGAACAACCCTGAGCTGGAGACAACCAGGCTATGGCTGCTCACAGACTACAGGGCGAGCTGCAATCACACGGAGACCGTGCAGACAGCCGTAAACGGCGCTGCAAGGCCCAAAAACCCTCCTCTACTTTATCCTATGTAGTGTTTTTCCACAAATTAGCTGGAGACGGGTGGAAAGACACTAATAGGATTTTTTTAAATAAATTAGCAGCAGACTACACTACTTGAAAAAAAATTAAAATTGATTTGGCGGTATGACGCAGTGAACAACCCTGAGCTGGAGACAACCAGGCTATGGCTGCTCACAGACTACAGGGCGAGCTGCAATCACACGGAGACCGTGCAGACAGCCGTAAACGGCGCTGCAAGGCCCAAAAACCCTCCTCTACTTTATCCTATGTAGTGTTTTTCCACAAATTAGCTGGAGACGGGTGGAAAGACACTAATAGGATTTTTTTAAATAAATTAGCAGCAGACTACACTACTTGAAAAAAAATTAAAATTGATTTGGCGGTATGACGCAGTGAACAACCCTGAGCTGGAGACAACCAGGCTATGGCTGCTCACAGACTACAGGGCGAGCTGCAGTCACACGGAGACCGTGCAGACAGCCGTAAACGGCGCTGCAAGGCCCAAAAACCCTCCTCTACTTTATCCTATGTAGTGTTTTTCCACAAATTAGCTGGAGACGGGTGGAAAGACACTAATAGGATTTTTTTGAATAAATTAGCAGCAGACTACACTACTTGAAAAAAAAAAAAAAAAAAAAAGAACAGTATGAGGCAATGAACCACCCTCCCTGAACTGAATACAACCAGCTATGGATGGCCTATGTGGCTGCACTCAGACTAGAGAGTGGGCTGCACTCACACACACACACACACAGACCTTGCAGATCGCTGTGAAAACAGCGCTACAAGGCAAAAGCAAGGTGAATAGTAGGTGAACACAGCGGTTGCTAAATTAGCCTTTGGAAAGCACAAAGAAGCAAATCGCTATCTCTAAACTGTCCCTCAGTCAGCAAACAGCGTCCTGTCACTAACTGAATTCACAGCAGAGTGATCGCAAAATGGCGCCAGCGACTTTTAAACTGCATCATGACATCATTTCAGCAGCCAATCACAGCCTTGCCAGTAGTTTCATGCCCTCCATGCTAAACAGGATGTGCCCACACTTGGAATCATTTTCATTGGCTGAATTTCTGCATTTTGAATCTTTGAACTTCCGATTCCGGTATCCGATACACGGCAAGTATCGGAATCCCGGTATCGGAATTCCGATACCGCAAGTATCGGCCGATACCCGATACTTGCGGTATCGGAATGCTCAACACTAATTGTGAGATTTTGAGTGCAAACCTCCTTCCATCAGCAAGGGCATTGAAGATGAAACGTGGATGGGTCTTTCATCATGATAATGATCCCAAGCACACCACCAGGGCAATGAAGGAGTGGCTTTGTAAGAAGCATATGAAGGTCCTGGAGTGGCCTAGCCAGTCTCCAGATCTCAACCCCGTAGAAAACCTTTGGAGGGAGTTGAAAGTCTGTTTTGCCCAGCAACAGGCCCAAAACATCACTGCTCTAGAGGAGATTTACATGGAGGAATGGGCCAACATACTACCAACAGTGTGTGTCAACCTTGTGAAGACTTACAGAAAACGTTTGACCACTGTCATTGCCAACAAAGGATATATAACAAAATATTGAAATTAACTTTTGTTAATGACCAAATAGTTATTTTCCACCATAATTTGCAAAATATATCTTGCCAAATCAGACAAGATGATTTCTGGTTTGTCTTCTCATTTTGACTCTCATAGTTGTGGTCTACCTATGATGTCAATTACAGGCCTCTCTGATCTTTTTAAGTGGGAGAACTTGCAAAATTGGTGGCTGACTAAATACTTTTATTCACCACTGTATATCAGTGTAATCAGTATTACAGTGCCATTACAGTCATGATTTTACTTGCTGACAGATTCTCTTTAAGGTGCATTTACCCTGTCTGACCATGGCCGTTAAAGGGTTTTTCACCCCAAAGGAAATTTTCAACAAACAGTACAGCATATGGTATAACTGACAGTGTGCAGCATACACAATGTCAGGATTCGACTCAGCTTGTTGGTTGGAGTGTTTGTCACGTCACTGCAGGAGTGTGATTGGCGCTAAAGTTTGGTCATGTTGTTACCAGATTTTCATGTGCTTCTCTCAACATTGAGAGAAGATGATGAGAATTTGTTCAGCACGTAACTACAATGATGGAAATCACATACATACAGTTAAATGAAAGCCATTTTAACAGCTGCAGTTTGCCGGTGTACATGCACATTTCTCCTATCCAAGATAATTGTAATGTAAACTGGTAATGAAATGGAGTGGGTACGTGCACATGATAAGTATTGGCTGCAGACACTGCTCCAAAGCCATGTTTTTTGGCAGGAAAAATGCTTGGCAAGAAAATCGCCTTGATATTGCTGCGTTTTTATGAGATTTTTTTCCCGTTCTTTAGAATGGGTGAAAAGCACTGCAAAAATGCTGAATGAATAGACACTGTAGACATGAAACTGCTTCAATCCTGCAAGAAAAAAATAAGCTGCTCTTCCATGAAATTTAAGACATCTCATTCACTTTTCTGGTACTATCAAACAGCGTTTTTGGGATCACGGAGCTCTTTATTACATTTATTACATTACATTACATTTATTTATTATTATAATATGTCCTTTCCTCCAGTTGAAATAAATTAATATTTTCCTGGATGGAAATTTATATTCTGCATTATGTCAATTCAGTTTTGTTTGTCGATGATAAAGTGCAGTTTACAAGGTCATTAAACTTCAGTCTAATTATACAACAGCACACAGGCGGGTATGTGACACATTATAAGGATGATATAAGGTGTGTTCGCAGCCCGGAGTCCACCGTGCAGAGATGACTCCTGCTGCTCGTAATGGTGGACAGTATATGGCGGTATAATGTGAACACACACGGGTTAGCTTCACCCGGCATGTAGGAAACGAACCCTGTTGCGTCACAGGGCTGCAATACGGCAGGGAGAACGCTAGTATTGGGTCACAGGACTTTGCTCCAAGGACACGGGGTTAGAGTCCCTCAAGACCACTAGCGCTCAGCGCCGCAACTGTGGTGACAGGAAAAACCTAAATAAAGATTTACCGCTCTGAGTGCGTACAGACGCACAGACGCCACTAACCACCCTAAATATGGCCAGAAAAGCGCACTAGTTGTGCAAGGAGCCGCACTGGCAGTCGCTGCTTAATAGACTCTGTGTACTCGTGTCTAGTGCTGGATGGCACAGTCTGGTGCTAAGTAGCTCAAACACTAAAGTGCTTTCAACAACACTAGGTATGGGAATGATTAAGGAGCTTTCACCAGATTCAGTCATACATCCACACACACACGATTTCTGATGTATACTAGCGCATGGCCGAGCGGCCATGCAAACCTTTTATAGTTCTGGCTCTCCAGGACCTTCCTAGTGGTCCAGTCGGAGCCGCTACAGGACTTGAGCATGTGACCCCCCGACCTCCTAAGCAGGACTTAGTCCCTGTAACGTCTGCTTGCCGCTGATCAGTGCTGGTTGCAAAGGCAGAGCCTGGAAAGGCAGCAGTAACCAAGCGCACAGTATCTGCTTAAGCCAGATGCTGGGATCGACGTCTCTGCTGAGCAGGCTCCACTGTGGTTGGAGGAGAATGGGAGACCGCAGCGGACATGGTTCGAGATTCCCCCTGTGCAGTGGCGGGAACTTGACATCTAACACTGAGTTCAGTGTTTTAACCCCTACCTTATTAGGGTAGAGTGCTGGGTGTCAACTGTCAAACAGCTGACACATGACGGTGATCATGTGCACACAAAATCGCCATGACGTATCCATACGTCAAAGGACGGTAAGTACCTAGCGACCTGGACATATAGATACATCCGAGGTTGGGACGAGGTGAAGTGCCTTAAACTATGATGCCATGAGACCATTGACATTATCATTGTTATAAGGGTGCAAAGGTTTTTAATGCAATAGGATGCTGAATATTTAATGTTTGTAAGGTCATTATGGCTGTTACTGTCATCACTATCACTTCTACTGAGGCCTCAACTCTCGGTTTCTGAAATTAGATGACCAATATCTGTTTAATTAGTATGAAATTGTTTTTCTCTAATTTTTGTCTAGATCTGGGTGTATCCTATAATATGGTGCATACATAAAGTTTGTGAAACATTTGCAGGACTGCAATATCCATATGATTTTTTTGTCGACTGTTTATGATTTGTTAAATACACAATTGCCTATTGTACGATCTACAATGGCACATTTAAGTTATTGGGTCTATTACGGACAGCCGGATTCTTCTGCTTGCCCATTAAAACCTTCCAGCACTGATACCAGAACATAAAACTTAACCAGACCTGTCAAGTGTAAAACATGGTGCCTTGTAGTGATTTACTGTTCAAGCTTAAAGGGTCATATATAAACTCCAGAACATGCAATGTCCAGTATGTAATGAGATTTATACATCTTCTATAAACTTTTATCCAACTTGTCTTCTGCTCGCTTATATAAGATATGGTGTTGCTAAGCTGTTTTTGCAAAATGCTCATCATACAGAATTATAAATTGCCATTTGATTTCCGATTTTTTTTATTTTAATGTCAAATTTATCTTTCAATTTGTTTCCATTTAAATTTATTGTCATATTTCTTACAATCTTTCAAGGCAAACAAACTTGGAAATGGAGCCATTTTTCATTATTGATAAAACGTAGTGTCAGAATGCCATGGCCTTTTAGGTCATTGTATTAGAAAGTCTATCTTGACATTATCACAAATGCTAATTGTAACAAATGGCGATAAAGTATGCATGGCAACTCAGCCAATTACAAATATAAAATCTGAAACCTTCACATTGTGCTTAACACCCAAAACAAAGCCAAACAAATAGAGCAAGAGAGAAGAAACTACAGAGCTACTGAGAAATGTGCTCAAAAGAATGTGGTATAAATGTGGACATAGAGACAGCTTGAACCCCACATACATACAACTGTAACTGCAACTCAATGTTTTGCAATGCATAAAATGCCAGGGGGGGCACTTTTTCTTGATTCCCGACTTGTTCCTAAAATTTAACATTAGTTTGATTTACATCAAATCTACTCATTTGATTAAGAAATTATAAAATGTATGCAATACCCATTGTTTTGGATGCAGATAGTTTTACAACATATTTATTGGTTGAACATACACATGACAAAAGTAATTCTAAAATGCTGGATAAACCATATTACGTCTCATGATACTTTGGGGCTAATTTATTAAGAAATGTAAGACAGCTTACAACTAGTGTTGAGCGATACCTTCCGATATGCAAAGGTATCGGTATCGGATTGGATCGGCCGATACCCCAAAAATATCGGATATCGCCGATACCGATACCCGATACCAATGCATATCAATGGGACACAAAATATCGGAATGGTTCCCAGGGTCTGAAGGAGAGGAAACTCTCCTTCAGGCCCTGGGATCCATATTCCTGTATAAAATAAAGAATAAAAATAAAAAATATTGATATACTCACCCCTCGGACGGCCCCTGGCTCTCACCGGTCCAAGCGTCTGCCTCCGTTCCTAAGAATGCAGAGTGAACGACCTTCGATGACGTCGCGGCTTGTGATTGGTCGCATGACCGCTCATGTGACCGCTCACGCAACCAATCACAAGCCGCGATGTCATCGCAGGTCCTACACTCACTGCCTTCTTAGGAACGGAGGCTGCCGGTTACATCGCTAAGGTCCAGGGTCCGCCGGAGGGGTGTGTATATCCATATTTTTTATTCTTTATTTTTTACATGAATATGGATCCCAGGGCCTGAAGGAGAGTCTCCTCTCCTCCAGACCCTGGGAACCATACACTGGGAACTTCCGATTCCGATTTCCGATATCACAAAAATATCGGAACTCGGTATCGGAATTCCGATACAGCAAATATCGGCCGATACCCGATACTTGCGGTATCGGAATGCTCAACACTACTTACAACTGTACCTGGCAGACGTAATACACACCATATTTATTTCAGCAGCATACGCTGTGTGATAAACTTGGCTCACTTTGTTAGACACATTTGATACAATTCTTGACATCAACATTTTGATGCAATCTTGAAGCAGTTAGGCACATTTAAAGTTCTGCCTCTTTTAATCTAATGTTCATCTGCTTTTCTAGATGTTATTCCAATTGTATGTTGAGGCACAAATAGTGTTTAACACACAAAAAAGTATGCATCACATTTTGTTTTAGCAAATTTGGTCATAAATAATTTCCCCTAATGTGTCTTGCCTTGAGTCATTTCATTAGCACTTTGAACAAAGCTTTTCTTCTGCAAAATGCAGGCATGCTTTTCAGGTACTGTATATTTTGTAAGAAGACTTTTAGACATCAATTGTAGCAAAATTAAATCAAATATGCTAAAAACAATGTGACTTTTTAACAGTATTTGAACCATAAAATAGGTTGCCACCTTATTTCCTGTATTTGAGCTTTAGAACTGATTTAAAGTGGCACACAAACAATTGCCTCCTTCTTTATAATGCAGCATAGGCATTTATCAAAGAATACTAGAGGTTCTTGTGTGTGGCTACAGCCTACTTGTTTTAGTCAATGTGATATTTCTGGGATATTTTCAGTGACACATTTTTGTTCACCTATGATACAGTTTTCCCAAATGCCAGATACATTTCCCGTAATGTCCTATCTAAATGAAGCAGTGATAGATCAGTTGCATGGAACTTTTATCCATTAATGCATATAGAAGAGTTTCAATGTAGCATATGTGATGAAGCTTCAGTCAGTCTTCTTGGCCTCATCTTATAATTGGTTTCTTCAAGAAATGAGTAGATAATTTTAAGTTTTATTTCACTGGCTTCACCAAGTTTTCCTGAACATTTCAATTCACAAAAAATAAATTGGAAAAACGAAAAAGTCTTAAATTGTGTTTAATATATAGTATGTGTATTATACTCTGAAATCATTTTGAAGTCTATTAAACCTATTTTGCGCTCAATAACGAAAACTATCAGCCTTGGGGAGTATGTACTGTACATGATGAAAACCAGCAGCCTATAAAATAACAAACTGTGATTTTAGACTTTATAGGTTACTTATAGTGTATAAATGGTACAAAAATTATCCCTTTTTAGGTAAAGTTGAATGCCTGGCTATAGTTTAACCCCTTAACGACCGCTGATACGCCTTTTAACGGCAGCAGTTAAGGGTACTTAAACCACAGCGCCGTTAATTAACAGCGCTGTGGAAAAAGTGAATAGCGCCCCCCAGAGTCAGATTATCTCTGGGGTCTCGGTTGCCGGGGGTAGCCGAGACCCCAGAGAGCATGATTCGGGGGTTTTTACCGACCCCCGAGTTGCGATTGCCAGTAATTAACCATTTACCGGCGGTCACAACAAAAAAACCCGCGATTTGCCATTTAATTTCTCTGTCCTCCGATGTGATCGCACATCAGAGGACAGAGAAATGGGGTCCCAGATCGCCCCCCAATACTCACCTGTCTCCCCCAGTGCTCCTCATGGCTCCCGATGGGTGCCGCCATCTTGTTCCAGGAAAAAAATGGCAGGCGCATGCGCAGTGCGCCCGCTGGCCGGCACCCGGAAGATCTTTGGGGTCTCGGCTGCCTGGGGTAGCCGAGACCCCAAAGAAAATGATCAGGGTCAGTTTTTACCGACCTCTGTTTTGCGATTGCCGGTAATTAACTGTTTACCGGTGGCCGCAAAAAAAACAAAGCGATGTAATTCTCTGTCCTCTGATGTGATCGCACATCAGAGGACAGAGAAATAGGGGTATCGGGGACCCTGTTATACTTACCGGTGTCCCTGGGTCCTCCTGCTTCCTCTCCTAGCCACCAGATTCTTGCTCTGGTAAGAAAATGGCGGGCGCATGCGCAGTGCGCCAGCTGTGATCTGCCGGCCGGCAGAGGAAGATTCTTCCTCTTGTTTTATTTTGGTCACTGTGAGATCTTTTCACAGTGATCAAAATAAAAAATAGTAAATAACCCCCACCTTTATCACCCCCTTAGTTAGGAAAAAGTAATAAAATAAAGAAAATGTATGTATTTCTATTTTCCAATTAGGGTTAGGGTTAGGGCTAGGGTTAGGGCTAGGGTTAGGGTTAGAGCTATGGTTAGGGCTAGGGTTAGGGTTAGGGTTAGAGCTAGGGTTAGGGTTAGGGCTAGGATTAGGGTTAGGGTTGGGGCTAAAGTTAGGGTTAGGGTAGGGGCTAAAGTTAGGTTTAAGGTTGGGGTTAGGTTTAGAGCTAGGTTTAGAGCTAGGGTTAGGGTTAGAGCTAGGGTTGGGGTTAGGGCTACAGTTAGGGATAGGGTTAGAGCTAGGAATAGGGTTAGGGCTGTGGCTAAAGTTAGGGTTAGGGTTGGGGCTAAAGTTAGGGTTAGGGCTAGGGTTGGGGCTAAAGTTAGGGTTAGAGTTGGGATTAGGGTTTGGATTAGGGTTGGCATTAGGGTTACATTTGGGATTAGGGTTAGGTTTGGGATTACGGTTAAGGTTAGGGTTGGGATTAGGGTTAGGGGTGTATTGGGATAAGAGTTAGGTTTTGAGGTTAGGGTTGAGATTAGGATTAGGGGTGTGTTGGGTTTAGGGTTTTGATTAGGGTTATGGTTAGGGTTGGGATTAGGGTTAGGGGTGTTTTGGGGGTTAGGGTTGTGAATAGGATTATGGATCGGGTTGGGATTAGGGCTAGGGGTGTGTTGGGGTTAGGATTGGAGTTAGAATTGGGGGGTTTCAACTGTTTAGGTACATCAGGGGGTCTCCAAAAGAGACAGCCAATTTTGCGGTCAAAAAGTCAAATTATGTTCCCTCCCTTCTGAGCTCTGCCGTGCACCCAGTGGTTTACCCCCACATATGGGGCATCGGCATACTAAGTACTAGTTGGACAGCCACTTTTGGGGTCCAGTTTCTCCTGTTACCCTTGCTAAAATAAAAAAAAATTGGGGGCTAAAAAATCATTTTTGTCATTATTTTCACGGCTCTGCATTATAAACTGTAGTGAAACACTTGGGGGTTCAAAGTTCTCACCACACATCTAGATAAGTTCCTTGGGGGGTCTAGTTTCCAATATGGGGTCACTTGTGGGGGGTTTGTACTGTTTAGGTACATCAGGGGCTCTGCTAATGCAATGTGATGCCTGCAGACCAATCAATCTAAGTCTGCATTCCAAACGGCGCTCGTTCCCTTCCAAGCCCCGATGTGTGCCCAAACAGTGGTCCCCCCAAATATGGGGTATCAGCGTACTCAGGACAAATTGGACAACAACTTTTGGGGTCCAATTTCTCCTGTTACCCTTGGGAAAATAAAAAATTGGGGGCTAAAAAAAATCATTTTTGTGGAAAAAAAATATTTTTTATTTTCACGACTCTGCATTACAAACTTCTGTAAAGCACTTGGGGGTTCAAAGTTCTCACCACACATTTAGATGAGTTCCTTGGGGATCTAGTTTCCAAAATCGGGTCACTTGTGGGGTGTGTCTGCTGTTTAGGCACATCAGGGGCTCTGCAAACGTAACATAATGCCCACAGACTATTCTATCAAAGTCTGCATTCCAAAACGGCGCTCCTTCCCTTCCGAGCTCTGCCATGCACCCAAACAGTGGTCCCCCCTCAGCATACTCAGTATAAATTGCACAATAAACTTTGGGGTCCAATTTCTCCTGTTACCCTTGTGAAAGTAAAAATTTGGGGGTGAAAAGATCATTTTTGTGGAAAAAATATGATTTTTTATTTTCATGGCTCTACATTACACTATGTTCCAAATTATTATGCAAATTACATTTTTATCTGATTTTCCTAAATGGTCGGTGCAAATGACAGTCAGTCTAATAAAAGTCATCACCCGTTCGATTATACATCGAATTTTATTGAAGAAACTTCCCAATGATAACAGTATAATCTCCAAAATGAATAAAAACTCAAAATGCACTGTTCCAAATTATTATGCACAGTAGAATTTCCATACATTTGATATGTTTTAAAGAACTGAAAATGCTCATTTGTGTTATTTGCAGCATTAGGAGGTCACATTCACTGAACAAAAAAGCTATTTAACGCCAAAACATCCCAACAGGCCAAGTTACATGTTAACATAGGACCCTTCTTTGATGTCACCTTCACAATTCTTGCATCCTTTGAACTTGTGAGTTTTTGGAGAGATTCTGCTTGTATTTCTTTGCATGAAGTTGGAATAGCCTCCCAGAGCTGCTGTTTGGATGTGAACTGCCTCCCACCTCATAGATCTTTTGCTTGATGATCCTCTAAAGGTTCTCTATAGGGTTGAGGTCAGGGGAAGATGGTGGCCACACCATGAGTTTATCTCCTTTTATGCCCATAGCAGCCAATGACTCAGAGGGATTCTTTGCAGCATGAGATGGGGCATTGTCAGCATGAAGATGATTTTGCTCCTGAAGGCACGTTTCTGCTTTTTGGACCATAGAAGAAAGTTGTCAGTCAGAAACTCTATATACTTTGCAGAGGTCATTTTCACACCTTCAGGAACCTTGAAGGGCCTTACCAGCTGTTTCCCATGATTCTGGCCCAAAACATGACTCCTCCACCTCCTTGCTGACGTTGCAGCCTTGTTGGGACATAGTGACCATCCACCAACCATCCACTACTCCATCCATCTGGACCATCCAGGGTTGCTCAACACTTATCAGTAAACAAGACTGTTTGGAAATTAGTCTTCATGTATGTGCGGGCCCAATACAACCATTTCTGCTTGTGAACACTGTTTAAGGGTGGCCGAATAGTAGGTTTATGCACCACAGCAAGCCTTTGAAGGAGCCTACACCTTGAGGTTCAAGGGACTCCAGAGGCACCAGCAGCTTCAAATATCTGTTTGCTGCTTTGTAATGGCTATTTAGCAGCTGCTCTCTTAATCCGATGAACTTGCCTGGCAGAAATCTTCCTCATTATGCCTTTATCAGCACAAACACATTTGTGCTCAGATACAGCCACAAATCTCTTAACAGTACGATGATCACGCTTATGTTTTTGGAAAATTTCTAATGTTTTCATCCCTTCATCAAGGCATTGCACTATTTGATGCTTTTCAGCAGCAGAGAGATCCTTTTTCTTTCCCATGTTACTTGAAAACTGTGACCTGCTTAATAATGTGGAACATCATTTTTAAGTAGTTTTCTTTTAATTAGAATCACCTGGAAAACCAATTATCACATGTGTTTAAGACTGATTTCAGTGATCCATTGAGCCCTGAGACACAATACCATCCACGAGTTTATTTGAAAAACAAAACAATTAAATCTTTATGAAACTTAAATCCAATTTGCATAATAATTTGGAACACAGTGTATAAACTTCTGTAAAGCAGTTGGGGGTTCATAGTGCTCACCACACATCTAGATAAGCTCTTTGGGGTCTAGTTTCCAAAATTGGGTCACTTGTGGGGGGTTTCTACTGTTTAGGTACATCAGGAGCTCTGCAAATGCAACATGACGCCCGCAGACCATTCCATCAAAGTCTGCATTTTAAAACATCACTACTTCCCTTCCGAGCCCCGATGTGTGCCCAAACAGTAGACCCCCCATATATGGAGTATCAGTGTACTCAGGACAAACTGGACAACAAATTTTGGGGTCAAATTTCTCATGTTACCCTTGAGAACAAAAAAAATGCGAGCTAAAAAATCATTTTTGAGGAAAAAAAAGGATTTTTTTATTTTCACGGCTCTACATTATAAACTTCTGTGAAGCCCCTGGGGGTTTAAATTGCTCACCACACATCTAGACCATTTCCTTAAAGGGTCTAGTTTCCAAAATGGTGTCACTTGTGGGGGGTGTCTACTGTTTAGGCACATCAGGGGCTCTCCAAACGCGACATGGCATCTGATCTCAATTCCAGTCAATTCTGCATTGAAAAAGTCAAACGGTGATCCTTCTTTTCCAAGCCCTGCTGTGCACCCAAACAGTGGTTTACCCCTACATATAGGGTATCGGCGTACTCAAGACAAATTGCACAATAACTTTCATGGTCTAATTTCTCCTGTTACCCTTGTGAAAATAAAAATTTGGGGGCGAAAAATCATTTTTGTAGAAAAAATGCAATTTTTTATTTTCACAGCTCTACGTTATAAACTTTTGTGAAGCACCTGGGGGTTCAAAGTGCTCACCAC
Organism: Ranitomeya variabilis; assembly: GCF_051348905.1. NCBI lineage: Eukaryota > Metazoa > Chordata > Amphibia > Anura > Dendrobatidae > Ranitomeya > Ranitomeya variabilis. The sequence goes on along the minus strand of NC_135236.1, from coordinate 210,090,805 downwards.
ACATCTAGATAAGTTCCTTAAGGGGTCTAGTTTCCAAAATGGTGTCACTTGTGGGGGGTTTCCACTGTTTAGGCACATCAGGGGCTCTCCAAACGCGACATGGCATCCAATCTCAATTCCAGCTAATTCTGCATTGAAAAAGTCAAACGGTGCTCCTTCTCTTCCAAGCCCTGCCATGTGCCCAAACAGTGGTTTACCCCCACATATGGGGTATAGGCGCATTCAGGAGAAATTGCACAACAAATTTTGTGGTTCATTTTCTCTTCTTGCACTTGTAAAAATAAAAAAATTGGTTCTGAAGTAAAATGTTTGCAAAAAAAAGTTAAATGTTAATTTTTTCCTTCCACATTGTTTCGGTTCCTGTGAAGCACGTAAAGGGTTAATAAACTTCTTGAATGTGGTTTTGAGCACCTTGAGGGGTGAAGTTTTTAGAATGGTGTCAAGTTTGGGTATTTTCTGTCATGTACACTCCTCAAAGTGACTTTAAATGTGAGATGGTCCCTAAAAAAATGGTTTTGTAAATTTTGTTGTAAAAATGAGAAATCGCTGGTCAATTTTTAACCCTTATAACTTCCTAACAAAAAAAAAATTGTCTCCAAAATTGTGCTGATGTAAAGTAGACATGTGGCAAATGTTATTTATTAACTATTTTGTGTGAGATATCTCTCTGATTTAATGGCATAAAAATTCAAATTTTGAAAATTGCAAAATTTTAATTTTTTTTGCCATATTTCCGTTTTTTCATAAATAATCGCAAGTAATAACGAAGAAATGTTACCACTACCATGAAGTAGAATATGTCATGAAAAAACATTCTCAGAATCAGCGGGATCCGTTAAAGCGTTCCAGAGTTATAACCTCATAAAATGACAGTGGTCAGAATTGTAAAAATTGGCTCTGTCATTAAGACACTAAGGGGTTAAAGACAGGCAGTTCAAATGAAAGAAACAAAGGCATTTTCACACAGATAGGTGCAAAACTTTGCTAAACTGAGAATCATTAGTTTTTATTATTATTATTATTTTTATTATTAATATTTATTATTATAGCGCCATTTATTCCATAGCGCTTTACTTGTGAGAAGGGGTATACATAATAAGAAACAAGTACAATAATCTTAATCAATACAAATCACGAGGAGAGGGGACCCTGCCCGCGAGGGCTCACAATCTACAAGGGATGGGTGAGAATACAATAGGCGAGGGTAGAGCTGGTTGTGCAGCGGTTGTACTGCAGGTTGTAGGCTTGTCAGAAGAGGTAGATCTTCAGGTTCTTTTTGAAGATTTCCACAGTAGTCGAGAGTCTGATATGTTGGTGTAGAGAGTTCCAGATTATGGGGGATGAGCGGGAGAAATTTTGTATGCAATTGTGGGAAGAGGAGATAACAGGGGAATATAGAAGAAGATCTTGTGAGGATCGGAGGTTGCGTGCAGGTAAGTACCGGGAGACGAGGTCACAGATGTATGGATGAGACAGGTTGTGGTTGGCTTTGTATGTCATGGTTAGGGCTTTGAACTGGAGTCTATGGGTATTTGGGAGCCAGTGCAGGGATTGAGAGAGGAGAGGCTGGGGAATAGCAGGGGGACAGGTGGATTAGTCAGGCAGCAGAGTTTAGATGATGAGGGAGATGATGAGGGCATGAACTATGGTTTTTGCAGACTCTTGGTTGAGGAATGTACGGATCTGGGAAAACATTTTTGAGTTGAAGTTGGCAGGAAATGGAAAGGGCTTGGATATGTGGTATGAACACGAGATCAGTGTCAAGGGTTACACCGAGGCAGCGAGCTTGTGGGACTGGGGAGAGTGGGCATCCATTTACTTTAATGGATAGGTCTGTTGGGAGAGTCAAGTGAGATGGGGAAAGATGATGAATTCTGTTTTGTTCATATTAAGAAATTTTAGAAATCTAGCATAGAAGAAGAATGAAATAGCACACAGACATTGTGGGATTCTGGTTAGTAGGGTGGTGATATCTGGTCCAGAGATGTAGATCTGTGTGTCGTCGGCATAGAGATGATACTGAAAGCCATGAGATTCTATGAGCTGTCCCAGGCCGAAGGTGTAAATGGAGAAGAGCAGGGGCCCTAGGACTGAACTTTGCAGGACTCCGACAGATAGGGGACGAGGTGAGGAGGTGGTGTGTGAGTGGGAGACGCTGAATGTCCGGTCTGTTAGGTATGACAAGATCCAGGATAGGGCCAAGCCTGCTGTGATGCCAAGGGATGAGAGGGTCTGTAATAATAGGGAATGGTCCACTGTGTCAAAAGGCAGAGGATAGGTCCAGAAGTAGGAGGACAGAGTAGTGTCACTTGGCCTTGGCAGTTAATAGGTCATTGGTGACCTTAGTTAGGGCAGTTTCAGTGGAGTGGTGTGACTGGAAGCCAGATTGTAAGCGGTCGAAGAGGGAGCAAGAAGAGAGGTGGGGGGACAGTTTATCCAAAAAATATCCCTTTAATTAAGGACAAAACCATTGTGTTCTGACTTCAACATTGATAAGTAAAGGCTTCTCAACTAGCAGTGAAAAAATAGTACATTTTTGGGTGATCCACAATACACTTGCCTATCATAAAATGATTAGGCATTTGCAAAGGTTTTTTTTCAAGCCATACAAAATGTATACCCTTTTTTCTGGATGTAAAACATGGGATTTGATCTCAGGGTGTCTGCCTGAGAAATGACACTGGACACTGTCTAATTACAACTAAACCTGGCAGTTTAGCTAGTGCATCTGTGCTTTCTAAATTGCACAAGGTAGTTGCGATGGCAGATAAAGCTTCTAATTTATCATATAAAATATACTGTAGATGCTGATGCTGCTACGTCGCCTACTTGCTGCAGCCTTAACAGTAGCACAGGAGGGGGAGCTTTGTATTTGCATGGATAGCTGTTATGATCTGGTGGCCTAGGAGCAGCATTAGACATACTCTGGAGAAGGTGGTACCTGTACTGACCGCAGACCCTGAACTTAACACCGCAACTAGAAGTAGCCGTGGAATGTACCTATCACTCCCTAGACATCTCGACACAGCCGGAGGACTAATTACCCCTAGAGATAGAAAAGGGAAAACTATCTTGCCTCAGAGAAAATTCCCAAAGGATAGACAGCCCCCCACAAATATTGACTGTGAGAGGAGAGGGAAAAAAAACATACACAGACTGAAATCAGAATTTAGCAAAGGAGGCCACTTCTAGCTAAATAGAAAGGATAGGACAGAGTACTATGCGGTCAGTATTAAAACACTAGAAAATATCCACCACAGAAAATGCAAAATCTCCACATCTAACTAAAGATATGGAGGGTATATCTGCATCTCCAGAGATACCAGCTTGGCTAAACAAACCCTTATACAGACCAAGCTGGACAAGACAAAAACATGGAAAAGAACTGAACAATAAGGCCCACAGCATGTGGACTGCAAAAATCAAGGCCAGAACTTATCTTTGTTGAAATGAACAGCAAAGCAGGAGAGACCAGGCAGGGATGTGAATCCTCCAGGAACAATGGACAACTGGCACTGACTAAAGGGTCAAGCAAGACTAAATAGCCCAGTCCGAATTGCAAAAAGTGGACACACCTGATGAATGCTGCGATCCAGATGCAGCGCCCCAGAGTCCTGGTCGTTGCAGTACTGTGGCTCCGCCACTAAGGGGAGCTATGGTGCGTCTGATGGCACTGAAGGAGTTCATCTGATCAGGTATCACAGACACCAATACATTTCACAGTTGGGCCTCCGGGGGGAGCTAAGGGTTCTATTCACTAGGCCACTCCCCACCATAGTGGGTAAACTGGGGGTCAGGCAGGAAGTTAGATCAGAAAGCTGACTGGGTTGGAACCAGGCAACACCTTGTGGCAGAGGGTGTTGTGGGGGAAGATACAGTAGGGTCTCTGTCAGGGGTGGGATCCTGACAGAGGATTGGCAACTTGAGCGAACGTAACGGGACCGTGCCTGCTCAGGATAGCGGCGGTGCCCAAGGAAGGACGAGAAGCGAGATAGATTGTGCTGAGTGAGAAACGAGATCAAGGCAATAAGGAGAATACCAGTAGGGGTCGTGCCGTAAGACCGAGGCAACACCCTACTGAGGCGCACTACCGGTGGCCGGAACGCCGAGGGAGTATTATAACATCCAGCTTCAAGCGATACTCTAAACAGCGGCAGGACAGTCAGTCTAAGGCGGGCTGTCTCACTTAAATCACCTATGCAGTCTTGGGGGGCAACTTGTGGAGAGGGGCGACTCTAGGGTCCCGGAAGATATCCGAGCCTACCCGTCAAACGGGTGCCGTCCCAACCGTAACATCAAGGAGGGACGGAGGATTAGCAGAACATCATCTAATCGAGTTGTGAGGGAACTTAAGAAACAGACACAACAGTTGTGGGGACTTTCCGTAAGCACAGCAGGGAAGGACCACAACCCATAGCGCTAGCAGGAAGGCACAGATTTCCACCTGCTAAGAGAACTCTGGAGGTGCCATTGGACCGGCCGGACTTGCGCAGCCTGGTTATCCAGATTCTGAACTGAGGACCCAGAGATCTTCAGTAAAGAGGTAAAGAGACTGCAACCTGGTGTCCTCGTTATTTACTGCACCGCACCACCACTATTGTTTCAGATCACTGTACGCCCCTCGGCAGGGTCACGGACCGGGCCTAGCCACCGTGACGACCCCAGAGCAGAGACTCAGAGGCCCGGTACCGGGTACCCCTCGGCCCTGTGGCAGTGGGGGGCGCTACACAGAGACAGCAGCGCTACCACTTATAACCACCGGAGGGAGCCCAAGAGCAGAATTCACAACAGATAGCGGAGGGATTCACAGGCCAGTCTTGTGGGTGGCAGGTGTTTGCTCAGTGAAAGATTATCAGATCAGGTAACAGAGCTTATCCTGATAAAAAAGCCAATTAGGACTCCATTTAAAAAAATAGACAAAAATTCCCCCATTTTACTTTTAAAGGGCCTAAAAATGCTAAAAATGTGGCTAACAATAGTCACCACTTTGTTTCACGTTTACAATATACCTGTCCTGCAACAAACACTGCAGTATTCAGCTTGTCATCTCCACCAGAATGACCGAGGGCACTGTTGTTTCAATGTCATCATCCTGCTTTGATGGTTGGTTGTCATGACTCATGACCAGCATAGTCATCAAAATTTTCACTCTGAGTGCCGGCCTGCTTCTAGTCTAGATCCTCTTCAAAATCCACCACCTCTTCTTCATTCGCCAAATCCAGCATTGACCTTGAGAGTCCAGAAAAGACACAGGGTGGTACTGAACAGGTACAAACTGATGCTCTTCCTTCATTCTCTTTTGTATGCTGGTGACTGTTTTTCCTAGGATAAATATTAGCAGGATTTCATTATAGATTCTACTTGTGTCTATTTTGAGAAATGTTGTTGCATATTGAAAGGACATACATAAGAAACACACATTCCTTATTAGCTGCCAATGTCAGTTTGCAAAGTAACCCAAAGCTCCAGTTTGACTGCTGTATGATGCAGTCCATACCAGCTTTATACTGTTAGTGCAAATTCTGCAACATTTACAACATTGAATTTCATCAAGCCACAAAATTGCAATCCAGGTGGCACTCTATAAAGTCAGGAGGGCATACTTTGCCACATAAGACCTATTGAAATGAGCTAACACTTCAATGGCCATAACCACCAAATTCCTCAAGAGTCTGTATTTGTAAAAGAAATGATGCACTATTCATTTCATGAAATAGGGCATGAATGGAGCATGAGTTACTTTGCCTAACTATAAGTAGCCAGAATGTTCTGGCTATTGTGGCTTACAACAATCCTAAATTGCAATTTACGGAAGCCAGCGATTGAGTTGCTGCTTGAGGCACAGCAGCAAATAATCCACCAGATGGCTTTTCTCTTGGGAGCACTTTGCCTTGCATGAGCAAAAAGAAAGCAGTCACCTGTATTTGCCTGCACGAGAGGACAAAGAGTGGGATTCCATTTCTGAGAGAAATAATGGTAGATATCTTTCAGTGAGGCTGAGCCCATTGCAATATTTCTCAAAATGCAGCAGAATGCACTAGCTTTTATGGCAGGAACTTCACCATCAGCAACTTGACAAATTGTTAGTTGGTTGCCCAACAAGAGGATAAATGGGAGCGCACGTTTGTTTTTTTTATGCGCAATTGAGGATGGATATTTTCTGTTGTGATGAATCAGGAGGAGGTATACGCAGAGTGCTACACAGTAGAGCAGGATGACAAAGATGATAATAGTGATAATGATGACACCAACCAGATAATTAATGCTGCGGTTTAATTGACTGAAAGATGAGTGTGGCAACAAGGCGCAGGAGGACAACTTGCTCACCTTGCTGGACAGCTTGACTTTGGCAAATGATGTGATGTTGTTTCTTGTACTGATGGAGAGCAATAGTTCTCTGTCTATACGATCTGGGATGTCCATTGTTATTTTCCACTTGCAGAGCCTGTATAGTGTCAAAAATTCATCTGACAGCAACATGCAAAAGAACTGCGAAGCCAGCATGTATGACTCACCAGCATGGCGACCAAAACTTTCAGGTGCAGTAGTCTCCCCAACCAACAGCACAAGAGACATCACCTGCTCCAGAGCTGGCTGCAGAAAAAGCTGGTTTGGCCCCAAAGAATGGATGCATGTTGTTTTCGCTATGTATTGCTGATGAAAGCAACCTCTTCCTCTGATGGACAAACCTCCTTGTTACCCCCATCTGGTTTCCAGGTTTTCACATATAGTATAAAGAGAAAGCTAGCTCACCTAGTACTTGAAGTCCAGCTTGCACGGAACCAGGTGGATTCACACCTGATAATATACTCAAGGAAAAAAAAGTTGTTGTTCCAGCGTCTGGTAAAATAGTTCTTTCTTTATTTTAAGTCCATTAAAAATTTACAAAAATTACAATGTTTGCATAATCAGGGCAAGGGAGCAAGACGCATTTCGAACGCTCACTTGCGTTCTTTATCACAGCTTCAAGCTGTGATAAAGAATGCAAGTGAGCGTTCAAAATGCGTTAATGTTATGCATGACATTATACCTGAGGTAGACTTTAAGAAGTCAAAACCGGTTGCATTCTAGTTTGAAGTAAAAATCATCCTTGAATCAGAATATCGAGTTCCATCATCATCCTTCAGGAGCGCGTATTGCTGGGAAAAATATTTACAAAGTGTTATCGCCTATGAAACACTGTTCAGTGCGCTCATCAGTTCCCAGATCTCTGCAGAAAACTGAATGGAAAGAGGAATGGAGTGATCCATGGATTTGATCTATAGCCAGTATTTCAAGACACCAAAAAGGTGAGCGGATTCACACTGAGTATACACCTTTGTAAAGTAACTACTACACTCAGAAGTCTGCGCTTCCCATTTCTCTCCCTATAGATGTTCTTTTCCTGAAATTCTGTGCTCTATTAACTCCATACATATCTTTGATCATTGTAGCCTAAGAGTTCTATTTTAACCTCATCAGTCAAAAGAACTTGTTTCCAAAATGCATCAGGATTGTTTATGTTCTTGTGCATACAGTTAGGTCCATATATATTTGGACAGAGACAACATTTTTCTCATTTTGGTTATAGACATTACCACAATTTAATTTTAAACAAAACAATTCAGATGCAGTTGAAGTTCAGACTTTCAGCTTTCATTTGAGGGTATCCATATTAAAATTGGATGAAGAGTTTAGGAGTTTCAGCTCCTTAACCTGTGCCACCCTGTTTTTTAAAGGGACCAAAAGTAATTGGACAATTGACTCCAAGGATATTTCATGGACAGGTGTGGGCAATCCCTTCATTATGTCATTCTCAACTAAGCAGATAAAAGGCCTGGAGTTGATTTGAGGTGTGGTGCTTGCATTTGGAAGGTTTTCCTATGAAGTAAACATGCGGTCAAAAGTGCTCTCCATGAAGGTGAAACAAGCCATTCTTAAGCTGTGAAAACAGAGAAAAAACCCATCCGAGAAATTGCTACAATATTAGGAGTGGCAAAATGTACAGTTTGGTACATCCTGAGAAAGAAAGAAAGCACTGGTGAACTCATCAATGCAAAAAGACCTGGGTGCCCACGGAAGACAACAGTGGTGGGTGATCGCAGAATAATCTCCATGGTGAAGAGAAACCCCTTCACAACAGCCAACCAAGTGACCAACACTCTCCCGGAGGTCGGTGTATCAATATCCCAATCTATCATAAAGAGAAGACTGCATGAAAGTAAATACAGAGGGTTCACTGCACGGTGCAAGCCACTCATAAGTGTCAAGAATAAAAAGGCTAGACTGGACTTTGCTAAAAAACATCTAAAAAAGCCAGCACAGTTCAGGAAGAACATTCTTTGGACAGATGAAACCAAGATCAACCTCTACCAGAATGATGGAAAGAGAAAAGTATGGCGAAGGCTTGGTACAGCTCATGAAGATCCAAAGCATACCACATCATCTGTAAAACACGGCGGAGGCAGTGTGACGGCTTGGGCATGCATGGCTGCCAGTGGCACTGGGTCACTAGTGTTTATTGATGATGAGACACAGGACAGAAGCAGCCAAATGAATTCTGAGGTATTCAGAGCCATACTGTGTGCTCAGATCCAGCCAAATGCAGCAAAACTGATTGGTCGTCGTTTCATACTACAGATGGACAATGACCCAAAACATGAAGCCAAAGCAACCCAGGAGTCTATTAAAGCAAAGAAGTGGAATATTCTTGAATGGCCAAGTCAGTCACCTGATCTCAACCCAATTGAGCATGCATTTCACTTGTTAAAGACTAAACTTCAGACAGAAAGGCCCACAAACAAACAGCAACTGAAAACCTCCGCAGTGAAGGCCTGGCAGAGCATCAAAAAGGAGGAAACACAGCGTCTGGTGATGTCCATGAGTTCAAGACTTCAGGCAGTCATTGCCAACAAAGGGTTTTCAACCAAGTACTAGAAATGAACATTTTATTTAAAATTATTGAATCTGTCCAATTACTTTTGGTCCCTTTAAAAACAGGGTGGCACATGTTAAGGAGCTGAAACTCCTAAACCCTTCATCCAATTTTAATGTGGATACCCTCAAATGAAAGCTGAAAGTCTGAACTTCAACTGCATCTGAATTGTTTTGTTTAAAATTCATTGTGGTAATGTCTATAACCAAAATGAGAAAAATGTTGTCTATGTCCAAATATATATGGACCTAACTGTACTTCTGATTGTGAATTTTATGGTGAGGACACAGGAGCTCTTTTCTTCTGATGCCTCTTGCATGAAGGCCATATTTGTGCAGGTGTCTCTGAACAGTAGATCAATGTACCACAACTCCAGAGCTTGCTAAATCTTTTTGGAGGTCTTCTGCAGTCAAGCAGGGGTTCTGATTTGCCTCTCTAGCAATCCCATGAGCAGCTTTCACTGAAATTTTGCTTGGTCTTTCAGACCTTATCTTGACTTCCACTGTTCCTGTTAACTGCCATTTCTAAATTACATTTCGAACTGACAAAAGAAGAGCAACTTGATAATGCTTTGCTAGCTTCTTATAGCTTTCTCCTGCTTTGTTGGCCTCCACCATTTTCATTTTCAGAGTGCTAGGCAGCTGCTTAGAAGAACCCATGGTTGCTTTTTTGCTTTTTTTTGGCATAAGGTTAGAGGAGGCTGGGTGTTTATAAAGCTAGTAAATTTGCATCACCTGGCTTTTCCTAACGATGATAGTGGACAAGCCATAACCCTAAATGGCTAATTAAGCTCTGAAACCTTGGTCAAACTTATTTGCGCACACAAATCTCCAAGGGGGCATCAGCCCATTTTCTTTTTTGCAATTTTTAAAATGTAAAAAACAACAGTATATTTTTTTTGCCTAAAATACAAAGTTCATGTGTCATCTTTAACTTTAGTCCTTTTAGAGCTCATTTTATCTTCAACTTGCTTAACTGTTCAAAATAACAGTAATTTTAACCAGTGGAGCCCAAACTTTTAAATGCCACTGAATATACGTATATATATATAGCCATGTTACTTTATAACTGCAGCTAATCATTGTATGGGCTTACTTACTATATATCTGTTGTCTTATAAAAAACTTAAATGGTATAGACAGATTATAAAAATAACTGTCTAAAAGATAAACAAAAGAAAAATCACAGAGAACTTTTCATTTTTTAAAGAACAATAAGCAATATGAAAGCTGCACTATTATGGTTTTTCTCTTTTGACAGTTTCAAAAATATTCCCCAATGTCATTAGATACATGAGCGGACATACAAAGAAAAGAGGTTGTCACTGGGTGGAGAGGAAAGGAGTCTGTAAGTTGCAAGAAGGGATCTAATAGGTAATTATTTCATTCTGTAGTTCAGAGATTGACTTCCTGTCTAAACTTTAAATCATGTACTGGACTGGTAGTCAGACTACCCAATGCACGTTTCATGGATGTGCTTTCTCAAGGGGAGTGTCACACTCACACTCCCCTTGAGAAAGCACTTCTGAGAAACGCGCATCGGGCATCTGTGGTACTGTGGACGGGCGTTTATACTACATTATGGGTAAGCCTTAACTTATATATTTCATGGTCGTCTTGAATGGCTATTGCGATTTACATTATATGCACTTACATGTCTCATGCTATTATCCTTGATTCATTGCTTTTTACTATGTGTATTGAACTCTTGAATAAAATTACTGCTTTTTAATATACCTCCTTTGAGTGGTGTGTTTTGGATACTTTGTATCCATTTTCTAGGCTTTATTTCTATATATTTGTATTCATGGTTCAGCTGTCATTAGACAATGCACAAGAATGAAAAAAAAAATTAGTTGGAAAAGGGAGCTGGGCTTATTGGTGACGTTATACATAAGCATTCAGTGAAACATTTGAAATAGAATTTTTACATATTCCATAATTTTTTTAAAAATATCACCTATGCCAATAGCAGTTATCACTTCTCTTGTCAAATTAGTTGTGCATTTGTAAGATCAAAACAAGAAGTCAAAACTGTATCACGATTTCCATAGGAATCTTGATACAATGAATGGTTTCTCTTTAACAAAGTGCAATCAATTCACATAAACTGCAAGTAAACAATTGGATTCATCTATGTTCTAAAAATTCCATATTCTCTTTTCTATAGGATAAAACTGTTCTGAGTTGTATTGGTCTTTTATTAAATGGTCCATGCTGTCCTTCAGGCATGTAAACATTTGTCTTTCACATCTATTTTTCTCAGCACTTTTCCACTTATTTACGGACAATTATTCTTTCTTGGAACCAGGCTGTAATCCACTGACAAAAGAATAGAAGAATGTTGTAATGAGTTTTCAAGTTAAGAAATTTGACAAAATGAATTTCGAAGAGTAAATTATCATACAGTGGAGACAAAATTCAAATTAAACAGTTTTTTAGAGATACATTGAAAATCTATTTTTCAGTTTATTTGATGAGGTAGATAGAGAGACTTCTAAGTTCACGTTTAAAATAGTATGAAATAAATGCCATTTGCCACTTTGTGCTGCAGACAAGAACTACATCGTCATTGATGATACAAGTGCCATGTTGGGAACTACATTAAGATTTCATGTTTGTAACATACATTTCTATTGTTCTGATAAATGACACTAACGCTTTATAACATGTATATTGTATTTTAAAAAGCATACCTAAATAAATAAATGTATTAATTTATGTGATGTATTGTTTTATTAACCCCTTAATGACTTCCTATACGAGTAAAAACGGCGGCTGATAGGAGGCCTTATTCCCTTACCGCCATTTTAAAACAGCGATCGGTAATAAGGTAATAGTACCCAAAAATTTTTTGAAGGGGATCTTAGCTAAAAGGGGTAGTTTAGACCCTAGAGAACACATCCAGGGCAGATTTTTCCCGACCTCGATCATGTGATGTAGCGATTGCATTAAAAAAGTGAGATCCATTGTAAAAATAATTTTTCTTTCCTCTGACATGATATAACATGTCAGAAGAAGGAGAAATGGTGTCAAAAAAATCCCCCTACGTGGTACCTTAGTACCGCATCTGCCATCCCCCGGCCTTCTTCCTCTTCATGAAGCAAAATGGTAGATGCATGCGCAGTGTGCCCGCTGATATCTGCCGACTGGCACCTGGAAACCCCAGTAATTTTTTCTATTGATTCCTGACTTTTGATTGTTGTGATAGACCCTAGCACATTGATCAAATGCCCAATAATTAGTAAATATGGCAGCACTTCAGCTGTACCTTGCTGTGAAGCCCTTTGATCATCCTTGCATGTCATCCCCTTAGTCACATAAAAAAAATAGCATTTTTTATTTTTATAATTTTTATTTTTTTCATTCTTTCACATTAGGGTTAGGCTTAGGATTAGGGTTAAGCGTAGGGTTAGGGCTAGGTTTATAGGTAGGCTTAGGGATAGAGTTATGCTTAGGCTTATGGTTAGGCTTGGGTTACGATTATAGTTTTTTCAAAAGTTGCAAAAAAAATAATGACGATATTACAACATATTCAATATGAGGATCTAATGTTATCAAATTCTATATAGTGCCTGTGAGTTCAAAATGCTCATTATACCCCTGGTTAAAATCCTTGAGGGGTGTTAGGGGTCGAGTTCCCACCTCTGCACAGGGGGAATCTCAGGCCATCTCAGCTGCGGTCTCCCATTCTTCTCCTGCCACAGTGAAGCCTGCTCAGTGGAGATGTCTGTCCCAGTGTCTCGCTCAGTCTGACTCTGTACAAAGAATTACTGCTGCCTTTCCTGCTTCTGCCATTGAAGTCAGTGCTGGGCAGCGGCGAGCAGACGCTTCTGGGACTAAGTCCTGCTTTTCTCATTCTGAGCATGCCCAGAGTAAGATCTCTCAATGGAGATCGAGGGTCACATGATCAGATACTGCAGCTAAGGCCATTGGTCCTTCAGGAAGATCCTGTAGGTGCTCACGCTCTGTGGCAGCCTCTCATTGGTCCTTCTAGGAAGGTCCTGTACGTGCTGCAACTATTTAAGGCTTGCATGGCCGCACGGCCATGCGCTAGTATTGTCCTTTGTTATGTGCTTTGCGCCAGTGTGGTCACGTGAGAGTGTGTTCAGGGACCCGGCTGAAAAAAGCCCCTAGAATACTGGCACCTCCGGCTAGGAGTTTGTGTTTGTATGTATTCAGGGACCTGGCTGAAATAAGCCCCTAAAATGCTGGCACCTCCGGAGAGGAGTTTTGTGTGCATGCGTGACCACTGACTGCTCTCTGTTTGGGCAGTTAGCCTGTGCCTCTGTGAAGTCTAACAGGGCACAGTGCTTTGCTTTCACGGCTACTCTGTGAATTAACTGAGTTAGTCCATACCGCCATATAGTGCCGCCGTTTGCTAGCAGCAGGTACTCCTGCACGGTGGACCCCGGGCTGCGAACGCACCAATATCAATAAAAACATCTCTATTTACTTGGTGCATTCCGCTAGCCCTAACAGAATACTAGCGCCAGGGTCTGGCTAGTAAATGGCGGACATTCAGCAATCCTTGCGGTATATCCAGCAGCTGGAGGGTAGGTTGGCGGCTCTCGAGAGCTCAACCTCAGCTGTGGATGTTACCGCAGTTGCTGTACAGGCTGCTAGCGTGGCTGCAGCAACCTTGTCCGCTGCCACGCCTGTTCTGACATTATCTCGCCCCCCCGCTGCCAGAAAAATTTTCTGGAGATAGCAAATCTTGTAGGGGATTCGTGAGTCAGTGCTCTATTTACCTCGAGCTCCTGGCGGCATGTTTTCCCACTGAGCGGGCTAAGGTGGGATTTATTCTGTCTCTCTTGTCGGACAGGGCGTTGGAATGGGCTATGCCGCTGTGGGAGCGTGGCGATCATGTGGTGCAGAGTGCTCCGCTGTTTCTGAGCACTCTGAAACAGGTCTTTTTAGGACCTCTAGTCACCCATGACACAGCGCTCCAACTGCTGGCATTAACTCAGGGTGAGTCCTTGGTCAGCCATTTTGCAGTCCCCTTTCGTACTTTAGCTTCTGAGCTGGAGTGGTCGGATAAAGCCCTTATCCCCATATTTTGGAGGGGCCTGGCTGATCACGTTAAGGACGCTCTGGCCACTAGGGAGATTCCTGCCACACTGGAGGAGTTAATAACTGTCTCTACTCGAATTGACCTCCATTTTAACGAGCGGAGGTTAGAGCGAGCCCAGTGTAGGCAGAGGTTTTGGCTGGCCCCCACCTTCGCCAAAACTCTGGAATCTCCGGTCCTGGTTCCTGAGTCACATGAGGCCATGGAAGTGTCACGAGCGGGATCTAAGTCCCGGACCACTTGTGCACTCAAGGTCTGTCATGTTTGCCAGCAGTCAGGACATCTTGCCACCAGATGTCCCCAGTGGTCGAGGAAACGTCAGCGTCTAGTGGTAGTAGGTGTAGGTACACTAGACACGGCGACGTTTGCCTCCAAATTGTCCTTTAAGGGGACAATTATTATAGGCTCATCCTCCCACTCAGTAGAGCTCTGCATGGATTCTGGGGCGGAGGGCAATTTTATGTCTTCTGCCTTCGCCCAACATCACGCAATACTGCTGGTTATGCTAGCTCAACCAGTAACGGTACGAGTGGTGAATGGGTCAACACTGCCCTCACAGATAACACACCAGACCATCCCTCTTACTCTGTCCATGTCGCCATCCCATCAGGAGATTATATCTCTGCTCGTCATTCCTGAGGGAATTGATGAGGTCCTGTTGGGGATACCTTGGCTATGGTACCACTCTCCTCATATCGAGTGGTCCTCAGGCAGAATTCTGGGATGGGGTGAATCTTGTGGGGATAGGTGTCAGAGGGAGTGTGTTCAGGTTGTGACTACAGAGGTACCAGCAGATCTATCCTCTCTCCCCAAGCAATATTGGTCTTATGCAGACGTGTTCTCCAAAAAGGCGGCGGAGACCCTTTCGCCCCATCGCCCCTATGACTGTCCTATTGATCTCTTGCCTGGTGCTGAGCCTCCCCGGGGTCGAGTTTATACGTTTTCTCTCCCGGAGATGGAGGCAATGTCTAAGTAAATTCAAGAGAATCTGGCAAGAGGGTTCATCAGGAAGTCAGTGTCACCTGCTGGGGCTGGGTTCTTCTTTGTGCAGAAGAAGAATAGGGAACTGCGTCCATGTATAGACTACAGGGTTCTTAACGCCATCACCATTAAGAATAAGTATCCTTTGCCCTTGATATCTGAGCTCTTTGATAGGATTCGGGGAGCAAGGGTGTTTACTAAACTAGATCTGCAGGGTGCTTACAACCTGATTCGCATCCGTGAGGGGGTCGAATGGAAGGCGACTTTTAACACCAGGGATGGGCACTATGAATATCTGGTGATGTCCTTCGGGCTCTGTAATGCCCCAGCCATTTTCCAAGACTTTGTGAATGACATCTTCTGGGATATGCTCACCACCTCGGTAGTAGTCTATCTGGATGATATTCTCATCTACTCTCCAGATATTGACTCCCACCGGAGAGATGTTTGCAAAGTCTTCGACCTCCTATGGGCAAACTCCCTCTATGACAAGTTGGAGAAGTGTATGTTTGAGCAGGAGTCCTTACCTTTCCTAGGCTATATCATCTCCGCCCAGGGATTGGCTATGGATCCTGCCAAACTACAGGCTGTGATGGACTGGCATGAACCCCATTCTCTTAAAGCGGTGCAGCGCTTTATGGGGTTCATTAATTATTATCGCCAGTACATTCCGCACTTCTCAACTTTGGTAGTTCCCTTGGTTGCCCTCACCAAGAAGGGGCAAATCTCAAATTGTGGTCTGAAGAGGTCTCCAAGGCCTTTAACTCCATAAAGTCACACTTCGCTAGCGCTCCCATCCTACATAGCCCCGATGTAGATAAGCCATTTATCATGGAGGTGGATGCCTCATCTGTTGGTGCTGGAGCAGTCCTCTTCCAAAAGGATGCTCAAGGTCGGAAGCATCCTTGCTTCTTCTTTTCTAAGACCTTCTCACCAGCAGAGAGGAAATATTCCATCGGGGACAGGGAGTTGCTAGCCATGAAGTTGGCGTTCTCGGAGTGGAGACATCTCTTGGAAGGAGCTCGTTTTCCCTTCCAAGTCTTCACAGATCATAAAAATTTGGTCTACCTGCAGACAGCCCAGCGGTTAAATTCTCGCCAGGCCAGATGGTCCTTGTTCTTCTCCCGGTTTCATTTCACCCTCCATTTTCTTTCTGGGGAGAAGAACATTCGTGCCGACGCTCTCTCTCGCTCCGTGTGTCATCTGTGGAGGAGGAAGAGGAGCCTTGGCTTATTGTCCCCACCAAGAGCCTGAGAACTGTGGCCCCGGTTTCGCTAGAGTCTGTGCCTCCTGGCAAGACTTTTGTACCATCCAGTTTGCGACCGGAGGTTCTCTCTTGGGCACACTCGTCCAGGGTGGGTGGACATTTTGGTTCCAAAAGGAAATCTGAGTTACTGGCGAGGACATACTGGTGGCCGCATATGGCTCGTGATGTCACAGACTATGTTCGGGCGTGTGTCTCTTGCGCCAAGAACAAGTCCCCTTGCCAATGGCCAGCTGGGTTTCTTTACCCTCTGCCGGTGGCAGACAGGCCCTGGGAGATGGTCGGGATGGACTTTGTGGTGGGCTTACCCAAGTCTCGTAGTTGCACCATTATCTGGGTGATCACCGACCATTTTTCCAAAATGGTTCATTTGGTGCCTCTTCCACGGCTACCTTCTGCACGGGCTCTGGCAGCCTTGTTCATGAAGCATATCTTTCGGTTACACGGTATGCTGGACTAGATTGTCAGTGACCGGGGTCCCCAGTTTGCGTCTCGATTCTGGAGGGAGCTTTGTTGTCTACTCAGTATTGAGTTAAATCTCTCCTCGGCTTATCATCCCGAGATGAATGGGTTGGTTGAGAGAGCTAATCAGACTCTGGTCACTTATTTATGACATTTTGTTTCTGCCAGGCAGGATGACTGGGCATTCTTGTTACCGTGGGCAGAGTTTGCCATTAACAACGCTGTAGCCGACTCCACCAGTCAGACTCCTTTCCTCCTTAATTACGGCCAGCATCCGTGGGTTCCTGTGCCTATGTCCGTGTCCTCTGCTGACTCCAGGGTGGCAGACTGGGCAGTGGAGGCACGAGACATTTGGGACCGCACTCAGGATGCCATCCGGGCCTCCAAGGAGAGAATGAGGTCCTCCGCTGATGCACATCGGCGCCCTGCCCCGACCTTTGCTCCTGGCGACTTAGTGTGGCTCTCCGCTCTTAACATCAGGCTGCGTGTTGAGTCCACTAAGTTTGCTCCTCGCTACTTGGGTCCCTTCAAGGTCCTCGAAGAGGTTAATTCTGTGGTCTACCGTCTAGCCCTTCCTCCACGCCTAGGTATCACCGACACCTTTCATGTGTCCCTCCTTAAGCCCGTATACATGTCCCGGTTTTCTGAGTCATCTGCCGGGACATCAACTTCATCTATGGACGATTATGAGGTGAACGCTATTTTGGGGTGCAAGGTGGTTCGTGGCAAAATATTTTATTTGGTGGACTGGAAGGGTTACGGTCCTGAGAGCCTGCTGAGCACATTCGGGCTCCGCAGCTCATTGCTGCCTTCGAACGTAGTGAGGCCCAAGGAGGGGGGGTAATGTTAGGGGTCGAATTCCCGCCTCTGCACAGGGGGAATCTCGGGCCATCTCTGCTGCGGTCTCCCATTCTTCTCCTGCCGCAGTGGAGCCTGCTCAGCGTAGACATCGGTCCCAGCATCTCGCTCAGTCTGACTCTGTACAAAGAGTTACTGCTGCCTTTCCTGCTTCTGCCATTGAAGTCAGTGCTGGGCAGCGGTGAGCAGACGCTTCTGGGACTAAGTCCTGCTTTTCTCGTTCTGAGCATGCCCAGAGTAAGATCTCTCAATGGAGATCGAGGGTCACATGATCAGATACTGCAGCTAAGGCCATTGGTCCTTCAGGAAGGTCCTGTAGGTGCTCACACTCTGTGGCAGCCTCTCATTGGTCCTTCTAGGAAGGTCCTGTACGTGCTGCAACTATTTAAGGCTCGCATGGCCACACGGCCATGCGCTAGTATTGTCCTTTGTTATGTGCTTTGCGCCAGTGTGGTCACGTGAGAGTGTGTTCAGGGACCCGGCTGAAATAAGCCCCTAGAATGCTGGCACCTCCAGCGAGGAGTTTGTGTTTGTATGTATTCAGGGACCTGGCTGAAATAAGCCCCTAGAATGCTGGCACCTCCGGAGAGGAGTTTTGTGTGCATGCGTGACCACTGACTGCTCTCTGTTTGGGCAGTTAGCCTGTGCCTCTGTGAAGTCTAACAGGGCACAGTGCTTTGCTTTCACGGCTGCTCGGTGAATTAACTGAGTTAGTCCATACCGCCATATAGTGCCGCCGTTTGCTAGCAGCAGGTACTCCTGCACGGTGGACCCCGGGCTGCGAACGCACCAATATCAATAAAAACATCTCTATTTACTCGGTGCGTTCCACTAGCCCTAACAGAGGGGTGTAGTTTTCAAAATGGGGTCACTTGTTCAGGCACCTTAGGGGCTTTACAAATACGACATGGGGCCCACTGTCTCTTTCAGCTAAATGTGTGTTGCAAAATTCAAATATTGCTCCATCTGTTCAGAGCCCTGCTGTTTGTCCAAACAGAACTTTTTGACTACATGTTGGGTATCACTGCGCTCATAAGAAAATGGGTAAAAAACTGTGTGGTCCACTTTTTGATGTTTCCTCTTGCAAAAGTTAAAAAGTTGGAACTAATGTAACATTTTAAAGGTAAAATTTCCAAATATCTTTTTTATTCCACTTAGCATTAATTACTGTGTAGCACCTGAAAGGTTAAAAAAAATCCTGACAACAGTTTTTGAGTATTTGAGGGGTTCAGTTTTTAAAATGGTATTTCTGTTGGGGAGTTTCCAATATATAGGCTGCTCAAAGTACATTGAAATCTGAACAGATCCATAAAGAAACAGGCTTTGTAAATTTGTTGAAATAATGATAAATTGCTGATAAACTCTGAACCCTTCTAAAAATGTTGTGGATGTAAAGTAGACATATGGGAAATCTTATTTATTAATTATTTTGTGCAGCATGGCTGGTTTAAAGCTATCAAGATTGAAAGTTTGAAAATTGCAATTTGTTTTTTCAAAATCTTTGCCAAAATTGCGATATTTTGACAAACAGACGCAATATATATTGAACAAATTTTACCACTAGCATGAAATGCAATATGTCATTAAAAAGCATTCTCAGAATTACTGGGATATGTTGAAGAGTGCCAGAGCTATTACCAAAAAAAGCGACCAGGTCAGATTTCTAAAATTTGGCCTGGTCATTAAGGTCAAAATTTGCTCAGTCACTAAGGGGTTAAAATAAATGTAGTATCAGAAAATTACCTTTTGCTTCAAGTTTTTATGTTAAACAGATTTCTTTCTATATATTTTTTCTATGACACAATCTATATTAAAGAATATTCCCAAGGTTTTGGTGTTTTCACTCTGGCCACTGAGCCTCATAATAGTTTGACACTTCCTGTTTTATAGAGATTGCTTTTCAGCTGTCCTTTCATTGTGATCATAGCTAGAATTACTATGGAACTTAAACATTGAAATAATAAAGCTGAAAGCAGATAACACTGGATGCACCATTGACAATATGGGGTAGTCACATCTCTCACCATCCTCTCTTTGCATAATGACTTCTGAACAGGTCAAAAAGAATGTTCAGAACACTCTTCCATAGAAGGACATGAGTCTCTAGACTATAGGTTCCTTTCATCCATGTGCCTGATGAAATGCATATCCCTGAATTTTGTGAACAGCAGCACAAGGGTATATCCAAATTTAATGCAATGTACAGAAAATAGTAACTGATTAGAAAAATAGAATATGTATCAGCAGTATATAGTCTATTACTATTATTGTTATTTATTTTTAGGGCACCATTGATTTCATGGTGCAGTTCATGAAAAGGGGTTACATATAAAATACAAATAAATTACAATGACTAAGCTAACAATGACAGACTGGTACAGAAAGAAGAAAGCCCTGACCTTGTGGGCTTACGTTCTACAGGATAATGGGGAAATAGATAGTAGGTTTGGGGAGTTGTAGCAGCTCTCTTGGTGGAGAGGTGGAAGTGGGATCACTGCAGTCTGTAAGCTTTCTTGAAGAGATTAATTTTCAAGTTTCATCTAAAAGTTCTGAATGTAGTGGAAAATAAGACATGTTGGGGCATAGAATTCCAGAGGATGAGAGATACTCTGGAGAAGTCTTGGAGGTGTTTGGGTGAGGAATGTACAAGTGTGAGGTTTTGAGAGATTAGAGATTATGTTTGGTAAGGTTTGGTAAACGTGTTGAATAACTGTCTGGGGTTATGGTATAATGAATATATGAGGGTTGTGAAGTAGTCCTGTTTAGCAGAGGTGAGTGTGTTCTCTTACAGCGCTGCACAAAAGCGATATAAATACTGCAACACAACTAAAATTATAAGAGATTTCTCCAGTTTCATCACAAAATGCCATGTCTAATGATTACCGCAGTCTCAGAATTATTCAATCCCTTCATGACAAGCATCTTTAGAAGATATGGGAAAACCTTATGAATTTCCATTTTGCCAGATTTTCTGAATTTTCACAGGAAATTTGATTTGGAGCAAATTGATTTGCTACAAATCAAAAGTACTGCAAACCTCCAATTGTCCTGAAAAGATATGTAGGACACTTTGATGTCTTTAAAGACTTTATGCAACTCCTTTCAAGCTTTTTAGTGAAAACACATACTTTGTGAAGTCAAAGTGACCTTAAAATATATGGAAAGTCCAAAATAGAGAAAAAAAGCGAACTCACCGGTAATTCAGCGAAAAGCAGTTTTATTCATGTGCAAAATTGCAGTGCAGGGAGGGTAGTGCTTCAGAGCACGAAACAGCTGTCATCCGCTATGCACTGTCTACCCTCCCTGCACTGCAATTTTGCACATGAATAAAACTGCTTTTCGCTGAATTACCGGTGAGTGCGCTTTTTTTCTCTATTTTGGACTTTTCAAATACTGTTGTTTTTCAAAGCAGCACCCAGGTACAGCAGAAATATTTAGCAATTTCCTTTTCTGGCAATAAAGGCTTAAAACGGTATATCCCTGAGGCACGAGGGTCCAACGTATAACGGCAGTGCTGCCGCTTTTTTTCTCTGGACTGTGTGCACACTTAAAATATATGGCTATGGGTAAACGGATGATAACCATTGGTAACCAACAGCCCATGTACAATTGTGCTCAAAAGTTTACATACCCTGGCAGAATTTTTGCTTTCTTTGTCTTTTTTGAGAGAACATGAATGATAACACTAAAACTTTTTCTCCACTCATGGTTAGTGGTTGGGTGAAGCCATTTATTGCCAAACTACTGTGTTTTCTCTTTTTAAATCATAATGACAATCCAAAACATCCAAAAGACCCTGATCAAAAGTTCACATTTCTTAGTACTGTGTATTGCCCCCTCTAACATCAATAACAGCTTGAAGTCTCTTGTGGAAGTTGTGGTTTAGGTTCTTCATTTTCTCAGATGGTAAAGCTGTCCACTCTTCTTGGCAAAAAGCCTCCAGTTCCTGTAAATTCCTGGGCTGTCTAGCATGAACAGCGCACTTGAGATTTCCCCAGAGTGGCTCAATGGTATTGAGGTCAGGAGACTGGGATGGCCACTCCAGAATCTTTATTTTGCAGCCAATGAGAGGTCGACTTGGCCTTGTGTTTTGGATCATTGTCATGTTGGAAGTCCAAGTACCTCCCATGCGCATCTTCCGGGTTGATGAGTGTAAATTTGTCTCTAGTATTTGCTGATAATGTGCTGCATTCATCTTTACTTCAACTTTGACAAAGTTTCCTGTGACTTTATAGCTCACCCATCCCCAAAACCTCAGCTATCCACCTCCGTGCTTTACAGTAGGAATGGTGTTCCTTTCATCATAGGCCTTGATGACCTCTCTCCAAATGTAACATTTATGGTTGTGGCCAAAAAGTTCAATTTGGGTCTCATCACTCCAAATTACCTTGTTCCAGAAGTTTTTAGGCTTGTCTCTGTGCTGTTTTGCGTATTTCAGTGGAGATACTTTGTGGCATTTGCACAGAAATGGCTTTCTTCTGGCGACTCGACCATGCAGCCCATTTTCCTTCAAGTGCCTCCTTATTGTGCAGCTTGACATAGCCAAACCGCTAGTTTTCAGAGAGTCCTGTATTTCAGCTGATGTTATTTGTGGGATTTTCTTTGCATCTCAAACAATTTTTCTGGCAGTTGTGGATCACATTTTTCTTTGTCTATCTGACCATGGATTTGTTTTTACAGGGCCCCTGTTGTTCCATTTGTTAATCACAGTTTGAATGCTGCTGACTGGCATTATCAGTTCCTTGGATATCTCTTTGTATCCCTTTCCTGTTTTATACAGTTCAACTATCTTTTCCCATTGATCTATTGACAATTCTTTTGCTTTCCCCATGACTCACAATCCAGAAACATGGCTGGATGAAAGAGGCAAGAGTCTGTCTGGATCCCAGAAACTCACTTAGCTTTTGTGCACACACACTGATTACAAGCAAACAGGTCACAGGTGAGGATGTTACCTTTAGTAGCCATTCAAACCCATTTGTGTCAACTTCATTGCATGGTATCAGGCCAAAAACACCAGGGTGTACAAACTTTTAATGAGAGTCATTTGAATGTTTTGGGTTGTCATTATGATTTAAAAAGAGAAAGCACAGTAGTTTGACAATAAATGGCTTCACCCAACCACCATCCATAAGTGGAGAAAAAGTTTTGGTGTTATCATTCATATTCTCTGAAAAAGTGAAAAAAGGAAAAATTCTGCTGGGATATGTAAACTTTTGAGCACAACTGTACATACACACTGCATTGTCAGACATTTATGGTTTTCAAAATTAAAAAATAGTTCAATAATGATTCCTGTTTGAGGCATATGCCTGTCGTACCAGTGCTTATACCAATTTATATGTCTACACAGAAAAAAATGTCTTTTTAACAAGTGGTAGTTTAAATATCTTCTCTTTTTGAGTATTTGCAACAGGTTTGTGGTTTGAAATGTAAAGAAACAATGTTTTAAAAAAAAACACCTAAAAATGTATGTTTTATAAGTAGTTTCAGGCTTATTATGTTTTCTTGCATATACTTTGTACTGGGTAGCGCTCCCTTCAGCAGTGCACTATATATAGAACTCAGTAGACAGTCAGGAATAGTATTATAATGAAGATCTAAAATAATTTCTACCCAATAGTCATCCGTTTGCTCAATTTTAAAGGGAACCTGTCACCCCCAAAATGGAAGGTGAACTAAGCCCACTGGCATCAGGGGCTTATCTGCAGCATTCTGGAATGTTGTAGATAAGCCCCTAATGTATCCTGAAAGATGAGAAAAAGAGGTTAGATTATACTCACCCAGGGGCGGTCCCCACTGCGGTCTGGTCCGATTGGCGTCATGATCCGGTCTGGGGCTTCCCATCTTCATAGGATGACGTCCTCTTCTTGTCTTCACGCTGCGGCTCCAGTGCAGGCATACTTTGTCTGCCCTGTTGAGGGCAGAGCAAAGTACTGCATTGCGCAGGCATCGGGCCTCTCTGACCTTTCCCGGCACCTGCGCACTGCAGTACTTTGCTCTGCCCTCAACAGGGCAGACAAAGTACGCCTGCGCTGGAGCTGCAGCATGAAAACAAGAAGAGGATGTGATTATGGGAGGCTCTGGACCGGACCGCGATGCCCATCGGATCGGACTGCCCGCCCAGGTGTGTATAATCTAACCTCTTTTTCTCATCTTTCAGGTTACATCAGGGGCTTATCTACAGCATTCCAGAATGCTGTAGATAAGCCCCTGATGCCGTTGGGCTTAGCTCACCTTCCATTTTGGGGGTGACAGGTTCCGTTTAAAGATATGCCTGCCAGCAGATTCTGGTGGGCTTTGTGTAAGCTTCTGAACGTTGTCCTGGATTTCTTGTCTGCATAACACCCTCAATCCAACGGTTGGTTTTTTTTCTTCATCTGGCATACTGTAGAGGTTGGGGAAAATTTGGGGAATGTGCTGTACATAACTGTGCTATTTTATGCAGAGACAAGTCCTGTCTGGAAGAAGTGATGGCGGTATGCTCTGGATGAAGATGAAAAGCGACGATGAAGGACTTCAACTAGAGACATCACCAGTGAGTCAGTGTGTTACCTGTACACTGACACTATACACTGTATACTATATACAGAGCTCCTGTGTATAATGTCACCAGTGATCACTGTATTATCTGTGCAGTGACACTACATACAGAGCTCCTGTTTATAATTTCACTGGTGATCATTGCATTATCTGTACACTGACAGGGGCTCTAGCGAAGAGTCAGATGTTTGCTTAGTTATGCCCCTCCAGGCTCTCCTCAGACCATGCCACAGTGGCTCAACAACCACGTGCATTTCAGTGACATTGTCCTTGAAGATTGCCAACAACCCCAAAGTGGCCATGAACATATAGTAGTTGATGTTCTTCCTGTATCCTTGTGAGTATTTTTTGAAATGTAATTATGGGAGGGATGACATCATTGATGCCACAGTTGTACCTACAGACAAAGTTTGAAGCCTCTTCGAATGGGCTTCAATAGGCAAAAAATGTCCGCAATCAGTTGCCAATGGAAGATTTCATAGTAAACCAACCTCCAGCTTGTGTTCTGCATAATATAATAAGTCCCTGCTTTACTCAGCTTGTGCAGAAATTAATACAACAGAAAAGTGTCAGCAGTGCTTACCTGCCCCAGGTCTCCGAACAAATGCACTATAAGGATGCAGCAAACCCATGTAGTAAAAAGGGCATCAACACTGGTGCAAAATACTGATAAGGCAACCACTCACAACCTACCAATGCATGGAGGGGGTGACTGTTTAGTATATGATTGCACAAAAGAGGCTTCGATAGGACACTGTTTGTTAGGTGTCGAGTTCCCGCCACTGCACAGGAGGAATCTTGAACCATGTCCACTGTGGTCTCTCATTCTCCTTCCTGCCGCAGTGGAACCTGCTCAGCAGAGACATCGATCCCAGCATCTGGCTCAAGCTGATACTGTGCGCTTGGGTACTGTTGCATTTCCAGGCTCTGCCTTTGTAGCCAGCACTGTTCAGCAGCGAGCAGGCGTTTCAGGGACTAAGTCCTGCTTTTCCCACACTGAGCATGCCCACGAGACAACCTCTCATTGGAGCTCGGGGGTCACATGCTCAGGTCCTGTTGCGGCTCCTATTGGACCATCAGGAATGTCCTGGAGTGCTACTGCTATAAAAGGTTTGCATGGCCGCTCAGCCATGTGTTAGTGTAAACTTATTAACTTGTGTATGTGTATGGATGAATGCCTGTCGATGGATGAAAGCTCCGAATCATTCCCATCGCTAGTGTTGCTGCCTGCTCGTGAATGGTATAGCTTCCTAGTGCCCGACAGTGCTATCCTGCACAATTGCACAAGTTGCTAATCCAGTTAGCAGCGACCGCCAGAGCGGCACCGTGCGCAGATAGTGCGCTTTCCTAGCCCTAGTTAGGGTGGTTAGTGGAGTCCACCAGAGTGGCGCTGCATGCACTCCTGTGCAGAAAATATTTACTTTAGTTTCCCTGGCACCGCATTAGCGGTGTCGAACGCAAGAGATCTTGAGGGACTCTTACCCTGAGTCTTGGGGCAGAGTTCTGTGTTGCCTTGCTTGCGCTCTCTGTGCGGTATCGCGGCGCTGTGATGCAACAGGGTTCGCTTCCTTCATACTGGGTGAAGCTAACCTGTGTGTGTACTCACATTATACCGCCATAGAGTTAGTCATTACCAAGCAGCAGGTGTCTTAGCTGCACGGTGGACCCCGGACTGCGAACGCACCTTATATCATCTCCAATTATTATTTGGTGCTTTCCGCCAGTCCTAACACTGTTCACATACAGGTAATGCACAGTATCTGGTTTACAGTCTATTAGTGAGGCCTATACTATTCGATAAGGCGGTCTGCCCAGCACTATCTAAATATATCTCCCATGTGAACAGACACCCCTGTTTACAAGACCAAAAGTGCAGGGCTTGGCTGCATACTGAAAAATAAAGTGCAAAACCTACATATAAATATAGTGCATTTGTTCGGAGACCTGGGCAGGTAAGCACTGCTGCCCCTTTTCTGCTGAATTCATTCTTAAATTTTTGGAGGATTTTAGTCCTTTTTTGTGGCTTTGCTATTAAGTTTAGTGTTAGGACTCGCAAGTGTGAGGACCCTTGACGCCGGTTGCAAGCTTGCATATCTTGGCCAAAATATCGACCAATACCTTACATACTGTATTTATGACTGGATTCCAGTCTGTCTTTTGACAATTGATGGTGTGCATTTAGTATCACTGGAAAATATATAGCTGCCCTTATCATCTCCTGCCTTGACTACTGCAACCTCCTACTCTCTGGCCTCCCCTCTAGCGCTCTGGCACCACTCCAATCCATCCTACACTCTGCTGCCCTTCTAATCTACCTGTCTCCCCGCTATTCCCCAGTCTCTCCCCTATGCCAAGCCCTTCACTGGCTTCCTATCGCCCAGAGACTCCAGTTCAAAACCCTTACAATTACATACAAAGCCATCCACAACCTGTCTCCTCCATACATCTGTGACATGGTCTCCCGCTACTTACCTACACGCAACCTCCAATCCTCTCAAGATCTCCTCCTCTGCTCCCCTCTCATCTCTTCTTCCCACAACTGCATCCAAGACTTCTCCCATGCTTCCTCCATACTCTGGAACTCTCTACCACAACACATCAGACTCTCGCCTACCATAGAAACCTTCAAAAAGAACCTGAAGTCTTACCTCTTACGACAAGCATACAGCCTGTAGTGATCCTCAACCTACTGAACCGCCACACAACCAGCTGTACCCTCTCCTAGTTTATCCTCACCCATCCCCTGCAGACTGTGAGCCCTCGCGGGCAGGGTCCTCCCTCCTTATGTACCTGTATGCCTTGTTTTTTGCTCATGTTTAATTGTATTTGTCTACATTTGCCCCCTTTTCACATGTAAAGTGCCATGGAATAAATGACGCTATAAAAATGTATAATAATAATAATACAATTATTTCTTCCAGAAAGGCAGCTAGGTATTTTCCAGTGATACTAAATGCACACCATCATTTCTCAAAAGACAGACTGGAATCCACTTCATGTTACAGTATCAACTGCACCACAAGCAATTTGATCAGGCGATACTTGAGTTGGCAAACAAGTCGATCACTGCATACATTTTTGTTTCCCAACCACACAATCCGATGTGAATACCTGACTGTGAAATAGGGAAGTAAGAGGAGTGTGATAAGCAGTTGATGATGATGACATGGATAAGGTACTACTTAGGATTGCATCTTTGCTACTAAAGGATGATCATGATGAGAATAAGGGAAGATCATCTTGAGCCTTGCTCCTATTGCTTGTCAGTAGTGATGCGCGAGCACTAAAATGCTCGGGTGCACGGAGCAACGAGCCCAATGTAAGTATATGGGAAACCCGAGTATTTTTACCGTGATCCCCCCGGGGGTCTTTTAAGGTCTAAAAACATCAGAAAATTATGGAAACACTGCTCAAATGACACAGAAACATCATGGGGAACTCCCCTGGAAGCATTTCTGACTCCTAGGTCAAAGCTGTAAGCAATGTTGTCAGAGTTTCACGCCATTTTTACAGGTGCACCAAAAAACATACAAAAACGTAACCAAAATGGATTTTGCTGGGAAATATGTTAAGGTACATCCTTTCCAGGCTAATGACTTGTATATCAGGCAAAATCATTTACCCCAGACCAAAATGTTCCTCCACTTCTTGGGCTATGTTTACACGCAGCGTTTTTGATGTGTTTTTCAACTTTAACATTGCTTTCAACCAATACAAATGCATTCACTGGGAAATCTCATTGTAACATTTAACAACCCTAGCTGGCCATATGGTGTGTGACACATAAGGAGACACATCTTGTTTCATTTGTGAAGGAGGAACTCTTAAAGTCACAAAGCCTATTTTTAGAGGGGTATCAGGCGGCATTAATATTCCTACAGGGCCATTATTAAACAGTGGGTCTCCTATGCTGTTTTTGAAGTTGCAGTGAGTGACTGGGCTGCCAAGAAATAAAATGGACCCCAATACCCCTTTCACGAGAGGTACCGGAGGACTTCCTGAAAAAATGTTGCATTGAATGCAAGGCCTGTCCTGCTATCAAGTCATATGCACCTCAATAAGCCTTTGAACCCAGGTACTGGATGGCCACAGGAAAATCCACTTCACAGTCTTCAGATGGTCCTGCCATACAGTTTCCTTATGCATTGAATGCAAGGGCCGCCTTGACCCAAATTTAAATGCACCCCAATCCCCCTTGGAAAAAACATGGAGGAGGGCCTGATAAAAAAAATGTCCCATTACAAAGGAGTGGGTCTCCTAGACTCGTAATGCCCGTACACTAAGTGTATGGGCGGACAAACATTTCCCCATTGGGGGTACATTTTTTAAACAATTTTTTATGGGGATCATAGACACCCTTGCCAAAAAATTGACTGGCTGTAGCAGCATCGAACACGTTCACCCTGGTGTTCTAGTGGCGGTGGATAATGAGACGTAGAGGAAGGCCTCATAAAAAAAGTCACAATTTAAAGGAGCGGGTCTCCTAGACTTGAAATGCCCATACACTAAGTGTATGGGGTGACAAACATTTCCCAATGGGGGTTCCTTTTTAAAAAAAAAAAATCAGCCCAAAATAGTGTTTGCTGTTTACAGCTAGGGTAACACACAGCAAAAAAAGGTGATTGGAAGCCTGAAAAGCACACTTTGGAGACCAAAGATACATTAGGTGTGTCATGGAGATATCACACTGTAAAATATGTGGCCTGTGTTTTTATTTTTGCCCCAAAAATAGGGCATAGAAATCAGGTCAAAGACAGCAAATACAGTGGAGTGTAGCCCTGATATGCCACAATTTGTAGGCCACAGACTGAGATACCAGACTCTTCAATATGTGGCCTGTTTATTTATTTTTTACTGCTAAATAGTGTTTAGAGCTAGGGTAACACACTGCAAAAAAAGGAGAATGGAAGCCTCTAAAACACACTTTGTAGCCCACAGATAGATGAGGCGTGTCGCGAAACTACCACAATTTAATATATGTTTTTTTTTAACAAAATAGTGTATAGACCTAGGGTATTAGACAGACCAAAAATTGGAATTTATGCATGAAAACCAACTATTTCTAGACCACACATAGAACAGGCATCGGACGGAGATAACAGACTGTTTCAATATGTTGTCTGTATTTTTAAAAAAAATTTAAAACCACAAAATACTGTATACACCAAGGGTAGCAGACCAAAAACTGGAATGTGTGCCTGAAAAGCAAGGATTTGGAGATCACAGATAGACCAGGCGTCTGACTGAGATAACAGACTTTCAATATGTGGCCTGTATTTTCTAAAATTTTAAAAACAGCAAAATTCTGAATACACCAAGGGTAGCAGACCAAAAACTGGAATGTGTGCCTGAAAAGCAAGGATTTGGAGACCACAGATAGACCAGATGTGTGGCAGAGATAACAGACTGTTTCAATATGTGCCCTGTATTTTTTACAATTCTAAAAACAGCAAAATACTACATACACCAAGGGTAGCAGACCAAAAACTGGAATGTATTCATTGAAAAGCTAAGATTTGCAGACCACAGATAGACCAGATGTGTGACTGAGATAACAGACTGTTTCAATATGTGGCCTGTATTTTTTACAATTTTAAAAACAACAAAATACTGTATACACCAATGGTAGCAGACAAAAACTGGAATGTATGCCTGAAAAGCAAGGATTTGGAGACCACAGATACACCAGGAGTCTAACTGAGATAACAGAGTGTTTCAATAAGTGGCCTGTATTTTGTAAAAAATTTTAAACCACACAATTCTATATACAGCAAGGGTAGCAGGCCAAAAAATGCAATGTATGCCTGCAAAGCAAGGATTTGGATACCACAGATACACCGTGCGTCTGACGGAGATAACAGACTGATCAAAATGTGGATTTGCTTTTTCTGGGACCACCAAAATTGTGTCAATAAATTGTGACTAGTGTTGAGCATTCCGATACCGCAAGTATCGGGTATCGGCCGATATTTGCGGTATCGGAATTCCGATACCGAGATCCGATACTTTTGTGATATCGGGAATCGGTATCGGGATCGATAATAATGTGTAAAATAAAGAATAAAAAAAAACAATATTGATATACTCACCTCTCCGACGCAGCCTGGACCTTACCGATGTAACCGGCAGCTTCCGTTCCTAAGAATGAGCGCTTGAAAGACCTTAGATGACGTCGCGGCTTGTGATTGGTCGCGTGAGCGGTCACGTGACCGCCACGCGACCAATCACAAGCTGCGACGTCATCTAAGGTCTTTCAAGTGCTCATTCTTAGGAACGGAAGCTGCCGGTTACATCGGTAAGGTCCAGGCTGCGTTGGAGAGGTGAGTATATCAATATTTTTTTTTTTTATTCTTTATTTTACACATTAATATCGATCCCAGGGCCTGAAGGAGAGTTTCCTCTTCTTCAGACCCTGGGAACCATACAGGATACCTTCCGATACTTGGTGTCCCATTGACTTGTATTGGTATCGGGTATCGGTATCGGTGATATCCGATACTTTTCGGGTATCGGCCGATACTACCCGATACTTTCAAGTATCGGACGGTATCGCTCAACACTAATTGTGACACTAAAATAAAAAATTTGGAGTACTAAAATTGTACAATATTTAATGCAATGATATTCAATGCGTGCGGTGTACAAATCACAGTGCTAAATATAAGAACTGTAGCTGAATATTTTTTTGCCAGCTAAAGATTTTTTGGTCACCAAACTGTTGTCCAAAAATGTTGTAAGACACTCCAAAAAAAACTATAGTACCCCAAAAAAATGCGCACTCACATCTGATGCCTGGGACAAAAACAACCATTTTAAATTGTTAGATTTTAACCCTCTTGTATTACAATTACCTGGCTGTAGACTGCAGTGTGACCAAGCAAATAAATATTGAAAAAAATGGGGCTCTGGATTGCTTTGTACTAAAATTAGCAGGTATAAGGTGCACAAAAAAAAAATCCAGGCCACGGATACATACACGAATATATAAAATACGCAGCAGCGGAGCATTTTGATGCATGCAGGGAGATCCATAGACTCACATACAGCGCATGCCTTGCAATGATGTGGATATGTGCACATAGACTCCCCTGCCTACCTAGCACAATGATCTACAACCCCTGGCAAAAATTATGGAATCACCGGCCTTGGAGGATGTTCATTCAGTTGTTTAATTGTGTAGAAAAAAAGCAGATCACAGACATGGCACAAAACTAAAGTCATTTCAAATGACAACTTTCTGGCTTTAAGAAACACTAAAAGAAATCAAGACAAAAAATGTTGTAGTCAGTAATGGTTACTTTTTTAGAACAAGCAGAGGGAAAAAATTATGGAATCGCTCAATTCTGAGGAACAAATTATGGAATCACCCTCTAAATTTTCATTCCCAAAACTAACACCTGTATCAAATTAGATCTTCTCATTAGTCTGCATCTAAAAAGGAGTGATCACACCTTGGAGAGCTGATGCACCAAGTGGACTGACATGAAATATGGCTCCAACATGAGACATGTCAATTGAAACAAAGGAAAGGATTATCAAACTCTAAGAGGGTAAATCATCACCCAATGTTGCAAAAGATGTTGGTTGTTCACAGTCAGCTGTGTCTAAAATCTGGACCAAATACAAACAACATGGGAAGGTTATTAAAAGCAAACATACTGGTAGACCAAGGAAGACATCAAAGCGTCAAGACTGGAAAGTTAAAGCAGTATGTCTCCAAAACAGGAAATGCACAACAAAACAAATGAGGAACGAATGAGTGGAAACTGGAGTCAACATCTGAGACCAAACTGTAATAAACCGCCTGAAGGAAATGGGATTTACATACAGAAAAGCTAAACGAAAGCCATCATTAACACCTAAACAGAAAAAAACAAGGTTACAATGGGCTAAGGAAAAGCAATGGTGGACTGTGGATGAGTGGATGCAAGTCATATTCAGTGATGAATCACCAATCTGCTTTGGGCAAGGTGATGATGCTGGAACTTTTGTTTGGTACCGTTCCAATGAGATTTATAAAGATGACTGCCTGAAGGGAATATGCAAATTTCCACAGTCATTGATGATATGGGGCTGCAAGTCAGGTAAAGGCACTGGGGAGATGGCTGTCATTACATCTTCAATAAATGCACAAGTTTATGTTGATATTTTGGATACTTTTCTTATACCATAAATTGAAAGAATATTTGAGGATTATGAAATCATTTTTCAAGATGATAATGCATCCTGCCATAGAGCAAAAACTGTTAAACATTCCTAAAAAAATAGACACATAAGGTCAATGTCATGGCTTGCAAATAGTCCGGATCTCAATCCAATTGAAAATTTTTGGTGGAAGTTGAAGAAAATGGTCCATGACAAGGCTCCAACCTGCAAAGCTGATCTGGCAACAGCAATCAGAGAAAGTTGAAGCCATATTGATGAAGACACTCATTAAGTCTATGCCTCAGAGACTGCAAGCTGTAATAAAAGGTGGTGCAACAAAATACTAGTGATGTTTTGGAGTGTTTTTTTGCTTGCTTGTTTTTTATGATTCCATAATTTTTTCCTCAGAATTGAGTGATTTCATAATTTTTTTCCTCTGATGGTTCTAAAAAAGTAACCATTACTGACTACAACATTTTTTGTTCTTGATATCTTTTAGTGTTTATTAAAGTCAGAAAGTTGTCATTTGAAATGACTTTAGTTTTGCACCATGTCTGTGATCTGCTTTTATTCTACAAAATTAAACAACTGAATAAACATCCTCCAAGGCCGGTGATTCCATAATTTTTGCCAGGGGTTGTATATACCCTCGAAATAGCCTTAAAAAGTACTGTTGGTTTATCAGGATTTGTGGATTGAACACTAGTAGACCCACACTAACTAATAAAAGAACAAATCTGACCCTATCTCAGCTGTAGCTCTCCCTACACTAGCTGAGTCCAAAGCAGAATGCGCCGAGCAGGGTGGCTTCAGGTCTCTTACAGACCTGATGCTGATGTGCGGCCAGCCAATCACTGTAATACTGCAACAAAGATCGTTGCGGTATTACTGTGCATGGAAAACAATCCCTGCATGTTCATTGGCGCTGTATAGAGCACCAAAATTAAAGGGCAGAGACACAAGCTCCTGCCTAATAATTCCAGAAATGCCCGGTGCTTGCCGAGTACACAGAGAACAGTGATACTCGGGCAAGTACCGAGTAGTGGCGAGCATGTTTGCTCATCAGTGGTCACTACCGGTGGATGATGAGACGTGGAGAAAGGCCTCATTAAAAACTAGGCCCAATGTAAAGGAGTGTGCCTCCTAGACTTGTAATGCCCATACAAACATTTCCCCATGGGGGGCTACATTTTAAAAAAAATATTTATGGGGATCATAGACACCCTTGCCCAAAAATTGAATGGCTGTAGCAGCAAACAACACGTTCACCATGGTGTTTTAGTGGCAGAGAATGATGAAATGTGGAGGAAAGGCATTATTAAAAACTAAGCCCAATGTTAAGTAGCGTGTCTCCTAGACTTATAATGCCCATACACTAAGTGCATGGGCTGACAAACATTTCCCCCTGTGGGAGTAAAATTTTGGGGGGTTTAAAATTATTAGCGAGCATCATAAAAACACCTTTGCGCAAAAAAATGAGTGACTTTTGCATCACGGAAGGCTTTCACACTGGTGTTTGTATGGTTGTGAATCATGATGATGAGGATAAGGAGGGGGATAACACCAAACAGACCAAATCAGGAAGCGTATACCCATGTGTGGTTGTGAAGATGAGGGTCTCCACAAAAAAGACAATGTATTTCAGGTTATGTTTTGCTGTTTTCACTCGGTGGTGTACAGAAGTCTTGCCCAATACAGCCCTTGTTCATTTTTATAAGAGTCAGCCTCTCAGCATTTTCAGTTGACAGGCGGATGCCCTTATCTGTTATATAATTCCACCAGCGGCACTAAAAACCCTCTCTGACAGAACGCTAGCAGCAGGGTAGGCCAGGACCTCCAAGGCGTAGAGAGCCAGTTCATGTCACGTGTCCAGCTTGGATACCCAATAATTAAAAGGCACAGAGGAATCACGGAGGATGTTTGTACGATCGGCAAGGTACTCCCTCAGCATCTTCCTAAACATTGCAATTCCTGTGACAGCACCCCTTGCCTCTGTGCCGACACGATGGGAGGGTCTGAGAAAACTGTCCTAGAACTTTGCCATTGCTTCCCTGTACAATCCGTACTTCTGTCTCTCTTGCTTGGACACCTTGTTTGTACACCAAACTATGACGTCTGCTGCCAGCGTTCTCAGATGGGAATTTTTTAAGTAATTCTGCTACAAGGGCCCTCTGGTACTGCAACATTTTAGTACACCTGTCTGCCTCTGGAAGAAGAGATTGAAAGTTCTCCTTGTAGCGTGGGTCTAAAAGTGTCACCAACGATTAATGAGTATCACAGAAAATTTTAATAATGCGAGGGTCACGGGAAACGCAACTCAACATAAAGTCAGCCATGCGTGCCAGACTGCTAATAGGCAAGATTTCCGTGTCCTCACCAACAGGATGACTGACCATGCTGCCCTAATTCTCCTCATCCTCCTCCTCCCTGTCCTCAGGCCACCCACACTGAACAGACGGTATGACAGCTGTGCTTGTAGTACCGTCTCTAGCGCATGAAAGTAGCTCCTGTTCCTCCTCCTCCTCCTCCTCATTGTCTACCAATCCACGTTGGGACGACATGAGGCTGGGCTGAGTGCAAAC
Organism: Ranitomeya variabilis; assembly: GCF_051348905.1. Classification (NCBI taxonomy): domain Eukaryota; kingdom Metazoa; phylum Chordata; class Amphibia; order Anura; family Dendrobatidae; genus Ranitomeya; species Ranitomeya variabilis. The sequence goes on along the minus strand of NC_135236.1, from coordinate 210,055,986 downwards.
ACCCTGTATGGTTCCTTGCTCCATGTCCTCGTGCGCCACCTGCGATGCATCATCTTCAATTGTTTAAAAGGTTATAGAGGTTTTCAGAATGCAGAGAAGGGGGATGGTGATGCTAATTATGTTGTTATCACTGCTCACCATCTTGGTGCAGTCCTCAAAGTTTTGGAGGCTAGTACATATGTCTGACATCCATGTCCACTCCTGAGGTCTTATGTATGGAGTCTGAACTGAATAACGATGGCCTTTATGATGCTGGTAGTCAACAACTGCCCTCTTCTGCTCACAAATCCTTTCCAACATATGCAGTGTAGAGTTCTAATGCATGGGGACATCACACACTAGTCGGTGAGCTGAAAGCTGCAAATGCTGCTGAAGCACGGCAAGGGCAGCTGAAGCTGTAGCTGACTTTCTAAAATTGGCAGACAGATGGGGTACTTTCACTAGCAGATCCAGCAGCTCCGGGTACCTTTTGAGAAAACGTTGAATGACGATGTAAAGCACATGGGCCAGGCATGGTACGTTTTGAGCTCACCTTGCCTCAGAGCTGCCACCAGGTTCTGGCCATTGTCACACATGACCATGCCTGGCTGTAGGTTCAGTGGTGTCATACAAAAAGCTGACTGCTCTTTCAGTGCTGTCCACAACTCTTCAGCTTTGTGTGGTTTGTCACCTAAGCAGATTAGCTTCAGCACAGCCTGTTGCCGCTTGGGTGAGGCAGTGCTGCAGTGCTTCCAGCTTCTGACTGATTTGCTCATTTCAAAGATGGAGGCTGAAGAGGAGGAGGAGGTGCAGGAGATGTAGACTAAGGGGGCAACCCTGATTGACATAGGGCCCACACTCCTCGGCATGGGGAGGATGTGTTCCATCCCAAGCTCCGACTGGGTCCCGTCTTCCACTATGTTAACCTAGTGTGCTGTCAGTGAGATGTACCATCCTTGCCCACAAGCACTTGTCCATGTGTCCATGGATAGGTGGACTTTCCCAGTAACAGCATTGTTGAGGGCACAGGTAATGTTGTGAGACACGTGCTGGTGTAATGCCCGTACGGCACACCGGGAGAAATACTGGTGACTGGGGACCGAGTACCTTGGGGCGGCCGCCGCCTTCAGGTTGCGGAAAGCTTCCTTCTCATCAAGCCTAAAAGGCAGCATTTTGAGAATAAGCAGACGAGAAATGTTTTAATTTAGTACTGTGGCCTGTGGGGCATTGGCGGGGTATTTCCGATTGCATTCCAATGACTGGGGTATAGACAACTGAAGGCTGCGCTGGGACAAGGACGTGGACGGGCTGGATGATGGTGCTGGTTGACTGTGGGCAACAACAGGGGCAGGGCACGAGGCATCTTCACATGCATGGTGAACTGGGGATTGGCTTCTACACAAAACAGTGGAAGAAGCAGTGGTGTCACCTGCAGACAGTGTTCCTGGAGCCGGGGGTTCGGCCCACAAAGTCGGGTGCTTTGCTGCCATGTGCCTGATCATGCTGGTGGTGGTCAGACTGGTAGTTTTGCTACCCCTGCTGATACGGGCATGGCAGGTGCTGCAAATGGCCTGTTTGGGGTTATCGGCAGAGTCTTTTAAAAATACCCAGACTCGGAAAGATCTAACAGTTGGAATGGCAACTTTGCTCATGTTGATGTTACGGGGAACGGATGCACGCCTTCTGTCTGCGGCCACCACACTGCGCCTTCTTGCCTGTTGGGGTGATATGCCTCCTTCCCCATGTGTGCTGCTGTCCTCGCTCTGCATGTCCTCCTGCAAGGTTGGGTCAGTAACTATGTCATCCACCACCTCATCTTCTACATTCGCACCCTGCTTCTCCTCCTGACTTTCCAGCAATTGTGTCTCATCATCGTCCACCTCTTGTGACACTTTCCCACCATCATCTTCATATGACCGTGGCTGTTCAAATCTTTGGGCATTGCTACATGCAATCTCATCTGGCCCCATTTTAAGTTGACTGGCTGAGAGTCCAGAATCTTTAAAGGGAAAACTGAACAGCTTTTCGGAGTGTTCAAGTGTGGGATCAGTTGTCTCAGGGCTAGTGTTGAGCGATACCTTCCGATATCGGAAAGTATCGGTATCGGATTGGATCGGCTGATATTCAAAAAATATCGGATATCGCCAATACCGATACCCGATACCAATGCAAGTCAATGGGACCAAAATATCGGAATTAAAATAAACCCTTTCTTTCCTTGTAGGTTCATTGTACATGAAGGAAAACAACTAAGAATAATGTAGGATGTATTGGGGGAGGTGGCGGAGACATTAAAGGCATAAAGGTTTAGCCCAATCAAATAGAATAGCAGGAATTTTAATTTTTTTTTAAGATGTTCGGAGTTACAAAGATATTGACTATGTTAAGTTTTTTTTATTTTGTCAGATATTGATGTTTCACTACTTCCATGCCCTTCACCTTCTTTTTTACTTCTCTGACACTTTCTTCTTCATCATCCTCAGCAGCAGCATCTTTGACATCAACTTCTTCTTCACCTTATTCATCTTCTTCTTCATCTTCTACCTATTATTTTTTTTTGTTACATTCTTCATATTATTTTTATTAAACTATTATTCTTCTTCATATTCTACTTCTTCATCATATTCTTATTTGTGACAGGCATTCCTGTAGTTGTTATCTATAACAGTTTGAAGATTACACCTTCCGTTCTGCCTGTCACAAAAGAGTTTCAACAGGATTTGTCCACGTTCAGTTAGGCCTGCAGCAGCAGGCTTTTTCCAGGGGCACCACGAGGAGGAACGGACTCACCCCCATACACTGCTTAGTCTTCTTCTGCTTATAATTTAGATAATATCTTTTGCTCTGATTTTTAGTCTTATGCTTAATTTTCTTCTGCTCTTTGTTCTGCTGCCTCTTGTTCTTCTGCTTCTCGGTCTTCCGGGTCATCGTCTTTAGGGTCTTGAACTTGGAAATGTAGCAGAAAGTACAAGAAGGCTGAGAAAATGCCGAGAACCAGCTGATGGAACTGGAACTCGGATGGCTACCCGAAGGTCCAAGAGCCAATGGAACTACCGAGGACCAGCTGACGTTACTGGAACCCGGTTACTAAGCAGGAGGTACCCATGCCAGAAAGCACTACCAAGGACCACCTGATGTTGGTGGAACTCAGATACCCAGAAGGAGGCACCTAAGCCAAAGGCTCTGCCCCGAACCAGCTGACGGTACTGGAACCAGGATGGGGAGCAGAAGGTACAAGAGCAAAACACACTGCCGAGAACCAGCTGACGGTACTGGAGCCTGGATGGGTAGCCGAAGGTACAAGAGCCAATGGAACTACCGAGGACCAGCTGACGTTACTGGAACCCAGTTACTAGGCAGGAGGTACCCATGCCAGAAAGAACTACCAAGGACCACCTGACGTTGGTGGAACTCGGATACCCAGAAGGAGGCACCTAAGCCAAAGGCTCTGCCCGGAACCAGCTGACGGTACTGGAACCAGGATGGGGAGCAGAAGGTACAAGAGCAAAAGACACTGCCTAGAACCAGCTGACGGTACTGGAACCCGGATGGGGACCTATTCAAGATTGTCTTCCTAGAGCCCCAACTAGCGGTGTTGGAGCCAAGGGTCAGCAGGGGGAGCACAGTGTAGGCCGAAGCCTGCACTGGAGGCAACTTAGTGTCTGTTGTGTCTGTGTGGCATTTGCAGGACACGTTGCCGGCTACACAGCAGGGGAACAGCTGGCGTTACTGAACCCCAGTGACACAGTGGCAAGTGTTTTTCTCTGTGCAGCCAGCACTTCAGAGCACCAACTAGCGGTGTTGGAGCCCAGGGTCAGCAGGAGGAGCAGAGTGTAGGCCGAAGCCTGCACTGGAGGTAGCTTATTGTCTGTTGTGTTTGCATGGCGTTTGCAGGACACATTGCCTGCTACACAGCAGGGGAACAGCTGGCATTACTGAACCCCACTGACACAGTGGCGAGTGTTTTTCTCTGTGCAGCCAGCACTTCCAAGCACCAACTGGTGGTGTTAGAGCCCAGGGAGTCAAGGAGGAGCAGAGGAGCAGAGTGTAGGACGAAGCCTGCACTGGAGGAAGCTTAGTGTCTGTTGTGTCTGCGTGGCGTTTGCAGGACACGTTGCCGGCTACACAGCAGGGGAACAGCTGGCGTTACTGAACCCCACTGACACAGTGGCAAGTGATTTTCTCTGTGCAGCCAGCACTTCCGAGCACCAACTGGTGGTGTTAGAGCCCAGGGAATCAAGGAGGAGCGGAGGAGCAGAGGAGCAGAGTGTAGGCCGAAGCCAGCACTGGAAGCAGCTTAGTGTCTGTTGTGTCTGCGTGGCGTTTGCAGGACACATTGCTGGCTACACAGCAGGGGAACAGCTGGCATTACTGAACCCCACTGACACAGTGGCGAGTGTTTTTCTCTGTGCAGCCAGCACTTCGTAGCAGCAACTAGCGGTGTTGGAGCTCAGGGTCAGCAGGAGGAGCAGAGTGTAGGCCGAAGCCAGCACTGGAGGCAGCTTATTGTCTGTTGTGTCTGCGTGGCGTTTGCAGGACATGTTGCCGGCTACACAGCAGGGGAACAGCTGACGTTACTAAACCCCACTGACACAGTGGTGAGTGTTTTTCTCTGTGCAGCCAGCACTTCCGAGCACCAACTGGCGGTTTTAGAGCCCAGGGAATCAAGGAGGAGCAGAGTGTAGGCCGAAGCCTGATTGGAGGAAGTTGAAAAGGAACCTTTAACCCCCCCAAGGCGTTTGTTATGCTCCTTGCAAACGCAGAACTAAACACTTATAAAATGTGTCCCCTGATACCGTGAAACCGTCCCGGAGGTGGGACTGTCCTTCAAAATGGGACGCAGCACAGCCATTATTCCTACCCCCTAGGCGCCGTGCGCCGCCTCCTCAGCGTTGTTTGAATCTGTCCCCTAGCCTGCGCTGTTATGTTCAACCTTGGCCATGCGCAGTTAGCGCAGCCCGTCTTCTGACATCATTTGGTGTCAGGCTGGCTGCGCCTGTGCGGACGCGCTGCCCGAGATCCCACCTGGCAGTGTCGTCTAATGTAATCACACTGCGGGCCTGGGATCCATGGGCATGTGCAGTGCATATCTTCGCCTCTCACTCCCTTCCTTCCGGCTTCTTCAGACTGTGCGGTGTCATGGCCGTGGCATGCTATTAGGGATCAGCTGATGGCGCACAGTCTTAAGAAGGTGGAAGGAGATGAGTGAGAGCCTGAGGTGAAGATATGCACTGCACATGCCCATGGATCCCAGGCCTGCAGTGTGATTAAATCAGAAGAGACTGTGAGGCGGGATCTTGGGCTGCGCGGCCGCACAGGCGCAGGCAGCCTGACAACAAATGATGTCAGAAGACGGGCAGCGCTAAATGCACATGGCCAAGATTGAACATAACAGCGCAGGCTACGGGACAGAATCAAACAACGCTGAGGAGGCGGCACACAGCGCCAAGGGGGTAGGAATGACGGCTGTGCTGCTTCCCATTATGAAGGAAACTCCCAGCTCCAAGACGGTTTCACGGTGTGAGGGGACACAATTCATAAGTGTTAGGTTCAGCATATGCAAGGAGCACAACAAAAAGAGGCACCTTTTCCTTGTGTAGCATTACTGCTGCACAAGGTGGCTCTTTCAGTAACAAACGCCTGGAGGGGGGCAGGTTCCCTTAAATTTCAGTTGTGGTGTCAGGACACATTGCTGCAACACAGCAGGGGAGCAGCTGGCGTTACTGAACCCCGATAACAGAGGAGCAACTGTTGACTGTGCAGACAGCACTTCCGGACAGCAACTGGCCGTGTTGGAGCCCAGGGACAGCAGGAGGAGCAGGCTAGAGTTATTGCCACAACACAGCAGGGGAGCAGCTGGCGTTACTGAACCCCGATAACAGAGGAGCAACTGTTGACTGTGCAGACAGCACTTCCGGACAGCAACTGGCCGTGTTGGAGCCCAGGGACAGCAGGAGGAGCAGGCTAGAGTTATTGCTGCAACACAGCAGGGGAGCAGCTGGCGTTACTGAACCCCAATAACAGAGGAGCAACTGTTGACTGTGCAGACAGCACTTCCGGACAGCAACTGGTGGTGTTAGAGCCCAGGGAATGCAGGAGGAGCAGAGTGTAGGCCGAGACTTAATTGGAGCAAGTTGAAAGGGAACCTTTAACCCCCCCGCAGGCATTTGTAGCTGAAAGAGCCACCTTGTGCAGCACTAATGCTGCAAAAAGAAAAGGTGGCTCTTTTAATTATGCTCCTTGCAAACGCAGAACTAAACACTTATAAAATGTGTCCCCTGATACCGTGAAACCGTCCCGGAGGTGGGACTTTCCTTCGTAATAGGACGCAGCACAGCCGTCATTCCTAACCCCTTGGTGCCGTGCGCTGCCTCCTCAGCGTTGTTTGAATCTGTCCCGTAGCCTGCACTGTTATGTTATCCCTTGGCCATGCGCAGTTAGCGCTGCCCATCTTCTGACATCATTTCTTGTCAGGCTGGCTGCGCCTGTGCGGACGCGCTGCCTGAGATCCCACCTCGCAGTGTCGTCTAATGTAATCACACTGCGGGCCTGGGATCCATGGGCATGTGCAGTGCATATCTTTGCCTCTCACTCCCCTACTTCCGGCTTCTTCAGACTGTGCGGCGTCATGGCCGTGGCATGCTATTAGGGATCAGCTGACGGCGCACAAGAAGAAGGCGGAGGGAGATGAGTGAGAGCCTGAGGTGAAGATGTACACTGCGCATGCCCATGGATCCCAGGCTCGCAGTGTGATTAGATCAGAAGAGACTGTGAAGAGGTATCTCGGGCAGCGCGGCCGCACAGGCGCAGGCAGCCTGACAACAAATGATATCAGAAGACGGGCAGCGCTATGTGCGCATGGCCAAGGGATAACATAACAGCGCAGGCTGCGAGACAGATTCAAACAATGCTGAGGAGGCGGCGCACCGCACCAAGGGGGTTTTAATGACAGCTGTGCTGCGTCCCATTACGAAGGAAAGTCCCACCTCCGGGACGGTTAATCGGTATCAGGGGACACATTTTATAAGTGTTAAGTTCTGCGTGTGCAAGGAGCTAAACTAAAAGAGCTACCTTTTCCTTGTGCAGCTTTACGGCTGCACAAGGTGGCTCTTTCAGTAACAAACGCCTAAGGGGGGACAGGTTTCCTTAAATTTCAGTAGTTCTGTCAGCGTGGCGGTCGCAGGACACATTGCCGGCTACACAGCTGGGGATCAGCTGACGTTACTGAAACCCAATAACACTGGGTCATGTGTTTTGGACTGTGCAGACGGCACATCTGAGCATCAACTGGCGGTGTTGGAGCCCAGGGATTACAGTTCAGGTGGTAGAAACATGAACGCAACAGGAGACCTGGATACTGTAGCCAACCAATTATTTAATCTGGAAGAGGAGTGGCAAATTCCTGCGAGATCCAGGCCTTGTTCATTTTCAGAAAAGTAAGCCGTTCAACGTTATCGGAGGATAGTCGCATGCGACGGTCTGTCAGTACACCACCTGCGGCACTAAAGACACGTTCCGATAATACACTAGCAGCAGGGCAAGCCAGCACCTCCAATGCATACTGGCTTAGCTCTGGCCATGTATCCAGCTTAGAGACCCAAAATTTGAAGGGGGAAGAGCCGTCTGGGAGTACAGTAAGAGGGCAAGACATGTAGTCTGTCACCATCTGACGGAAACGTTGCCTCCTGCTGACTGGAGCCATCTGTGATGGTGTAGACATGTGTGGCGGGCACACAAAACTGTGCCACAGTTGGGCCATACTAGTCTTGCCTTGTGCTGAGGCACTGCTTCTGCTCCCTCTTTGTGCAGAGCTTCCTCCACTGCCTCGATGCACTGAGCTGCTTTGTAAAGCACTAGCAGCACTGCTCTCATTTGGACTGGAGAAGATGATGGAATTCACCAGTGTGTCTTGGTACTCCAGCATTTTATGCTCCCGGTTCAACGGTGTTATGAGGCTTTGTAAGTTGTCCTGGTAGCGAGGATCTAGGAGGGTGTACACCCAATATTCAGCCGTGTTGAGAATGTGGGCGATGCGGCGGTCGTTTCTCAGGCACTGCAGCATGTAATCAGCCATGTGCTGCAGACTGCCAACTGGCCAAGAAACGCTGTCCCCTGCTTGAGGCGTGATCTCTGCCTGCTCTGCATCACCCCACCCTCGCTCTACACACTGACTACAGGAGAATTGTGTAACTCCCTCCTCTGGACCGATGTCTTCCTCCTCCATTGACTCCTCCTCATCCTCCTCACAAAGCGTCCCCTGCCTAGGCCTTTGTGAGGAACCACGTAGCGCTGACTGTCCAGAAGCTGATGGAATTGGTGACTCCTCATCCTCCACCTCTTCTACAACATCATCCCTTAGCGCTTGCAGTGTTTGTTGAAGCAGGCAGATAAGGGGGACAGTCATGCTGACTAGTGCATCATCTGCACTCGTCATCCGCGTGGAACCATCGAAGGAACGCAAAACCTGGCAGACATCCTTCATAGTGGCTCACTCAGTGGTTGTGAAGTCTGAACGGCGCGGAGTGAGATTTCTTTGCGCCTGATGCAGATGGTACTCCATTACTGCTGGCTGCTACTCACACAACCGCTCCAACATATGTAACGTGGAATTTCACCTTGTGGGTAGGTCACATATGATGCGATGTTCCGGAAGGCGGAATAAGCGCTGCAGAGCTGCAATGCGCGATCTTGCCATGCTGGAACGCCGCAAGTGAGCACACTCTAGGCGGACCTTGTGCAGCAGTGCATCAAGATCCGGATAGTCCCTCAAAAAACTCTGCATGACCAAGTTGAGCACATGTGCCAGACATGGGATGTGAGTGAGGTTGCCTAGGGCAAGAGCTGCCACCAGATTTTGGCCATTGTCACACACTACCATGCCAGGCTGGAGATTCGCTGGCACAAACCGCACGTCGCTCTCCTGCTTGATGGTGTGGTATAGTCTCTAACTGGGTCGCTGTGACCAGTGGGGTACCGCAGGGGTCGGTATTGGGACCTGTTCTCTTCAACATATTCATTAATGATCTGGTAGAGGGTTTACACAGTAAAATATTGATATTTGCAGATGATACAAAACTATGTAAAGCAGTTAATACAAGAGAAGATAGTATTCTGCTACAGATGGATCTGGATAAGTTGGAAACTTGGGCTGAAAGGTGGCAGATGAGGTTTAACAATGATAAATGTAAGGTTATACACATGGGAAGAAGGAATCAATATCACCATTACACACTGAACGGGAAACCACTGGGTAAATCTGACAGGGAGAAGGACTTGGGGATCCTAGTTAATGATAAACTTACCTGGAGCAGCCAGTGGCAAGCAGCAGCTGCCAAGGCAAACAGGATCATGGGGTGCATTAAAAGAGGTCTGGATACACATGATGAGAGCATTATACTGCCTCTGTACAAATCCCTAGTTAGACTGCACATGGAGCACTGTGTCCAGTTTTGGGCACCGGTGCTCAGGAAGGATATAATGGAACTAGAGAGAGTACAAAGGAGGGCAACAAAGTTAATAAAGGGGATGGGAGAACTACAATACCCAGATAGATTAGCGAAATTAGGATTATTTAGTCTAGAAAAAAGACGACTGAGGGGCGATCTAATAACCATGTATAAGTATATAAGGGGACAATACAAATATCTTGCTGAGGATCTGTTTATACCAAGGAAGGTGACGGGCACAAGGGGGCATTCTTTGAGTCTGGAGGAGAGAAGGTTTTTCCACCAACATAGAAGAGGATTCTTTACTGTTAGGGCAGTGAGAATCTGGAATTGCTTGCCTGAGGAGGTGGTGATGGCGAACTCAGTCGAGGGGTTCAAGAGAGGCCTGGATGTCTTCCTGGAGCAGAACAATATTGTATCATACAATTATTAGGTTCTGTAGAAGGATGTAGATCAGGGGATTTATTATGATGGAATATAGGAATATAGGCTGAACTGGATGGACAAATGTCTTTTTTCGGCCTTACTAACTATGTTACTATGTTGATGGCATTCCAGAGCTCCTGCACTGTGTGGCTTCGATTGCCCAAAGAAATTAATTTCAAGACGGCCTGTTGACGTTTGGCCACAGCTGTGCTCAAGTCGGTCGTAACAGGTAAACGTTCACGGGTCCATATGGAGGTGGACTGTGACGGTTCCTGCAGCGATGATTCTGAGGAACTTGTGTATGAGGAGGAGTCAATGCGTACAGACTGGATTCCTGCAATCCTTGGAGTTGGCACAACACGTCCTGCGCCACTCGCACGATCTGTACCCGGCTCAACAACATTAACCCAATGGGCAGTGAGGGAAGGGTATCGCCCCTGTCCATGGTGACTGGTCCATGCATCGGTGGTGAGGTGGACCTTGCTACTGACGCCGTTCAGTAGTTCGCATTTTCTGTGTCCCTCCACATGCTTGTGCAGGGCAGGGACGGCTTGCCTGCTGAAATAAAAGTGGCTGGGCACATTGTATTGTGGGACTGCCAATGCCATCAAGTTACGGAAGCTGTCAGTCTCCACCAGCCTGAATGACAGCATTTCAAGGGACAGTAGTTTTGCAATGCCAGCATTCAGAGCCTGTGCTCGGGGGTGGTTTGCCGAGAAAGGCTGCCTTTTCTCCCATGCCTGTGCTACCGATGGCTGTAGACTGGGCTGGGAGTGTGAGGATGACTGGGAACGTGGTGCTGTGGGTGGAATTAAAGTGGGTCTCTGGACAACAGTGCCAGAGGTTCTTCCATGGCGATCCTGTGAGGAAGCCGAACCAGCTGTGTGTGATCTGGAAGAAGAGGCAACAACACGAGCTGAAGAGGTGGTAGGTGCCACTGTTGGTTGGCCTAGGTCTTCAGTGTGTTTTTGTAACTCCACCGCGTGCTTGGTCCGCACATGTTCCCACATATTTATGGTATTGAGGTTGCTGACATTTTTCCCTCTTTTGACTTTCTGATGACACACCTTGCATTTGACAAAGCAAATGTCATCTGCAACTGTGTCAAAAACGGACCAGGCACTGCAAGTCTTGGGAGCGCCCGTTTTGGCTTTTGGAAGAGGCATGCTCCTAACGGGTGCCGAAGTGGAGGCTACAGGAACCGCAGTCTTCCCCCTCCCTCTTTGGCCCATTTGGGGAATCTCTTCTTCAGAGCTGCTATTACCACCTTCCTGTACCTCACGCCACAATGGGTCAAGGACCTCATCATCTACACTACCCTCTGCCACCAACTGCTTCTCCTGGGTAGTCTCGGCAGCACAGTACGCACCAGAAAGTGGCACCTGAGTCTCATCATCAGATGCGTACTGCGGTGTGGTGACCGGAGGCACTGGCCCACCCGTCTCTTCAGAGTCAGAGAGACAAAGCTGTTGGGCATCACTGCATACTGCCTCTTCTTCCATTTCTCCAATGCTGCTTGGCTCGCCCCCTGTTTCCAAGCCAAGAGATTCGGAGAACAGAAGTAGAGATGGCTCCTGTCCTGGGCTCTCTGACTGCCTGGGTAATATGGCAGGTGGTGAAGAGACAGATGGGTGCTCTCCAGTGCTCTGTGCCTGAGAGGATGTGGCACTAATTGAAGTTGATGCGTTAGCTGCCATCCATCCGACAACGGCTTCAATTTGTTCTTCACACAGCAGCGGTGTACGGCGATCTACTACAAAGCTGTTATGGTTCTCAATGGCAAGAGAACATAGCCCAGCAAACATAGGTACTAGCTCTTGGAAGGATGGAAACTAAACTGACCATGAACTAAACCTGCCGCACAACTAACAGTAGCCGGGTAGCGTTGCCTACGTTTTTATCCCTAGACGCCCAGCGCCGGCCGGAGGACTAACTAATCCTGGCAGAGGAAAATATAGTCCTGGCTCACCTCTAGAGAAATTTCCCCGATAGGCAGACAGAGGCCCCCACATATATTGGCGGTGATTTTAGATGAAATGACAAACGTAGTATGAAAATAGGTTTAGCAAAATTGAGGTCCGCTTACTAGATAGCAGGAAGACAGAAAGGGCACTTTCATGGTCAGCTGAAAACCCTATCAAAATACCATCCTGAAATTACTTTAAGACTCTAGTATTAACTCATAACATCAGAGTGGCAATTTCAGATCACAAGAGCTTTCCAGACACAGAAACGAAACTACAGCTGTGAACTGGAACAAAATGCAAAAACAAACGAGGACTAAAGTCCAACTTAGCTGGGAGTTGTCTAGCAGCAGGAACATGCACAGAAAGGCTTCTGATTACAATGTTGACCGGCATGGAAGTGACAGAGGAGCAAGGTTAAATAGCGACTCCCACATCCTGATGGAAACAGGTGAACAGAGGGGATGATGCACACCAGTTCAATTCCACCAGTGGCCACCGGGGGAGCCCAAAATCCAATTTCACAACAGTACCCCCCCCTCAAGGAGGGGGCACCGAACCCTCACCAGAACCACCAGGGCGATCAGGATGAGCCCTATGAAAGGCACGGACCAGATCGGAGGCATGAACATCAGAGGCAGTCACCCAAGAATTATCCTCCTGACCGTATCCCTTCCATTTGACCAGATACTGGAGTTTCCGTCTGGAAACACGGGAGTCCAAGATTTTTTCCACAACGTACTCCAACTCGCCCTCAACCAACACCGGAGCAGGAGGCTCAACGGAAGGCACAACCGGTACCTCATACCTGCGCAACAATGACCGATGAAAAACATTATGAATAGAAAAAGATGCAGGGAGGTCCAAACGGAAGGACACAGGGTTAAGAATCTCCAATATCTTGTACGGGCCGATGAACCGAGGCTTAAACTTAGGAGAAGAAACCCTCATAGGGACAAAACGAGAAGACAACCACACCAAGTCCCCAACACAAAGCCGAGGACCAACCCGACGCCGGCGGTTGGCAAAAAGCTGAGTCTTCTCCTGGGACAACTTCAAATTGTCCACTACCTGCCCCCAAATCTGATGCAACCTCTCCACCACAGCATCCACTCCAGGACAATCCGAAGATTCCACCTGACCAGAAGAAAATCGAGGATGAAACCCCGAATTACAGAAAAAAGGAGACACCAAGGTGGCAGAGCTGGCCCGATTATTGAGGGCAAACTCCGCTAAAGGCAAAAAAGCAACCCAATCATCCTGATCTGCAGACACAAAACACCTCAAATATGTCTCCAAGGTCTGATTCGTCCGCTCGGTCTGGCCATTTGTCTGAGGATGGAAAGCAGATGAGAAAGACAAATCTATGCCCATCCTAGCACAGAATGCTCGCCAAAATCTAGACACGAATTGGGTTCCTCTGTCAGAAACGATATTCTCCGGAATACCATGCAAACGGACCACATTTTGAAAAAACAGAGGAACCAACTCGGAAGAAGAAGGCAACTTAGGCAGGGGAACCAAATGGACCATCTTAGAGAAACGGTCACACACCACCCAGATGACAGACATCTTCTGAGAAACAGGAAGATCCGAAATAAAATCCATCGAGATGTGCGTCCAGGGCCTCTTCGGGATAGGCAAGGGCAACAACAATCCACTAGCCCGAGAACAACAAGGCTTGGCCCGAGCACAAACGTCACAAGACTGCACAAAGCCTCGCACATCTCGAGACAGGGAAGGCCACCAGAAGGACCTTGCCACCAAATCCCTGGTACCAAAGATTCCAGGATGACCTGTCAACGCAGAAGAATGAACCTCAGAAATGACTTTACTGGTCCAATCATCAGGAACAAACAGTCTACCAGGTGGGCAACGATCAGGTCTATCCGCCTGAAACTCCTGCAAGGCCCGCCGCAGGTCTGGAGAAACGGCAGACAATATCACTCCATCCTTAAGGATACCTGTAGGTTCAGAGTTACCAGGGGAGTCAGGCTCAAAACTCCTAGAAAGGGCATCCGCCTTAACATTCTTAGAACCCGGCAGGTAGGACACCACAAAATTAAACCGAGAGAAAAACAACGACCAGCGCGCCTGTCTAGGATTCAGGCGTCTGGCGGACTCAAGATAAATTAGATTTTTGTGGTCAGTCAATACCACCACCTGATGTCTAGCCCCCTCAAGCCAATGACGCCACTCCTCAAAAGCCCACTTCATGGCCAAAAGCTCCCGATTCCCAACATCATAATTCCGCTCGGCGGGCGAAAATTTACGCGAGAAAAAGGCACAAGGTCTCATCACGGAACAATCGGAACTTCTCTGCGACAAAACTGCCCCAGCTCCGATTTCAGAAGCGTCGACCTCAACCTGAAAAGGAAGAGCAACATCAGGCTGACGCAACACAGGGGCGGAAGAAAAGCGGCGCTTAAGCTCCCGAAAGGCCTCCACAGCAGCAGGGGACCAATCAGCAACATCAGCACCCTTCTTAGTCAAATCAGTCAATGGTTTAACAACATCAGAAAAACCAGCAATAAATCGACGATAAAAGTTAGCAAAGCCCAAAAATTTCTGAAGACTCTTAAGAGAAGAGGGTTGCGTCCAATCACAAATAGCCTGAACCTTGACAGGATCATCTCGATGGAAGAGGGGGAAAAAATATATCCCAAAAAGGAAATCTTTTGAACCCCAAAAACGCACTTAGAACCCTTCACACACAAGGAATTAGACCGCAAAACCTGAAAAACCCTCCTGACCTGCTGGACATGAGAGTCCCAGTCATCCGAAAAAATCAAAATATCATCCAGATACACAATCATAAATTTATCCAAATAATCACGGAAAATGTCATGCATAAAGGACTGAAAGACTGAAGGGGCATTTGAAAGACCAAAAGGCATCACCAAATACTCAAAGTGGCCCTCGGGCGTATTAAATGCGGTCTTCCACTCATCCCCCTGCTTAATTCGCACCAAATTATACGCCCCACGGAGATCTATCTTAGAGAACCACTTGGCCCCCTTTATGCGAGCAAACAAATCAGTCAGCAGTGGCAACGGATATTGATATTTAACCGTGATTTTATTCAAAAGCCGATAATCAATACACGGTCTCAAAGAGCCATCTTTCTTAGCCACAAAAAAAAAAAAAAAATCTTCAGCAGACTTCTCTTTTCTCTCCTTTCTCTGTCAATTAATTTAACCCTTTTTTGGCCGGTCAAACTGTTATGGTTCTCAATGGCAAGAGAACATAGCCCAGCAAACATAGGTACTAGCTCTTGGAAGGATGGAAACTAAACTGACCATGAACTAAACCTGCCGCACAACTAACAGTAGCCGGGTAGCGTTGCCTACGTTTTTATCCCTAGACGCCCAGCGCCGGCCGGAGGACTAACTAATCCTGGCAGAGGAAAATATAGTCCTGGCTCACCTCTAGAGAAATTTCCCCGATAGGCAGACAGAGGCCCCCACATATATTGGCGGTGATTTTAGATGAAATGACAAACGTAGTATGAAAATAGGTTTAGCAAAATTGAGGTCAGCTTACTAGATAGCAGGAAGACAGAAAGGGCACTTTCATGGTCAGCTGAAAACCCTATCAAAATACCATCCTGAAATTACTTTAAGACTCTAGTATTAACTCATAACATCAGAGTGGCAATTTCAGATCACAAGAGCTTTCCAGACACAGAAACGAAACTACAGCTGTGAACTGGAACAAAATGCAAAAACAAACGAGGACTAAAGTCCAACTTAGCTGGGAGTTGTCTAGCAGCAGGAACATGCACAGAAAGGCTTCTGATTACAATGTTGACCGGCATGGAAGTGACAGAGGAGCAAGGTTAAATAGCGACTCCCACATCCTGATGGAAACAGGTGAACAGAGGGGATGATGCACACCAGTTCAATTCCACCAGTGGCCACCGGGGGAGCCCAAAATCCAATTTCACAACACAAAGCTGTGCATGAAGGACTGTTCCCTGTCATGAATCCCCAATGGCTAGGGATAGCACAGGATAAGCAAAGTATAATAAATATCGGACGAGCTCTAGGGTGATGGAACCTGGGCTGACCGCTGCCCTACGCCTGACAAACGCAACTAGAGATAGCCAGGGAGCGTGCCTACGTTGGTTCTAGACGCCACGCACCAGCCTAAGAGCTAACTAGTACTGCAGAGAAAACAAAGACCTCACTTGCCTCCAGAGGAATTAACCCCAAAGGTATAGTTGCCCCCCACATGTATTGACGGTGAAATGAGAGGAAGGCACACACATAGAGATGATGTATATAGCTTTAGCAAATAGAGGCCCGCTGAAAACTAGAAAGCAGAATGACACAAAAGGGGACTGAGCGGTCAGCAAAAAACCCTAATCAAAAAAACCATCCTGAGATTACAAGAACCCATGTGCCAACTCATGGCACATGGGGAGAACCTCAGTCCACTAGAGCAACCAGCTAACAAAGAGACATTCTAAGCAAGCTGGACAAAAAACCAAACAACTGAAAATCAGCACTTAGCTTATCCTGAAAGATCTGGGAGCAGGTAGGCAGGAACCAAACAGAGCACATCTGAACACATTGATAGCCGGCAAGGGAAATGACAGAAAGGCCAGGTAAAATAGGAAACACCCAGCCTCTGATGGACAGATGGAAACCAAAGGCCGCAACCCACCAAAGTCACCCAGTACCAGCAGTAACCACCAGAGGGAGCCCGCAAACAGAATCCACAACAGTACCCCCCCCTTGAGGAGGGGTCACCGAACCCTCACGAGAACCCCCAGGGCGATCAGGGCGAGCCCTATGGAAGGCGCGGACCAAATCAGTCGCATGAACATCGGAGGCGACCACCCAGGAATTGTCCTCCTGACCATAACCCTTCCACTTAACCAAATACTGGAGTTTGCGTCTGGAAACACGAGAATCCAAGATCTTTTCAACAACATACTCCAATTCTCCCTGCACCAGCACCGGAGCAGGAGGTTCGACCGAAGGAACAACAGGCACCTCATACCTCCGCAACAACGACCGATGGAACACATTATGAATAGCGAACGATGCTGGGAGATCCAAACGGAAAGATACAGGGTTAAGAATCTCCGAGATCCTATAAGGACCGATGAACCGAGGCTTGAACTTAGTAGAAGAGACCTTCATAGGGACAAAACGAGAAGACAACCACACCAAGTCCCCAACAAGAAGTCGGGGACCCACGCGGCGACGGCGATTAGCAAACTGCTGAGTCTTCTCCTGAGATAACTTCAAATTGTCCACCACCTGATTCCAAATGTGATGTAGCCTGTCCACCACCACGTCCACTCCAGGACAATCCGAAGACTCCACCTGACCAGAGGAAAAACGAGGATGAAACCCCGAATTACAAAAAAAAGGAGAGACCAACGTGGCCGAACTAGCCCGATTATTAAGAGCAAATTCGGCCAGTGGCAAAAAAGCAACCCAGTCATCCTGATCAGCAGAAACAAAACACTTCAAATAAGTTTCCAAGGTCTGATTAGTTCGCTCCGTCTGGCCATTCGTCTGAGGATGGAATGCAGACGAGAAAGACAAATCAATGCCCATCTTGGCACAAAACGTCCGCCAAAATCTAGACACAAACTGGGATCCCCTGTCAGAAACGATGTTCTCCGGAATCCCATGCAAACGAACCACGTTCTGAAAAAACAAAGGAACCAACTCAGAGGAGGAGGGCAACTTAGGCAAGGGCACCAAATGAACCATCTTAGAAAAGCGGTCACACACAACCCAGATAACGGACATTTTCTGTGAAACCGGGAGATCAGAAATAAAATCCATGGAAATGTGCGTCCAAGGCCTCTTCGGGATGGGCAAGGATAACAACAACCCACTAGCCCATGAACAGCAAGGCTTAGCTCGAGCACACACTTCACAAGACTGCACAAAGGTACGCACATCCCTAGACAAGGAAGGCCACCAAAAAGACCTGGCCACCAAGTCTCTTGTACCAAATATTCCAGGATGACCAGCCAACACAGAAGAATGGACCTCGGAGATGACTCTACTGGTCCAATCATCCGGAACAAACAGTCTTTCTGGTGGACATCGATCCGGTTTATCCACCTGAAACTCCTGCAATGCGCGTCGCAAGTCTGGGGATACGGCGGACAATATTACCCCATCCCTAAGGATACCAGCAGGCCCAGTGTCTCCAGGAGAGTCAGGCACAAAACTCCTGGAAAGAGCATCTGCCTTCACATTCTTTGAACCTGGCAGGTATGAAACCACGAAATTGAAACGAGAAAAAAATAACGACCAACGAGCCTGTCTAGGATTCAAACGCCTGGCAGACTCAAGGTAAATGAGATTCTTGTGATCAGTCAAGACCACCACGCGATGTTTAGCACCCTCAAGCCAATGACGCCACTCT
This sequence comes from Ranitomeya variabilis, assembly GCF_051348905.1. Taxonomy (NCBI): domain Eukaryota; kingdom Metazoa; phylum Chordata; class Amphibia; order Anura; family Dendrobatidae; genus Ranitomeya; species Ranitomeya variabilis. Next base: position 210,037,772 of record NC_135236.1, on the reverse strand, counting down.
TCAAATGCCCACTTCATGGCCAAAAGCTCCCGATTACCCACATCATAATTGCGCTCGGCGGGCGAGAATTTTCTAGAGAAGAAAGCACATGGCTTCATCACCGAGCCATTAGAACTTCTCTGTGACAAAACCGCCCCCGCTCCAATCTCGGAAGCATCAACCTCCACCTGAAAAGGAAGTGAAACATCTGGTTGACACAACACAGGAGCAGAAGAAAACCGGCGCTTAAGTTCCCGAAAGGCCTCCACGGCCGCAGGAGACCAATCAGCAACATCAGCACCCTTTTTAGTCAAATCAGTCAAAGGTTTAACAATACTGGAAAAATTAGCAATGAACCGACGATAAAAATTAGCAAACCCCAAGAACTTCTGAAGGCTCTTAACAGATGTAGGTTGTGTCCAGTCACAAATAGCCTGAACCTTAACGGGATCCATCTCAATAGTAGAAGGAGAAAAAATGTACCCCAAAAAAGAAATCTTCTGGACTCCGAAGAGACACTTTGAGCCCTTCACAAACAGAGAATTGGCCCGCAAAACCTGAAACACCTTCCTGACCTGTAGAACATGAGACTCCCAGTCATCAGAAAACACCAAAATATCATCCAAATACACAATCATAAACTTATCCAGATATTCACGGAAAATATTGTGCATAAAGGACTGAAAGACTGACGGAGCATTGGAGAGTCCAAAAGGCATTACCAAATACTCAAAATGGCCCTCAGGCGTATTAAATGCGGTTTTCCACTCATCACCCTGTTTTATCCGCACCAGATTATACGCACCACGAAGATCTATTTTAGTGAACCACCTAGCCCCCTTAATGCGAGCAAACAAATCCGTAAATAATGGCAATGGATACTGGTATTTGACTGTAATCTTATTCAGAAGGCGATAATCTATACAAGGCCTCAGGGAACCATCTTTTTTTGCCACGAAAAAAAAACCTGCTCCCAGAGGGGACGAAGATGGACGAATATGTCCCTTTTCCAAGGACTCCTTAATATAATTCCGCATAGCAGTATGCTCTGGCAGTGACAGATTAAATAAACGACCCTTAGGGAACTTACTGCCAGGAATCAATTCTATAGCACAGTCACACTCTCTATGAGGAGGGAGCGAATTGAGCTTAGGCTCCTCAAAAACATCCCTATAATCCGACAAAAATGCAGGGATCTCCGAAGGAGTAGATGAAGCGATAGAAATCGGAGGTGCATCATCATGAACCCCCTGACATCCCCAGCTTAGCACAGACATTGTTTTCCAGTCCAGGACAGGATTATGAGTTTGTAACCATGGCAGACCAAGCACTAGTACATCATGTAAATTATACAGTACAAGGAAGCGAATCACCTCCTGATGAACGGGAGTCATGCGCATGGTCACTTGTGTCCAATACTGCGGTTTATTCATAGCCAATGGTGTAGAATCAATTCCCTTCAGAGGAATAGGAACTTCCAGAGGCTCTAGACTAAAACCGCAGCGTTTAGCAAATGACCAATCCATAAGACTCAGGGCAGCGCCTGAATCCACATAGGCATCGACGGAAATGGAAGACAGTGAAAAAATCAGAGTCACAGACAAAATGAACTTAGACTGCAGAGTATCAATGGCAAAAGATTTATCAACCCTTTTTGTGCGTTTAGAGCATGCTGATATAACATGAGCTGAATCACCACAATAAAAACACAAACCATTTTTCCGCCTATAATTTTGCCGTTCACTTATGGACTGAATTCTATCACATTGCATAGACTCAGGTGCCTGTTCAGAAGACACCGCCAACTGGTGCACGGGTTTGCGCTCCCGTAAACGCCGATCAATCTGAATGGCCATAGCCATAGACTCATTCAGACCTGTAGGCGCAGGGAACCCCACCATAATATCCTTAATGGCCTCAGAAAGACCATTTCTGAAGTTTGCAGCCAGGGCGCACTCATTCCACTGAGTAAGCACCGACCATTTCCGAAATTTCTGACAATATATTTCCGCTTCATCATGCCCCTGAGAGAGGGCTAATAAAGCCTTTTCAGCCTGAATCTCTAGGTTAGGTTCCTCATAGAGCAATCCCAATGCCAGAAAAAACGCATCCACACTGAGCAATGCAGGATCCCCTGGTGCCAATGCAAATGCCCAATTCTGAGGGTCGCCCCGTAGGAACGATATAACAATCTTGACCTGTTGAGCAGGGTCTCCAGAGGAGTGAGATTTCAAAGAGAGAAACAATTTACAATTGTTCCTGAAATTCAGGAAGGTAGATCTATCTCCAGAAAAGAACTCTGGAATAGGAATTCTAGGTTCAGACATGGGAGTGTGAACCACGAAATCCTGTATGTTTTGAACCTTTGCCGCGAGATTACTCAGGCTGGAAGCCAAACTCTGGACATCCATGATAAACAGCTAAGATCAGAGCCATTCAAGGGTTAAGAGGAGATAAGAAGCAGCTAGACAGCAATTAAGGGCTAGGCAGCAAAAACTCTGAAGGAAAAAAAAAAAAAAAAAATTTCCCTTGAACACTTCTATATCTCCTGCTTCAGCCCAAACAATTAACACTTTGTGGGCCGGCTATACTGTCATGAATCCCCAATGGCTAGGGATAGCACAGGATAAGCAAAGTATAATAAATATCGGACGAGCTCTAGGGTGATGGAACCTGGGCTGACCGCTGCCCTACGCCTGACAAACGCAACTAGAGATAGCCAGGGAGCGTGCCTACGTTGGTTCTAGACGCCACGCACCAGCCTAAGAGCTAACTAGTACTGCAGAGAAAACAAAGACCTCACTTGCCTCCAGAGGAATTAACCCCAAAGGTATAGTTGCCCCCCACATGTATTGACGGTGAAATGAGAGGAAGGCACACACATAGAGATGATGTATATAGCTTTAGCAAATAGAGGCCCGCTGAAAACTAGAAAGCAGAATGACACAAAAGGGGACTGAGTGGTCAGCAAAAAACCCTAATCAAAAAAACCATCCTGAGATTACAAGAACCCATGTGCCAACTCATGGCACATGGGGAGAACCTCAGTCCACTAGAGCAACCAGCTAACAAAGAGACATTCTAAGCAAGCTGGACAAAAAACCAAACAACTGAAAATCAGCACTTAGCTTATCCTGAAAGATCTGGGAGCAGGTAGGCAGGAACCAAACAGAGCACATCTGAACACATTGATAGCCGGCAAGGGAAATGACAGAAAGGCCAGGTAAAATAGGAAACACCCAGCCTCTGATGGACAGATGGAAACCAAAGGCCGCAACCCACCAAAGTCACCCAGTACCAGCAGTAACCACCAGAGGGAGCCCGCAAACAGAATCCACAACAGTTCCCTGCTGAAACTGGTTGATGATGAGTCACCGGTGCCCGCAGCAGGCACAGAATCCCCACGTCCTCTCCCTGCTCCGCGCCCACACCCACGTGCCTTACTCCCTGCCTTCTTCATCTCGGTTGACTGATAAAGATAAGCAGAAAAGTACTAAGGGCTTAGTGTGCTTAATCCTGAACAGCTCCTAACAGGTTTAAGAAACACTAATTTTCTAAAGTGTGGACTAGACTTTAATATGAGCTAATGTGGCCTACACAACTGTAAAGTGGTGTGTTTGGTGAACTTTATAAAAAAAATTTTTTTTTCAGAACTGACTACAGAGTGAGCTGCACTCACACACAGACCATGCAGACAGCCGTGAACGGCACTGCAAGGCCAAAACAAGCTCCTCTATGTCATCCTATTTAGTGTTTTTCCACAATCTAGCAGGATTGCCACTAATAGGATAAATTTGAAAAAATGTGCAGCAGGCTGCACTAATTGAGAAACAGACAATGGAATGGTATGAGGCAGTCACGCACCCCGAGCTGACTACAACCGGCTGTGGCTGCCGACAGACTACAGAGCAATGTGCACTCACACAGAGACCGTGCTGACAGCCGTAAACGGCGCTGCAAGGCCAAAACAAGCTGCTCTATGTAATCCTATGTAGTGTTTTTCCACAATTTTGCTGGATACGGATGGAAAGCCACTAATAGGAAATACTTGAAAAAATGTGCAGCAGGCTGCACTAATTGCAAAAAAGGACACTGGATAGAACAGTATGAGGCAGTGAAGCACTCTGAGCTGACTACAACCGGCTGTGGCTGCAGACAGACTACAGAGCGATGTGCACTCACACACACAGAGACCTTGCAGACAGCTGTGAACAGCGCTGCAAGGCAAAAGCAAGGATCTCACACAGCGGTTGCTAAATTAGCCTGGGTAAAGCACAAAGAAGCAAATCGCTATCTCTAAACTGGCCCTCAGTCAGAACACAGCGTCCTGTCCCTAACTGAATTCACAGCAGAGTGAGCCCTAAATGGCGGCAGCGACTTTTATAGTGCATCATGACATCATTTCAGCAGCCAATCACAGCCATGCCAGTACTTCCATGCCCACCATGCAGAACAGGATGTGCCCACACTTCTAATCATTCATCATTGGCTGAATTCGGGCACTTTGAATTGTGGGAACTTCCGATTCCGGTATCCGATATACTGAAAATATCGGAACTCGGTATCGGAATTCCGATACCGCAAATATTGGCCGATACCCGATACTTGCGGTATAGGAATGCTCATCACTACTCAGGGCATTCGGCATGGTGGGAGGAAGAAGGATCAGGGTGGGTAATATGCGGTCCACACTCACAACTACTCAGACTTGACCGTGTGGAAGACGTGGTGGTGGTGGTGGCTAAGTGACTGGAAGCATTATCTGCTATCCATCCAACAACTGTTTCACCCTGATCTGGATTCAATAGTGGTCTGCTGCAGTCCCCTAGAAACTGGAACAGGAAGGTCATCCTCTGAATGCACCATCAGCATCACGTCCACTTCCCCGTTGCTTGCCCTTTGCCTTGCCCATTTTAAATGGACTACTGAAATATTTTAAAAGTTCAATAGAAATGGAATAATTTGGAAAAAAAATTATATGTGATCAGTATGGCTGAAAAGCAAGTATTTGGAGATCACAGATACACCAGGTGTCTGACGGAGATAACAGACCATTTAAATGTGTTTTTTTATTTTTAACCACTAAATAAGGAGTAGACCAAGGCTAGCAGACAAAACAATGCAACGTATGCCTGCTAAGCGAGGATTTTGACACCACAGATACACCAGGCATCTCATGGAGTTAACAGACCGTTTAATTTTTTTTGTAATAACAATTTGTAACCATTAAATAAGGAGTAGACCAAGGCTAGCATACAAAACAATGCAACGTATGCCTGCTAAGTGAGGATTTTGACACCACAGATACACCAGGCATCTGACAGAGATAACAGACCATTTATGGGTTTAAAAAAAAATGTAACCACTAAATAAGGAGTAGACCAAGGCTAGCAGACAGAATCTTGTTCAATGATATCCCCAAATTAGTATTAAATAGAAAAACTAAACGAAAACTAATTTTAAACTATAACTTTATTTAAACATATTTAGGATAAATATACCAACACAACCCCTTAAAAAACCCTTCTATTTAAACCAGGGTTAACTATCCGGTCACATATATATGGGCAGAGGGATGGGGTTCCTATCTAAGATCTAAACCTATATGTCCCTGTGGTGTCCCCTACCTAACTGCGGAGGTTGGCACCCTCTTGAACGCAATATGGCGCCCCCGCTCCTCGACGGCTGACCCTCAGTGCCCTATGGGTCCCTAGTGCACAATGCGTCGTGGACACCTCACACCTGCCCACACCTAGGGCCCAAATATTGACAATATTAACCAGATGTGATATTTCCACCAAATATCACAATGATAGATAAAATCACCGCCTCTTAAGGCTCAAACCAAAAACTTGACACACTTGAACATCTATTCTAAGCCTCTTTCACTGGCTGTTACGCCCTCACGTGTCCCTACCAACACCACCCTACCTCACAGCGGAGGTTGGCACCCTCTTGATCGCACAATGGCGCCCCCGCTCCTCGGCGGCTGTCCCTGGGTTACCCAGGGACAGCCGCCGAGGAGCGGGGGCGCCATTGTGCGATCAAGAGGGTGCCAACCTCCGCTGTGAGGTTACCCAGGGACAGCCGCCGAGGAGCGGGGGCGCCATTGTGCGATCAAGAGGGTGCCAACCTCCGCTGTGAGGTAGGGTGGTGTTGGTAGGGACACGTGAGGGCGTAACAGCCAGTGAAAGAGGCTTAGAATAGATGTTCAAGTGTGTCAAGTTTTTGGTTTGAGCCTTAAGAGGCGGTGATTTTATCTATCATTGTGATATTTGGTGGAAATATCACATCTGGTTAATATTGTCAATATTTGGGCCCTAGGTGTGGGCAGGTGTGAGGTGTCCACGACGCATTGTGCACTAGGGACCCATAGGGCACTGAGGGTCAGCCGTCGAGGAGCGGGGGCGCCATATTGCGTTCAAGAGGGTGCCAACCTCCGCAGTTAGGTAGGGGACACCACAGGGACATATAGGTTTAGATCTTAGATAGGAACCCCATCCCTCTGCCCATATATATGTGACCGGATAGTTAACCCTGGTTTAAATAGAAGGGTTTTTTAAGGGGTTGTGTTGGTATATTTATCCTAAATATGTTTAAATAAAGTTATAGTTTAAAATTAGTTTTCGTTTAGTTTTTCCAAGGCTAGCAGACCAAAGAAATGCAATGTATGCCTGCAAATAGAGGATTTTAACACCACAGATACACCAGGCATCTAACGGAGGTAACAGACTGATCAAAATGTGGCCACGATTTTTTGGGGCCCACCAAAATTGTGTCAATAAGTAGGCTATGACACGAAATAAAAATTGGACTACTAAAATTGCAAGATATTTTGCGCAATGATATGATATGCGTGACTCGGCCGTATTTCTCACATGTGTGATCCCGGCCTTACAGTGCATGACAGACAATCCCTGCATGCTGATTGGTGCTCTAAAAAACGCAAAAAATAAAAGGAGGAGATCTGAACTCCAGCCCAATAATCCCGGAAGTACTCGCTGCTCGCCAAGTACACCGAGCACAGTGATACTCAGGCGAGTATCGAGTAGAGGCGAGAACGTTCGCTCATCACTACTTGCCATTTTGGTTTTCCCATGTGAGCAGGTGATACTGCTTCATGTGTTAATAGAGACTATATTTTCTAGTCGATTTGTGCTGGGACATCTACCTGCAGAGTCTGCACACTGCAAACGAGTCACAATTATACTGTATTTAATTGGAAGCAGTACTACTGCTAATGAACAAGTACCATGATGAGAGTGAAATTTGCTCTTAGTTACGTAAACTTGTTCAAGGAAAGGTGAGAGGAGACATTTGTCTGAGGAATGCCACCAAACGAACTTAAATTCTAATTCTTTTTAGAAAATGTAGAAAAATAAATTGAAATAAAAAGGTTTTTCTCCTGCAACAAATGTAAAAGTTGTTGGAATTTTAATGTAAAAAAAGCACGCCGCATATTCAACTTATACAGAAAATTAGGAATATGAAATAGAATAAAACAATACAGATTTATTTACTATAATAGAGGTGAGGGTCCTAGTATATTGAATGTACTGCTAGGAAATTTAAAACAAGGATGAATAAACATATTAGGAACATATAAAAAGTCTAATGTCACACACTGTATCTGCACATTAACGAAAAACATAACAAGAGTCCAACAGAAATTAATATAATAAAAATTTTCAGTGCAGAAAATAATTTGGGGACAGGGAATATAAAAAGAAAATATTCACAGAAAGAGGTGGAGATAATATACAAGCTGAACACATTGACACCACAAGGGATGAATATTGATCTTAATTGCTTTATTGAATAAATGGGATCTGTTCACACTTATTTTTAAGGCATCTTTTATCCTATTTTACGGTGAAAATTACAGAATATGACCCTTCCACTGACTCGCCCGGATTAGAACTGCTTCAAGTGTAACATACCTCCACAAGTGGCTTCCTGTTTTTTGCGGACCCCCACAGCGAGGAGGTAACGACAAGCTTAGGAAGCAAACTGAAAGCAGTGAGGTATGTGGGCAGGTGAACTGGTTGTCCCAACCTGGATTCTTTAAGACGTCTCTGGGTTTTCAGTGATGGTCAATGCAGCAGTCCTGTGTGCTTCCAGATTGGTCCGTAGTACCCTAAGCTGAGATCCTGAAGAGTCACACCAACCAGAAGAAAAAGCCTGTTTATATAGTTCTCAACTAGCCTTCAACCAACATCCAGAGGTCAGAAAGAGATGTGAATGAGGCCAACCTGCAGTGTTCAATTATGTAATCTATTTGCATAGTTTTTCCTCCTCTGTTTGGGAATGCTAAGAAACTGGCTGGCATAAACAGTGGCGTATCCAGGGGGGAAGCTGGGGCATGTACCCCAGGCGCAGCCAACAAGGGGGCGCCAGCGGGCCACCTGATGATGCGGCGGTCCAAGGAGGCTCCTCGTCCTGTACTGAGCAGTCACATGGTACCGCTCATTACTTGAATACCCATAGGGGTGGAGCCGCATATTCATTACTGTAATGAGCGGTAACGGTGACCTCTCAGTACAGGAAAAAGCTGCCGGCACCGGGGAAGAAGGGACTCCACCACGCCAGGAGCAGGTGAGTATAACAGGGAGGGGAGTGCAGCACGATATTTACCTGCTCCTCATTCCGGTGCTGCTCCGTCTTCAGCAGGGATGCTGAGGTCAGAGGGCGCGGTGACGTAGTTAGTGCATGCCCTCTGCCTGAACATCAGTGCTGAAGATGGAGCGGCGGCTTGAATGAGGAGCAGGTGAATATTGAAAGTCCCGGGGGCCTGAGCAACGGAGAGGTGAGTATGTGATTTTTTTTATCGCAGCAACAGCAAATGGGGCAAGTGTCTGTATGGGGCATCTTATGGGGCCATAATGTTTGTGCAGCACTATATGGGGCAAGTGTCTGTATGAAGCATCTATGGGGCCATAACGTTTGTGCAGCACTATATGGAGCAAGTGTCTGTATGGAGCATCTATGGGGCCATAAAGTTTGTGCAGCACTATATGGGGCAGGTGTCTGTATGGGGCCATAACGTTTGTGCAGTACTATATGGGGCAAGTGTCTGTATGGAGCATCTTATGGGGCCATAACGTTTGTGCAGCACTATATGGGGCAAGTGTCTATATAGAGCATCTTATGGGGCCATAACATTTGTGCAGTACTATATGGGGCAAGTGTCTGTATACAGCATCTTATGGGGCCATACTGTTTGTGCAGTACTATATGGGGCAAGTGTCTGTATAGAGCATCTTATTGGGCCATAACATTTGTGCAGTACTATATGGGGCAAGTGTCTGTATGGAGCATCTTATGGGGCCATAACGTTTGTGCAGCACTATAACGGGGCAAGTGTCTGTATGGAGCATCTTATGGGGCCATAATCAACGTTTGTGTAGCACTATATGGGGCAAGTGTCTGTATGGAGCATCTTATGGGGCCATAACATTTGTGCAGTACTATAAGGGGCAAGTGTCTGTATAGAGAATCTTATGGGGCCATAATGTTTGTGCAGTACTATATGGGGCAAGTGTCTGTATAGAGCATCTTATTGGACCATAACATTTGTGCAGTACTATATGGGGCAAGTGTCTGTATGGAGCATCTTATGGGGCCATAACGTTTGTGCAGCACTATAACGGGGCAAGTGTCTGTATGGAGCATCTTATGGGGCCATAACATTTGTGCAGCACTATAATGGGGCAAGTGTCTGTATGGTGCATCTTATGGGGCCATAATCAACGTTTGTGTAGCACTATATGGGGCAAGTGTCTGTATGGAGCATCTTATGGTCCATAACATTTGTGCAGTACTATATGGGGCAAGTGTCTGTATGGAGCATCTTATGGGGCCATAACGTTTATGCAGCACTATAACGGGGCCGCAAGTATCTGTATGGAGCATCTTATGGGGCCATAACATTTGTGCAGCTGTATAATGGGGCAAGTGTCTGTATGGTGCATCTTATGGGGCCATAATCAACGTTTGTGCAGCACTATATGGGGCAAGTGTCTGTATGGAGCATCTTATGGAGCCATAACGTTTGTGCAGTACTATATGGGGCAAGTGTCTGTATGGAGCATCTTATGGGGCCATAACATTTGTGCAGCACTATATGGGGCAAGTGTCTGTATAGAGCATCTTATGGGGCCATAACATTTGTGCAGCACTATATGGGGCAAGTGTCTGTATAGAGCATCTTATGGGGCCATAACGTTTGTGCAGCACTATATGGGGCAAGTGTCTGTATAGAGCATCTTATGGGGCCATAACGTTTGTGCAGCACTATAACAGGCAAGTGTCTGTATGGAGCATCTTATGGGGCCATAATCAACGTTTGTGCAGCACTATACAGGGCAAATGTCTCTATGGAGCATCTTATGGGGCCATAATCAACGTTTCTGCAGCACTACATGGCGCAAATATCTTTATGGAGCATCTTATGGGGCCATTACTAACCTTTATGCAGGATTATATGGGGCTCCTGATTCAATATGGATATTTAAATACACTTAACCTACTGATGTCTCAATTAATTTATTAGTTTTATAAATTAAAATTATTATTAATTTTAATTTATTTATTACCTTGGTTGGTCATACAGTTTCAATAGAGTTAAGGTTCAAATGGGAGAGGTTTTGGGGGGGGGTTTGGGGGAGCGCCAAACTGATCTTTTGCCCCGGGTGCAGGAAAGGCTAGATACACCTCTGGGCATAAACAATGTTAGTAATCAGCATATCAGCACACATCATTGTTCAGTGGCCATACCTTAAGGTACCGTCACACTCAGCGACGCTGCAGCGATATAGACAACGAGCCGATCACTGCAGCTTCGCTGTTTAGGTTGCAGGAGAGCTGTCACACAGACAGCTCTCTCCAGCGACCAACGATCAGGGGAACGACTTCGGCATCGTTGAAACTGTCTTCAACGATGCCGAAGTCCCCCTGCAGCACCCGGGTAACCAGGGTAAACATCGGGTTACTAAGCGCAGGGCCGCGCTTAGTAACCCGATATTTACCCTGGTTACCATTGTAAAAGTAAAAAAAAAACAGTACATACTCACCTTCTGATGTCTGTCACGTCCCCCGGCGTCCACAGGGTTAAACTGCTTTCGGCAGGAGTGCTGCTAAATGCACGCGCTGCTGCCGAGAGCTTCCCTGCACTGAATGTATCAGCGCCGGCACCCGGCAGTAACAGCGGTGACGTCACCGCTGTGCTGTGCTTTACGGCCGGCACTGACAGTCAGTGCAGGGAAGCTCTCGGCAGCAGCGCGTGCATTTAGCAGCGCTCCTGCCGAAAGCAGTTTAACCCTGTGGACGCCGGGGGACGTGACAGACATCAGAAGGTGAGTATGTACTGTTTTTTTTTTACTTTTACAATGGTGACCAGGGTAAATATCGGGTTACTAAGCGCGGCCCTGTGCTTAGTAACCCGATGTTTACCCTGGTTACCATTGTAAAACATTGCAGGCATCATTGCTTTTGCTGTCAAACACAACGATACACACCGATCTGACTACTAAATAAAGTTCTGGACTTCTAGCTCCGACCAGCGATATCACAGCAGGATCCAGATCGCTGCTGCGTGTCAAACACAACGAGATCGCTATCCAGGACGCTGCAACGTCACGGATCGCTGTCGTTCTCGTTGTAAAGTCGCTCAGTGTGAAGGTATCTTTACTGTTTTGCAGAGATAACAGAAGAAAAACTGTAGAAGATAATATATTAAAGGTAGATATTCGACCTACAAGAAAAGTCAATACTTCAGACAACAGTTTATGATTCTGGGCCTACTCAATTTACACCTGGCATAATTAAGAAGAAATGCTGTGTCGTCACAGTGCCTTCAGGAGTAAACTTTTTTTTTTTAATTATCACATTCAAGTAATAGTAACAATTTTTATTGTCATCTGACACAGTCATATGATAGCTTGTTTTTTGTGGAATGAGTTTTATTTTTTAGTGGCATCAGATATGGGGCACATAAAGCTTATTATTAGTGATGAGCGAGTGTACTCGTTGCTCGGGTTTTCCCGAGCACGCTCGGGTGACCTCCGAATATTTATGACTGCTCAGAGATTTAGTTTTCATCCCGGCAGCTGAATGATTTACAGCTACTAGACAGCTTGATTACATGTGGGGATTTCCTAGCAACCAGGCAACCCCCACATGTACTTAGGCTGGCTACTAGCTATAAATTATTCAGCTGCCATGATGAAAACTAAATCTGCAAGCAGAAAACCCTCGGGAAAACCCGAGCAAGGAGTACACTCGCTCATCACTACTTATTATCCAACTTTTATTAACTCTTTATGGGAAGGTATAGAAAAAAAGCAATATATCTACTATTGATTTTTCCATTTTAAATTTTACATTGTTCGCTGTGAAGCACAAATAATGTGTTATCTTCAGAATGATTATGGCAATACTAAATTTAAATAGTTTTTCTTGTCTTTTTTTTGTACATTAAATACACTGTTTGAAAATAAATCCTTTCTTTTTGCTTCGCTACATTCTGAGACCCATAGGTTTAACAGTTTTCAGTCAACAGGGCAGTGTAAGGACTTATTTTTTAAAGCCAATGTGTAGTTTTCATCATTACCATTGTGTGTATATGGTATATACACCGCTAATAATTTTTATTACACTTTTTGGGAGGCGGAACAAACAATAAAATATGAATTTCGGAGAATATACAGTCACCGTTGGCAACCTTGCAAATTAATTATTTCTCCTAGAAAATGATTGCACTTACACGTGTTTTGTTATACATGTTTCTTTCCTTTGTGTGTTTTGGGGAAAAAAAACTGGACATTATTTCACACAAAACCCCAAAAATGGGCTGGACAAAATAGTTTTCACCCTTAACTTAATATTTGGTTGCATACCCTTTTGAATAAATACACGTGGTCAAAATTGTTGGTACCCCTCGTTTAATGACAGAAGAACCCACAATGGTCACAGAAATAACTTGAATTTGACAAAAGTAATAATAAAGTAAAAATCTATGAAAATTAACAAATGAAAGTCAGACATTGCTTTTCAACCCCGCTTCCACAGAACTTTAAAAAAAACTCATGAAATAGGCCTGGACAGAAATGATGTACCCCTGAAAATAATGTGACAAAAGGGACATGTTAAATCACTTCCACATAATTTTTCTAAAAATAAAACTCATGAAATAGGCGGCCTGGACAGAAATGATGGTCCCCTTAACTTAATATTTTGCTGCACAACCTTTTGAGGCAATCACTGCAATCAAATGATTCCTGTAACTAAATCACCAGATTTGTCACCCAAGGTAAATTAATACAATGGTATACTTCATCATTAAAATGCAATTTTTATTAATACACAACTAAAACAATGTAAAAAAGTACAAAAAGAAAGGTGCTGCATCATTAAAAGAGGGACTAAATACCATAGGGTCCACGTAACACAAGCTAAAAATTAGCAAAACCCAACTGACTGAAGTATATGTTACCTCAAAATGGCAAAAATATCCTCAAAAAAGTGCAAAAGGTACAAAGCGCATTCCTAATCAATTCAATAGATACCGCATGTGATAATGACCTGTTAATTATACAGGGAGAGGCAACAAATAAATGTAGAAAAGCAGGATAGAGTGGCAGATACAAGAACCTGAACCTGTGCTAATGTGGGCTGTTGTGAGGCACATGGTGCACATGCTACAAAAGGTTCAACAGCCAGCGCACTGCAAACTCAGGGAAGCTGCTAATAATAAATAAGAGTTGCGCCACTGACAAGTAAGATGCACATAATGCGACTATGATAGGGCTTGTATTACCTGTGGTGTGTATGTGGATAATCCGGGCGTCCCTCTGCTCTGACGCACGTTTCGCACTGCTTCTTCGGGAGGCATAACTGGAGGTCTTCCTGTAACTGTCAATGAGACTTCTGCACCTCTCGACAGGTATTTTGGCCCACTCCTCAAGAGCAAACTGCTCCAGTTGTCTCGTGCTTGAAGGTTGCCTTTTCCAGATAGCATGTTTCAGCTCTTTCCAAAAATGCTCAATAGGATTTAGGTCAGGGCTCATAGAAGGCCACTTCAGAATAGTCCAATGTTTTCCTCTTGGCCATTCTTGGGTGTTTTTAGCTGTGTGTGTAGGTCATTACCCTGTTGCAAGACCCATGACCTGCAAATGAGACCAAGCTTTCTAAAACTGGGAAGCACATTTCTCTCTAGAATCCCATGGTAGTCTTGAGATTTCATTGTACCCTGCACAGATTCTATACACCTTGTGCCAGATGCAGCAAAGCAGCCACAGAACATAACATAGCCTCCTCCATGTTTCACAGTAGGGACAGTGTTCTTTTCTTGATATACTTCATTTTTCCATCCGCGAACATAGAGCTGATGTGCCTTGCCAAAAAGTTCAATTTTTTCTCATCTGTCCATAGGACATTCTCCCAGAAGCTTTGTGGCTTGTGAAGTTTGGCAAATTCCAGTCTGGCTTTTTTATGATTTTTTTCAACAATGGTGTCCTCCTTGGTCATCTCCCATGAAGTCCACTTTGGCTCAGACAACGACAGATGGTGCGATCTGACACTAATGTTCCTTGAACTTGAAGATCACCTTTAATCTGTTTAGAAGTTTTTCTGGGCTCTTTTGTTACCATTCATATTGTCTGTCTCTTTGATTTGTCATCAATTATCCTCCTGCAGCCACGTCCAGGGAGGTTGGCTCCAGTCTCATGGATCTTAAATTTCTGAACAATATATGCATCTGTAGTCACAGGAACATCAAGCTGCTTGGAGATGGTCTTATAACTTTTACCTTTAACATGTTTGTCTATAATATTCTTTCTAATCTCCTAAGACAACTCTTTCCTTCGCTTCCTCTGGTCCATGTTGAGTGTGATACACACAATGCCACCAAACAGCACAGTGAGTATCTGTAGCCCCCACTGATTCCAAGATTGTAGACACCTGTGATGCTAATTAGTGGATACACTGTGATTTAACATGTCCCTTTTGTCACATTATTTTCAGGGGTACATCATTTCTGTCCAGGCCTATTTCATGAGTTTATTTTTTTTTTTAAAGTTCTGTGGAAGCGGGGTTGAAAAGCAATGTCTAACTTTCATTTGTTAATTTTCATAGATTTTTAATTTATGATTACTTTTGTCAGATTCAAGTTATTTCTGTGACCATTGTGGGTTTTTCTGTCATTAAACGAGGGGTACCAACAATTTTGACCACGTGTGTAACTGCAATCAATCGCTTCCAATAACAATCAACAAGCTTCTTTAAACCTCTAAATTGGAACTTTGGACCACTCTTCTTTTGAAAAATGCTCCAGGTCTCTCATATTTGAAGGGTGCCTTCTACCAACAGCAATTTTAAGATCTGTCCACAGGTGTTCAATGACATTTAGATCCGGACTCATTGCTGATCACTTAAGAACTCTCCAGCGGTTTGTTTCCATTGATTTATGGGTGCTTCTTGAAGTATGTTTGGGGACATTGCTCTGCTGGAAGACTCAAGACCTAGCTTTCTGACACTGGGTACTACTTCGCGACCTTAAATCCTTTGGTAATCTTCAGATCTATTGATGCCTTGCACATAGTCAAGCCACCCAGTGCCAGAGACTACAAAATACCAAAACATCTTTGAACCTCCACCATATTTGAATGTAGGTGTGGTGTTCTTTTCTTTGTAGGTCTCATTCTGTTTTTGATAAACAGTAGAATGATGTGCTTTACCAAAAAGCTCTATCTTTGTCTCATCTGTCCACGAGACAATTTCCTAGAAGGATTTTGGCAAACTGCAGTCTAGCTCTTTATGTCTCTGTGTCAGCAGTGAGGTCCTCCTGGGTCCCCTGCTATAACATTTCCTTTCATTCAAATACTCTGACACTGATGCACCTTGAGCCTGCAAGACAGCTTAAATGTCTTTGGAACTTAATTCGGGCTGCTAAAACACCATATGGACTATCCTGCATTGCAACCTATCATCAATTTTTCTTTGCCGTCCACATGCAGGGAGATTGACTACAGTGGCCAGCATTCATAGGAGATCATGATTTCTGCTATACGTAGCAGCGTTGATTAGCTGCTACATTTAGCACAAGCGATTAGATGATAGAACCCTAAGGGGACAATTAAATGCAGCAAAAAGGGGAAACAAGTTTTTTAAAATATGAAAACTATAAAAAAAGACATAAGATCACCATCCGTTATTTGCCCCATTGAAAATAAAATAATTAAAAAAACAATACACATATTTGGTATCGATGCACTCATAAATGGCCGATCTATCAAAATATAAAATAAGTTAATCCCGTTGGTAAATAGCATAATGAAAAAAAAATCAAAACCCCAGAGTGATGTTTTTTTTGCCTGCTGCAACATTGCAATAAGAGGATATCAAAACAGTGTATCTACCACAAAATGGTAGCAGTAAAAACATCAGCAGAGGACGCAAAAAATAAGCCATCACACAGCCTCATATCCTGAAAAATTGAAATGTTATGGGTCTTGAAAAAAAATGCATTACAAATTTACTGATTTTTTTTCACCACTTAAACAATAAAAAAAGCTATACATGTTTGGTATCTGCATACTCATAATGACCTGGAGAATTATATTGCCAGGTCAGTTTTTCCATTTACTGAGCATGGTAAGTAAAAAAAAAAAACAACTGTAGAATTGCACACTTTTTTGCCAATTACTTGGATTTTTTTCCCACTTTCCTATGCATCACATGATAAAATCAATGATGTCTTCCAAAAGTACAACTCATCCTGCAAAAAACAATCCCTCATACAGCTATATTGATGGAAAAATAAAAAGTTATGGCTGTTGGAAATGGGGAGGAAAAAAAACAAAACAGAAAATCTCCAGGTTGTGAACGGGCTAAGGAAAGGATCCTGATTAGTGATGAGCAAATATACTCGTTACTCAAGATTTCCCGAGCATGCTCGGGTGACCTCCGAGTATTTGTAAGTGTTCGGAGATTTAGTTTTCATTGCCGCAGCTGAATGATTTACACCTACAAGCCAGCATAAGTACATGTGGGGGTTGCTTTGTTGCTAGGGAATCCCCACATGTAATCAAGCTGGCTAGTAGTTGTAAATCATTCAGCTGCGGCAATGAAAACTAAATCTCCGAACACTAAAAAGTACTCAGAGGACCCCGAGCATGCTCAAGAAATCTCGAGTAACGAGTATATTCGCTCATCACTAATAATGAATCTAAAATGCAACATCATTGTCAGATAAGGTGAATTGATTTTCATTCTCTAATTGTAGCTGTTGCAATGCCAGTAATGCATTTTTTTCAGTGAATGGTAAACCAGAATAGATATTATTGTATGATTGAAAAGATTTCAGAGAATCTAAAGATACAGTTGGTTTAAATTCATAGGAAAAAATGCTGTTTGACTGTCAAAAGATGGGCAAATTTATTGACATCACGAATGGTGTGAAAAATGCTACTTTGCTTATCTCTAGACATTATTGTTTAATTCTGCTATTCCATCACACCTCTTCACTAGCAATTTCTAGTAATGCTGTCTTCCAGTGGAGCAAAAATACCTATCGGTGCCGTCAATTGAAGCCAACGTTACCTTGTAGCTAAATATGGGTGAAACTATTTTAAATACAGTAATTACATTTTGCTGGTGGCCTAATATACTACAAGTAGCCCTGATGGGGTATAGTAACAGTGGCACTTTGAGTTGTTAAGTCTTCTCTTTCTAGCAGGGGTCAATGGGTTTAAGAATCTCCTCAAAGGTTGGAGAACTAATTATTAAACGGAAGGAGGAGAAAAGTGACAGAAGGTCAGCTTTGAAAAAAATCTGGGTGTATCCTCAGGAGGGTCATGCACAGTTGCTCTGCATTGTATTCCAGTTCCAGTCCTATTTGAAAGCTCCACATGAGCACATTACGCGTTTGTTAACCTCAAAGCATTGGACTTGTATGCTCCTTCTATTAATGACATCCTTGAACAATACCATCAAAATCTGGAATAAAAAAAAAAAGAAATAAAAAGGGAAAGTCACATAATAGCAACAGACAGTAATATAGATTAAGGTGAAATAAAAAGCCAGACCTCACACAAATAATTACCAGCTCTCATTTACCCAAAAATGAACATGCTTTTCTGCTAATGAATTAATTTTCACAAAAGGCACACTCCCGAGACAGAGGATATTTGCAGCACCACATGAAGCCTTCCTATAAGGGCTAGTCTGGGACAATTTGCTTTTTCATATGTCAGAAGCATAAAGAATTGTGAAAGTCTGCAGTGATTTGTCGACAGCAAGCAATAAACTGCGTTTGCACCCACACACTTACAGCCTAACACCCCATCTGGTAAAATTTCCACGTCTGAAAGAAAGAAATCAATAGCAATAATCTGTGAGGGCCCTCGTTGGGTGTGTATTTTTTATCACACTACTATTGGAGGGGGTTTTTTCTGTCTACTTTCAGCAATAGATTGTTCTGTATGTTGGCTAACACTGAAGATTCGGAACAATTATTACAAAAAAAAACAAAATCTACAACTAACATGCAGGTCACAATAAGAGGTTCTGAGCACTTTCATAGAATATCAGAAGCGCATTTTCCACTGCTGAAAGACCCTGAAAAATCACAGTGTCAGACACTTGTTCATTCAACAACTGATTTCAATGCATTTCAAAGTGGAGAATTATTCCTCTATGCGATCGTTTGGTTTCAGACTGAATCTATGCATCTTAAAAACTTGAGCCGGAGAGAGAAATATTGTCCTCTTTTAGGTCTGAGTTGTTACAGTAGTGTTGTGACTGTTGGTTTTCTGAAAAGAGAGAACGTATGATGCTTTGTTATTGGTATTATTTATTGCAGACCTTGTCTAGTATCCAGTATTGAAGCTGTAGTTGATGAGTGGCTGCCTTGAACTTTTCCACTGATCAATGCGAGTGCTGGGGCAGCATGAAAGAATAGCTATCCTGAAGAGAGGCTATCGCATGGGAAACCTGCTACACGGTTAGTGTAAAAGGCTGCAATAATCGTGTATGCTTAAGCTTCGAAAAACGTCTCCCTTATAGAAATGGGGGTGCTGAGTTACCGCTTTAAAAGGACATGTCATTGTAAAGGAAGGTCAAGAGCAACATAAGAGGGTGTTATCTGGTAGGAGAAGGCAGAGGACTAAACACAGGGCACAGATAGCAGACACATTTGTCCCACATGATAAATCACTTTGTTACACCGGGAATCTGTATTTGGAGGTTTTTACCACTAATATGACAGCTGTTATCTAAAGCAGCAAACATATTTTTATAGATTACAGAGATTGGAGGCGATTTATGAAGCAACATGCGATAGAATTCTAAAAAAAAATACTTCACAGAAAATTGAGTACATGCTTCATATTTATTATAATTTTTAGACGCATTTAATACCTACTTAGATTTTTTTAAATAAATGTGTTATCCTGGATACATTGGGCTCAGCTGCTTGTGCCATCTTGTGACCAGTATTGATTTAACTCACTTGTGCTATGTTTTTTGGGGCAATTCTGCTTTTTTTTTTTCAAAAGACAATAGGCATTAGGTTTCTAATTTTTATATGTCTCCCCATAGATAGTCTTCTTTATAGGATTCCGAAATCTCATAAGAAACAATGGAAATAAGTAGTTCATAAAAAGCCACCGAAGATTATTAAAATTCATGGAAATAAGGGTGCCTTTGCATGCCCAACAAAAGACCCCCGCAAAAAAATGTAAGTGAATGAGGCCACACTCCTTAACAACTATCCACTCAGACCCTTTATATTAGCCAATAGCCATCACTAGTAGAGTTGAGCAAATTTTTCAAAATTCGGTTCCGATTACATATTGTTTTTGCAATATTCGATGAACACAGCCTTACATCAATGGAGTCAACGGGAGTAGAAAAGAACGAATATGGTCGGAACCGATCATCAAACATAAATTCAGCACGATTAAGGTACCAATATGGCAAGAATATGGCAAATTCAGATGCGGCGACCAATTCCGAACATATTCGCTCAACTCTAATCACTAGGGATTGGAGAATCACTTTGCAGGACTCCGGCCCGTCAGCCAGGTCAGTAATTTGAGACCACTGGACGGGAAGCCTGTGAATCTCCTTATCTCCTGGCCAGAGGCATAACTAGAGTACAGTGACCCAGTGCAAAATATTGACCTGGGTGCCCACCAGCATGTTGGTCAGATGTATGGGCCCTGCAGTATTCTAGATCCTATAAGGACATAAGTGTTCACTCTCCTTCACAGTAAAAAAAGAATATAATTAACATATACACTCACCGGCCACTTTATTAGGTACACCATGCTAGTAACGGGTTGGACCCCCTTTTGCCTTCAGAACTGCCTCAATTCTTCGTGGCATAGATTCAACAAGGTGCTGGAAGCATTCCTCAGAGATTTTGGTCCATATTGACATGATGGCATCACACAGTTGCCGCAGATTTGTCGGCTGCACATCCCAAAGATGCTCCATACAAGGCAGGATGGATCCATGCTTTCATGTTGTTTACGCCAAATTCTGACCCTACCATCCGAATGTCGCAGCAGAAATCGAGACTCATCAGACCAAGCAACGTTTTTCCAATCTTCTACTGTCCAATTTCGATGAGCTTGTACAAATTGTAGCCTCAGTTTCCTGTTCTTAGCTGAAAGGAGTGGTACCCGGTGTGGTCTTCTGCTGCTGTAGCCCATCTGCCTCAAAGTTCGATGCACTGTGCGTTTAGAGATGCTCTTAGGCCTACCTTGGTTGTAACGGGTGGCGATTTGAGTCACTGTTGCCTTTCTATCAGCTCGAACCAGTCTGCCCATTCTCCTCTGACCTCTGGCATCAACAAGGCATTTCCGCCCACAGAACTGCCGCTCACTGGATTTTTTTTCTTTTTCGGACCATTCTCTGTAAACCCTAGAGATGGTTGTGCGTGAAAATCCCAGTAGATCAGCAGTTTCTGAAATACTCAGACCAGCCCTTCTGGCACTAACAACCATGCCACGTTCAAAGGCACTCAAATCACCTTTCTTCCCCATACTGATGCTCGGTTTGAACTGCAGGAGATTGTCTTGACCATGTCTACATGCCTAAATGCACTGAGTTGCCGCCATGTGATTGGCTTTTTAGAAATTAAGTGTTAACAAGAAGTTGGACAGGTGTACCTAATAAAGTGGCCGGTGAGTGTACAAATCTCATAGAAAACACAGCAATAAGATCATTTTCTAAGTTATACTTCTAAATATTACAATCATACAGTTATTAAATAACAAATATTGTTACTAAACAAGTTCCTTGTAAGTAGTGTATCAGAGGGTGGTCTCGTCAAACTCAAATCTGACAGGTGGACCCGCCCCTATCAGGCTCATTCAACTCGCTTAGCTAGCTAGAATGTATTCTTTATCTTTGTGTAGTTGTGGCATTTGCTCTTATTTGCAAGTGCTGCGAGATTAACACAAACAGTTGTTTGTGGCTTCTTTTTGTAATATGTATTTTAGAAGCAGTGTTCTCTGTGTAGCTGAGATTAGTTATCAATGGAGCTGACCAATACATATTTAGAATGAAAGCAGCAACAGCATAATTTTCAGCGTGTCCGGGGTTGTGTTAGGTGTGATAACGCACCACCCTGTACAGATAGTGTCCATGCAAAGCGCGGCCGGCTAACCACAGTCACACTGGCTAACAGATAAAATAGATAGCCACAAGCACAGAGACGTCCCCACCCTGTACAGATAATGTCCACAGTATAATTCTCAATATTATGAAAAATGACAGGTAAAAACACCATTCTTTTTATTATTGCGGCGCCCCGGCTGTGGCATGCTATTAGGGATCAGCTGACGGTATATATCCCACAATTTCAGCGATCTCTTGATTTTTTATCAGAGTCGGTATACACATATAATAATAATAATAATCAGACAGTGCAAAATTGTGTCAATATTGTGTTTATAACACACCATGCTGTTTATTTTATAGCCGATTAGATTTTCATATTATTTGTAGACATTCTAATGGACATATTATGTATATCCTGTGTTTTTCCTGTGTGGATGATATAAAAATCACCACATGTACAATTAACATATCCCACAATTTCCACCCTGTACAGATAATGTCCACGGTATAATTCTCAATATTATGAAAAATGACAGGTAAAAACACCATTCTTTTTATTTATTATTGCGGAGCCCCGGCCGTGGCATGCAATTAGGGATCAGCTGACGGTATATATCCCACAATTTCAGCGATCTCTTGATTTTTATCAGAGTCGGTATACACATATAATAATAATAATAATAATAATAATAATCAGACAGTGCAAAATTGTGTCAATATTGTGTTTATAACACACCATGCTGTTTATTTTATAGCCGATTAGATTTTCATATTATTTGTAGACATTCTAACGGACATATTATGTATATCCTGTGTTTTACCTGTGTGGATGATATAAAAATCACCACATGTACAATTAACATATCCCACAATTTCAGCGATCTCTTGATTTTTTATCAGAGTCGGTATACACATATAATAATAATAATAATAATAATTAGACAGTGCAAAATTGTGTCAATATTGTGTTTATAACACACCATGCTGTTTATTTTATAGCCTATTAGATTTTCATATTATTTGTAGACATTCTAACAGACATATTATGTATATCCTGTGTTTTTTCTGTGTGGATGATATAAAAATCACCACATGTACAATTAACATATCCCACAATTTCAGCGATCTCTTGATTTTTATCAGAGTCGGTATACACATATAATAATAATAATAATAATAATAATCAGACAGTGCAAAATTGTGTCAATATTATGTTTATAACACACCATGCTGTTTATTTTATATCCTATTAGATTTTCATATTATTTGTAGACATTCTAACGGACATATTATGTATATCCTGTGTTTTGACAAGTATAAAGCGGTTGTTTTATACATTTCTAAAAAAGCAAAGACACGGTATTGTAAATTTTAAAGATTTTAATGTAATAAAATAAATACATCTCAAAGACACTTCAATACTATAAGATTCGTACTGGATGATATAAAAATCACCACATGTACAATTAGCATATATCATTACACTTCAAATATGTGTTCTGACCTGTGCCAATTATATAATTTATATCCTAGTCGTGTATTTATTTGTTTTATATGACTTTTATAGCACACCAGACCCACTTTATGGGTATATTATGTATATTCTGTGTTTCTGCACTATTATTTGATACTGGTATGTGGATTACCGCATGATATACAACATCCGCGAGTATGAAGCGCTGTGTTTTTATACGTTTATAAAAAAGCAAGACACTATATTGTAAAAGTTTAAACGTGTATTTTATTCACAGTGCTCACTAGTCATGGGGATTTAGATTTATTTAAATTCACAGGTGGGGTGTATGTACACATGCATGATTTAGTTTAAAAGCATATAGTACAGCGATAATGTCAGGAGTTGGACAGGCATTTATCAGTCTTTCATACGTATCACAGAAAGATTTTAGTTTGATCTGTGCAAGTTTGATATGGACGTACTGAGCAGACATGGCAATAAAGATTTTGATGTGTTCATCATTGCACACAGGGCCCCCGTGTAAGATGAATGTTCAGCAACATTCTGTTTTTTACTTACACGGCACCGCGATACTGCGCGTTTCTTTAGAGGTAGTACATTGTCAAAATCGCTAGAAGATCCTGCAAGAGCAGAATCTGCAGACTGTACAGCTTGACACACCAGTATATTGAACGGAACTGTGGGTGACCACATACCCTCGGAGAGCTGTTCAATTTCTCTGTTTTCAGAAGTAACTTGTGGGGTGCTGACTGTGCTATTGGCCTCCTGAGTTATACAGGGACTAGCGATCTGTGATGCAAATCGCTTTCTTGAAACGTTCTTAGATTTTTTACGTGAAATCTTGGGGCTTGGATTCCCGGAGTGTTTGGGTGCCGCATAGCTTTCCTCACGATCTACAACACAGATGGGCGAAAGAGGCGATGTTCTCACAGACGCATTAGCTCTTTGTGGTTGATTCTGTGCAGATCCGTAATTAGACCACTGCAAATCTCGTGGTTGAAGATCCGGCGTGTCTAAAAGAAAAGATACAAGCGTCTGTTACTCGCGAAATCGGTGTATAATTGGAAATGCTACATGCCGACACTTATCTATGATCCTGCATAATATTTGAAAACTTACCGGCGACAGTTATCCATGAAATCATTGTAACCATGTCTACAAATAATATGAAAATCTAATAGGATATAAAATAAACAGCATGGTGTGTTATAAACACAATATTGACACAATTTTGCACTGTCTGATTATTATTATTATTATTATTATTATTATTATATGTGTATACCGACTCTGATAAAAAATCAAGAGATCGCTGAAATTGTGGGATATGTTAATTGTACATGTGGTGATTTTTATATCATCCACACAGGAAAAACACAGGATATACATAATATGTCCGTTAGAATGTCTACAAATAATATGAAAATCTAATAGGCTATTGTTATGACCCCAATGGCAGAGGGTCTCAGAAATAAATACTAAGTCTGCAAACACAAAAAATCAGCTCATAGGGCAGTGGTAACTGGGCTGACCGTATATCTAATCCTAGCACCACAAATAGCAGCAGCCGGGGAACGTGCCTACGTTGGTTCTAGACGTCTCGCGCCAGCCGGAGAACTAACTAACCCTAGAAGGGAAAAGATAGACCTTTCTTGCCTCCAGAGAAAAGACCCCAAAAGTTGGATACAAGCCCCCAACAAATAATAACGGTGAGGTAAGAAGAAAAGACAAACGTAAGAATGAACTAGGTATTTAGCAAAGAGAGGCCCACTGACTAATAGCAGAATATAGTAAGATGACTTATACGGTCAGCAAAAACCCTATCAAAAATATCCACGCTGGATATTCAAGAACCCCCGAACCGTCTAACGGCCCGGGGGGAGAATACTAGCCCCCTAGAGCTTCCAGCAAAATCAGAAATCACATTTAGTACAAGCTGGACAAAAAATAAGAGCAATACAAATAACCAAAAAACAAGGAAGCAGGACTTAGCTTAATTTTGCAAGAACCAAGACCAGCAGACAGGAGCAAACAGAAAGAACTGATTACAACGATGCCAGGCACCAGACTGAGAATTCAGGAAGTTCATATAGCAACACCCCTGGACTAACGACCCAGGTGGTGCCAAACTGAGGAAAGACAATCCCAGAGTCATATCACTAGTGACCACAAGAGGGAGCCAAAAAAGTCTAATTCACAACAGGCTATAAAATAAACAGCATGGTGTGTTATAAACACAATATTGACACAATTTTGCACTGTCTGATTATTATTATTATTATTATTATTATATGTGTATACCGACTCTGATAAAAAATCAAGAGATCGCTGAAATTGTGGGATATGTTAATTGTACATGTGGTGATTTTTATATCATCCACACAGGTAAAACACAGGATATACATAATATGTCCGTTAGAATGTCTACAAATAATATGAAAATCTAATCGGCTATAAAATAAACAGCACGTTGTGTTATAAACACAATATTGACACAATTTTGCACTGTCTGATTATTATTATTATTATTATTATTATTATTATATGTGTATACCGACTCTGATAAAAATCAAGAGATCGCTAAAATTGTGGGATATATACCGTCAGCTGATCCCTAATAGCATGCCACGGCCGGGGCACAGCAATAATAAATAAAAAGAATGGTGTTTTTACCTGTCATTTTTCATAATATTGAGAATTATACCGTGGACATTATCTGTACAGGGTGGAAATTGTGGGATATGTTAATTGTACATGTGGTGATTTTTATATCATCCACACAGGAAAAACACAGGATATACATATTATGTCCGTTAGAATGTCTACAAATAATCAAATAATATGAAAATGTAATAGGCTATAAAATAAACAGCATGGTGTGCTATAAACACAATATTGACACAATTTTGCACTGTCTGATTATTATTATTATATGTGTATACCGACTCTGATAAAAAAACAAGAGATCACTGAAATTGTGGGATATATACCGTCAGCTGATCCCTAATAGCATGCCACGGCCGGGGCGCCGGTCAGAACACATATTTTACGTGTAATGATATATGTTAATTGTACATGTGGTGATTTTTATATCATCCGGTACGAATCTTATAGTATTGAAGTGTCTTTGAGATGTATTTATTTTATTACATTAAAATCTTTAAAATTTACAATACCGTGTCTTTGCTTTTTTAGAAATGTATAAAACAACCGCTTTATACTTGTCAAAACACAGGATATACATAATATGTCCGTTAGAATGTCTACAAATAATATGAAAATCTAATAGGCTATAAAATAAACAGCATGGTGTGTTATAAACACAATATTGACACAATTTTGCACTGTCTGATTATTATTATTATTATTATTATTATTATTATATGTGTATACCGACTCTGATAAAAAATCAAGAGATCGCTGAAATTGTGGGATATGTTAATTGTACATGTGGTGATTTTTATATCATCCACACAGGAAAAACACAGGATATACATAATATGTCCATTAGAATGTCTACAAATAATATGAAAATCTAATAGGCTATAAAATAAACAGCATGGTGTGTTATAAACACCACAATATTGACACAATTTTGCACTGTCTGATTATTATTATTATTATTATTATATGTGTATAACGACTCTGATAAAAAAATCAAGAGATCGCTGAAATTGTGGGATATGTTAATTGTACTTGTGGTGATTTTTATATCATCCACACAGGAAAAACACAGGATATACATAATATGTCAGTTAGAATATCTACAAATAATATGAAAATCTAATAGGCTATAAAATAAACAGCATGGTGTGTTATAAACACAATATTTACACAATTTTGCACTGTCTGATTATTATTATATGTGTATACCGACTCTGATAAAAATCAATACATCGCTGAAATTGTGGGATATATACCGTCAGCTGATCCCTAATAGCATGCCACGGCCGTGGCGCCGGTCAGAACACATATTTGAAGTGTAATGATATATGCTAATTGTACAAGTGGGGATTTTTATATCATCCACACAGGAAAAACACAGGATATACATAATATGTCCATTAGAATGTCTATAAATAATATGAAAATCTAATAGGCTATAAAATAAACAGCATGGTGTGTTATAAACACAATATTGACACAATTTTGCACTGTCTGATTATAATAATTATTATTATTATATGTGTATAACGACTCTGATAAAAAATCAAGAGATCGCTGAAATTGTGGGATATGTTAATTGTACATGTGGTGATTTTTATATCATCCACACAGGAAAAACACAGGATATACATAATATGTCCGTTAGAATGTCTACAAATAATATGAAAATCTAACAGGCTATAAAATAAACAGCATGGTGTGTTATAAACACAATATTTACACAATTTTGCACTGTCTGATTATTATTATATGTGTATACCGACTCTGATAAAAATCAATACATCGCTGAAATTGTGGGATATATACCGTCAGCTGATCCCTAATAGCATGCCACGGCCGTGGCGCCGGTCAGAACACATATTTGAAGTGTAATGATATATGCTAATTGTACATGTGGTGATTTTTATATCATCCACACAGGAAAAACACAGGATATACATAATATGTCCGTTAGAATGTCTATAAATAATATGAAAATCTAATAGGCTATAAAATAAACAGCATGGTGTGTTATAAACACAATATTGACACAATTTTGCACTGTCTGATTATAATAATTATTATTATTATATGTGTATAACGACTCTGATAAAAAATCAAGAGATCGCTGAAATTGTGGGATATGTTAATTGTACATGTGGTGATTTTTATATCATCCACACAGGAAAAACACAGGATATACATAATATGTCCGTTAGAATGTCTACAAATAATATGAAAATCTAACAGGCTATAAAATAAACAGCATGGTGTGTTATAAACACAATATTGACACAATTTTAAAAGAATGGTGCTTTTACCTGTCATTTTTTCATAATATTGAGAATTATACTGCAGACATTATCTGTACAGGGTGTGGGCGTCTCTGTGCTTGTGGCTATCTATTTTATCTGTTAGCCAGTGTTACTGTGGTTAGCTGGCCGTGCTTTGCATGGACATTATCTGTACAGGGTGGTGCGTTATCACACCTAACACAACCCTGGTCACGCTGAAAATTATGCTGTCGCTGCTTTCATTCTAAATATGTAGTGGTCAGCTCCATTGATAACTAATCTCAGCTACACAGAGAACACTGCTTCTAAAATACATATTACAAAAAGAAGCCACAAACAACTGTTTGTGTTAATCTCGCAGTACTTGCAAATAAGAGCAAATGCCACAACTACACAAAGATAAAGAATACATTCTAGCTAGCTAAGTGAGTTGAATGAGCCTGATACTATAATTGCTAGCAGTTGCTAAAATGTGACTCTACTGACCATTAACTAGACAGCCAGAGTTTCTGTATTCCATATACAATGTATTGTGTCTGATACATACTTTAATAAAGTCTTTTTAAAATCATACAATGACTGGCATATGTGCTCATTTGGTAATAAAACACACTGCCCTGATTACAGAATAATCGCACAGCAGCTACATATGAAAATCTAATATAAAACAAATATTGGGATAATAATCACTGGATCCAATTAACAATTCAAACTGTATCAAAAGCTGACAGCCAGACAAGGAGGGACAGCTGGCTGACAGGGAGGGGAGGAGGGGTTACACACTTTTGATACACTCTGATAGGGGCGGGTCCACCTGTCAGATTTGAGTTTGACGAGACCACCCTCTGATACACTACTCTTGTACTTTATACACTATTAATAATCCACATAAATGGATTAGTACCACCACACAATGACCATATATTATCATCAAGTACTATAGTTTCTGTATATAACCACCATCCCATTATTGAACAATACCGCCACATTATGACTGTACCACATATTACCACCACATAGTAACAAAATAATACCACCATACTGATCATTGTCAATAATCACAGTACTAACACTAATATTACCACCAGTGACAGTTATACACAGGAGCTCTGTTAATAGTATAATATAGTGTACCGGTAAATCCAGTGACTTACAGGTAATGCTTCTGTTTGAAGTAATTCAATTTTGCTTATCTTTTTTATCCAGCGCACAGTACTATGACTTCTTCCAGCCAGGATTCATCTCTGCAGAAAGTAACACACACACTTCTATGACTTATCACTTCTGTAGCACCCCCACACTTTTTCCTCCACTTCTACACTATGCCAGATGAAGAAGAAAAGTGCTGTAGTATTGCTGTATTACGAAACACAATAAAAGTGCCTCCCTTTTGTTCCCCCACTGTAATAATATTCCCAAAAATAAAATATATTACAGTAGAGATGTCTACCTTGGTGACTCACCCACAGTAAAAATTTCCCCCTCCGTGACCACCATACAATATTAATGCATATGTCCCCTTTTGTAGCCCCCGTGCAATGGTAACATTTCTCTTTGTGTTCTCATACAGTATAATAGAAATTAACTTTTTTGTGCACAAATGCAATGGTAATGTCCCCTTCCCAGTGGCAATGATACAATAATAACTCACCCCATTTCTGTCCCAGTACAGTAATAGCGTCCACCTTTTATGCCTTGATATGGTAGAAAAATCACATATTCTGTAGCTCCAAATTAATAATTAATAAAGTATAAGCCGCAATAGGAATTAACTAATGTCCTCTATTATGGAGTAATATTGTCCCCCAAATGGACCTATACAGTAATATTGGCCCCCAATTGGTACTATAGAGTAAAAATGTTTCTCAGTTGGCCCTTACAGTAAATATGTCCCATTTGCCCCCATAAGCTAAAAATGTATGTTCTCTATTCTGGCCCCATACAGTAATTATATCACACATCTGGCACCTATCCTGTAATAATGTACCTTATCCTGGACCCTATCATGTAATAATGTCATCCATCCTTGCCCCATCGTACAATAACGTCCTTCATCCAGCCCATAAGCTGACCTTTATCCTGTAATGAAGTCCCGTCCTGGCCCCGGTCTTGTAATACAGTAATTTCTCCCATCCTCACTCCATACTATAATAATTTCCACTGTCGTGGCCCCTATCCTGTAATAATGATAAGGAAGAAAAGTCAGCTCATCACGTTGAAGGAATACAGATGAGAGGTAACCGAAAAGAAGAAACAAGAACAATCCGCACTCTACAGCCGGTTTCAATCAGAGACTCTGGGTTAATGTACTGTGCGTTAATTCAGCCAAGGCTACGGATACGGGTGCTCTATGAAAACCACAGTCCAGTCCGTTATGCAAAAATAGAGAAAGAGCACTCACCATCCGAAGCTTAATTCAGTCCTTTATTGTGGCATTAAAAAATAGCAAGGTCTCACGGGAGAACGGAGGTGTCACAAGACGATGGCTGTTTCACGCTGGTGCGCTTCTACGGGTCTCCGGACCCGTAGAAGCGCACCAGCGTGAAACGGCCGTCGTCTCGTGACACCTCCGTTCTCCCGTGAGACCTTGCTATTTTTTAATGCCACAATAAAGGACTGAATACAGATGAGAGGTCCCGCATGGATGGCCTGGAGCAAGAAATCCATAAATCTTCAATATGAAAGGGATTGGAAATGCAGCGAGGCATATGTGGTAAAATTCAGAAAAAAATATATTATCAAAAATGAATAGAATTCAAAAACAAAGATGGAGTCACCAGCAGCACAGTGACCAACGCGTTTCGGCAAAGGAGCTTTATTCATGAATATGCCTCACTGGATTTCCAATCCCTTTCATATCCTGTAATAGTGCCCCTCTTCCTGAAGCTCTTCACATACACATAAAAAAATTATTCTTTTACTTTTCTAACAGTATGCTCTTTCGCTTTCATTGCCAGCACACAGAGGTGGGGCAGCGCATTTCAGTGAGGTTATGAGGTACCTGTGCATTTTGACAGCAGCTAGTAGCTGGTGTCTCTCTGCCAAGCAATAACTTTCAATGTTAGGTGCATCCAAGGATACAAATCCTACTGAAGAAGGCACTAGTGTCGGTGGACCCCCTTTCTTGACAAGCTTGGTCATGGTTGAAGCCTTTGTGCTCATTATGCCCCTGCATTCGCAGCTCTTGTTTTAAATAGCCAGCGTGACGCTGTGTCATGTGTGCATCACACCACAATAATGATATCGCACAAATTCAAAGAGCCCAGAATGCCAGGAGATAAGATTCATAGGCCTCACATCCAGCAGTCACAGATTACTGATCTGGCCAATAGATCGGAGTCTTAAAAATTCATTCTCCCATCTCTTGACAGCACTATACTGCTATTTTATTTATTTATTATATATTATTATGCTTTAGAATCCCATCTGCTTTCTAGCCCTATACTGGATATGATTAATGCACTAGACTATAGACAATGGAGAGACATGGACAATGGAGGCCAATGTCTGAATGTTATGCTCTTAATGTAGAGTTGCAACAATATAAACTTGTATTCATTGACCGCTTAAACATCAGATATTGCTCCATTGTGACTGTGCTATAATTCATGGGCAGAAGTGTGCCTCAATTTTTACAGACAAGAGCAAATAAGAGAAAAAGCGCTCCAAGTGGAGGCCTACAGTGAAAGTGGTAGGGAGGAGGTATTACTGCACTCATGTCAGAGAGCTGTGCAGATTAGGCAGAACACTGACACCAGCAAAAATGGTTATCCTAGATCGCTGAGCCACCGTCCACTGGCCTCAGACTCACAGTGTTGGAACCATAACATCGTCTCCTCATCTTCATCCTGTTTGGCTGGTCTCCTCTCTCCTAGTGTCCTTATGATATCCGCCCTTTTACCTTGCTTAATCTCCTTTAATTTTAACAGAGGAATGAACATAGAACACTACAAGTATTCTGCTTTCTTAATCAGGCTTCAAGACATGAGCACAACCAAACTACAGTAGAAAGATACAATTCTCCACTCACTGATTCATTGGTAACAGTTGCCAAATCATTATCAGTTTAGCTATAATAATGGTTGCTATGAAGTAACTAGATCTCTCCGAGGAGTCTTTAAATTCATGCCATACCTTCTGGTTTACATCAGTCCAAAAACATCATATTTATTTGGAAGCCAATGCAGATCTCTGAATAAATGTGACCAGAGGCAGCTTTCAGTCATTGCAGCTGAGCAGTCAGAATGCTGGCAGGATGCTCGTGTCACTATTTTACACTTACAGAGTAAGTAATTAATACACCGCTGTTGGACCAGACATCCACACCCTATTAAATATGTGGTTCTGTCAATGAATGTTTTTTCACTGGACAGATCAAGTGAGCCACTGTCAGAAACTAGGGAAGAGCAACGTGCTCTGTGATACTCGGATATCACAAGAGTATCTAGGTGCTCAGATGTTCTCGGGACTCAATGAGCATTGGCTGGTGCTCAGATTTGAACCTGAAATCCCCACCATGCATGTTTGGTGCCCGTTACACAGCAAATAAGCATGTAAAACTCCAAAAAAGTGTTCAAAAATGTTTCTGGAATCAAACAGTCATCCATAGAGTATTATATGCTTTCTGCTAAATTTCAGTGGTTTACAAGACTCCAAAAAAGCGTTAACATTTTTTTCTGGATTCAATTAGTCATCCATAGAGTATTATGTGCTTTGTTTTAAATTTTTGATGGTACACAACACTCAAAAAAAAGAGTTCAAAAATTTTTCTGGTTTGAATTTGTCATTCATACACTTCTACGCCCTTTATGTTATATTACGGTAGTAATAAACTTGCTTTTAAGACACCTAGCAATTAGAAAATGTGTACGGTTTGCAGTAATGGATGAGGAAATGGAAATGATGATGATGGTGCATGGAGACACAGGACGTGGGGCAGGTGTGACTGCACCTGTTGCTGGAGCACAAGAAACATGACCATCCACGACACATAGGTTCCTGTCCCACTTTATGATTTGTGTATTTTTTTTTTGACCAAGGACATCCCCTCCCCCATCAACTTAGTGTCTCCAAGCAGCTGGCTCAGAGTCACCATATTGGTGCTGAGGACAGAGAAGACCCCTGATCCACAAAGCACAGGATGGATCAGAACTGACAAGCTCCAGTGATCCCACAGCCCAAGCCTCTTATAGTAGCTAGGATTACAGGTGTGCACCACAGCACCCGGCTGTCACACTTTGCAGGGAGGCACTGTACACCACTTCTGAAGCCCACCAGTTCAAACAGGTGCTCGGTTGAGTGGCAGATAATGCTTCCAGCATGATTGTCAACACCACCCAGTCTTCCACCAGTCCAGTCTCACCAGCCAAGAGTCTGGATCACTTAATCCTCACCCTTATCCTCCTTCCTCCCACCATGTTGAGTCCCAGAAGACTAGTAATCCCACATTAGGACAATACGAGGAGCTCTTTACAACATTATTTCATGTTTGTGGCCTCTCACCCTGCATGGTCCAAGAGGGACATGAAGAGATGCTGTTTAGTGATATAAAAAACTTAGAGCAGACATGGACACAAGAAGATGCCAGTGGGGAATGGCAAATTTTGTCTAATGAGGATGATAATGATGAGACATAGTTGCCGGGAAGATAGGTTGTTGTTAAGTGACCTAGCCAGGAGGACCAGGGTGTGACAGTGGTAGACGAGATGATGGATGATGAAGTCACCAACCCAACCTGGGAAGCTGGCATCCAGAGGGAGGACAGCAGTGCTACGGGAGAGAGATCAGCAGCAGAAACAGATAGGAAGAGGCAGTTGGGTGACCAGAGGGAAAAGTTGGTCAACGGTTCCACAGAGCACCAACACTCATGAATTTCTCTGTTAAAGAGTTAGGTGATCCCTAGTCTGGGACTATTTTAAAGA
Source organism: Ranitomeya variabilis (assembly GCF_051348905.1). Lineage (NCBI taxonomy): Eukaryota > Metazoa > Chordata > Amphibia > Anura > Dendrobatidae > Ranitomeya > Ranitomeya variabilis. The sequence goes on along the minus strand of NC_135236.1, from coordinate 210,003,828 downwards.
CAATTCTGAGACAAAAAAGGTAATTTGCGACCTGTGCCATGCCAAGATCACCAAGGGGCCTTAACACTAAGAGCCTAACTACCACCAGCATGATCAGGCACATGTTATCCAAGCACCCGACTAGGTGGGCTTAACACCTGAGTTCACGTTTTGTGCCAGCGGATGACACCATTGCCTTTTTCTCCTTTCCTAGGTGCTTCCCAATCCCAAGTCCATGACACTGGCGCTGATGCCTTCCACCCTGCACCTGTCCTTGCACATTCTGACGCACCCCCAAGTCCATGACACTGGCGCTGATGCCTTCCACCCTGCACCTGTCCTTGCACATTCTGATGCACCATCATAATGCAATTCCAAATCATTGTCCCAGCACAGTGTTCAGCTGCCCCTACCCCAGGCCTTGGAACAAAACAGATATTTTCCAGCCACCCACACACAGGTTGCTTGCTGTGGAAATGTTGCCTTTTAGGCTTGTTGACAAGGAGGATTTCTGCCAACTCATGGCTGCAGCCGTACCTTGGTATTCGGTCACCAGTTGCTACTTTTTCTCCCGGTGTAGCATTCCTTCTTGTACCAGCACGTGTTCAGGAGCATCATCTATGTCCTTACCAATGCACTTACTAGGATTGTCCACATAGTGACCGACATGTGGACAAGTGCTTGTGGCCAGGGATGCAAATTTTCTCTGACAGCACATTGGGTGACTATTGTGGAGGCTGGGGCCGAGCCCCACCCAGCATGTCACATGCACTCCCAGAACCGAGAATTGCTGGTCCTACTTCAGTCAGGGTTTCCTCCACCTCTTACATCAGTTTCTGTGTCCCCTCTTGCTCATACTCATCCTCTATCTCCGATGTGTTATCTGAGAAAACATTCTCCACTTAATCCAGAGGGTGGAAGCTCTGCAGCACTGCCTCAGCGAAGCTGCAACAAACTCTTGAAACTAATTTGTCTAGGACGCAAACCGCATACCGAGGCAAACTTACTAATAGGATTAACAGACCAGACAGATCTGTAGCTTTTGCCGCTGAACCTCCAACCAGGCATGGTCATGTGTGATAATAGGCGCAACCTGGTGATGCTCTGGCAGTGCTGCAGAACCCCATGCAAGTGCCAGCTCACTGACTGGTGTGCAACATCACCACAGGCTGGAACTTCACACTGCACATGCTGGCAAGGCTTTGTGAGCAGCAGGCAGTTGTCGAATACCAGCTCCAGTGCATATTCTGGTCAGCCTCTATGCATAACAACCGAAGAGTGGGCATGGATGTCTGACATTTTTGTGGTTTTCCAAGACTTTGAGAACTCTACAAAGATGGTGGGCAGCGATGATGCCATAGTCAGCGCAACAATCCCGCTTCAGTGCCCACTTAAACAGCCCCTGCTCACAAATAAACATGAAGCTATGCATGTGGACCAGGTGGAGATGGAGGAAGACAGGGATATACTATCCAGCCCAGCCTCATCTCATCTGCTCAGTGCAGATTGGGCAACAATGAGGAGGTGGAGGCTGAGGTGGAGGAGGAACAGGAGCTGGTACCCAGCACAACAGAGGCTAGTACCAACGCAATCTTCTTCCCGTCTTTCCTATATGGATGGGCTGAGGAGCAGAAGTAGGAGGAAGAGAGAAAGGAGGAGATGGAGAGTCTTCGTCATGGTGGAGACGGTGAAGTGTTGGCTGTAGGGTGCTTGGTACATATGGACTACTGCATGTACCACTTCCTTTCCCGTGACCCCAAGTTATATTTATCTTGGCCAAAAAGAGTACTGGTTATTCACCCTGCTAGAACCACATTACAAAGAGAATTTTGTCTATCTACTTCCTGAGGCGGAGAGGTCTTCTAAAATGATCACAGGCCATACAGACAGGGATCACCTTAAGAAATTTTATATACGGTACTTTATTGGATACACAAAAACCAAAAAGAACAAGTATAAAAACATCTAAAAGTCAAACAATCGACATAGAGAATATACACCTTTGCTCATAATAGAGCTACAGCTCATGACCAAGTGACCAAAAATTGCTTAATACAGATAAGAGCTGATAAAGTTTGTAGGTAAAACTAAATATGATCAGCACACCAGAATATTCAAAGATACATGAGAGTTCACATGTACAGTGGGGAAAAAAAGTATTTAGTCAGTCACCAATTGTGCAAGTTCTCCCACTTAAAAAGATGAGAGAGGCCTGTAATTTACATCATAGGTAGACCACAATTATGAAAGTCAAAATGAGAAAGCAAATCCAGAAAATCACCTTGTCTGATTTGGCAAGATTTATTTTGCAAATTATGATGGAAAATAAGCATATATATACTTTGTTGCCAATGACAGAGTGTTAGGAGTCAAGTTCCCGCCGCTGAACAGGGGGAATCTCAAACCATGTCCTCTGCGGTCTCCCATTCTCCTCTAGCAGCAGTGGATCCTGCTCAGTGGAAACGTCGGTCCCAGCGTCTGGCTCAAGCTGATACTGTGCGCTTGGTTACTGCTACCTTTCCAGGCTTTGCCTTTGTAGCCAGTGCTGATCAGCTGCCAGCAGATGTTTCAGGGACTAAGTCCTGCTTTTCCCATACTGAGCATGCACACGGGAAGAACTCCCATTGGAGGTCAGGGGTCACATGTTCAGGTCCTGTAGCAGCTCCTATTGGACCATTAGGAAGGTCCTTGAGAGCTACAGCTATAAAAGGTTTGCATGGCCGCACGGCCATGTGCTATTATAAACTTGATAACGTGTGTGTGTGTAGATGAATGTCTGTCGATGGATGAAAGCTCCTTAATTATTCCCATTCCTAGTGATGATGACTGCTCGCGAATTATGGAAGCTACCTAGCACCCGACAGTGCTACCTGCACAATTAGCACACGTTTCTGCGTCTATTTGCAGTGCCCGCTTGTACGGCACCGTGCGCAATCAGTGCACTTTGACAGCCGTTCAGTGTAGGGTGGGAACTCCCGCTTGGACTCTGCATCTGACTCAGGGCGTCCTCAGGCACGGGCTCAAAAGCCACCGAGGGTCAGAGCGAGTCCAATCACCAGTTTAGTGGGGGTGATTCATAGGGGTCCCAAGTGACTGCTAACAGGAAGCAGCGTATTTACGGTGACTCTGTGAAGCAACAGAATTTGCTTCTATTCACACTGGGTGAGGTCAAACCCACGTGTGAGCAAGTGTCCATCCGCCATTACTCAGCTGCAGGTGTCATCTCTGCACGGTGGACCCCGAACTGCGAACGCACCTAATATTCTCTAATATTATTATTTGGTGAGTTCCACCAGTTCTATCATTATACTAGCGCCAGGGTCTGACTAGTAATGGCGGATGAACAGCGATTGCAGCGGTACATCCTGTAGCTGAAGGGCAGGTTGGCGGCTCTCGAGCGTACAATCTCAGCTGTGGATGTTACCGCAGTAGCTGTTCAGGCTGCTAGCGTGGCTGTAGCAAGTTTATCCACTGCCACACCTGTTCCGACCTTATCTCGCCTCCAGCTGCCAGATAAATACTCTGGTGATAGCAAGTCTTAGGGTACCGTCACACAGTGCAATTTTGATCGCTACGACGGCACGATCCGTGACGTCGCAGCGATCGTATGATTATCGCTCCAGCGTTGTAGACTGCGGTCACACGTTGCAATCACGGCGCTGGAGCGATGCCGAAGTCCCCGGGTAACCAGGGTAAACATCGGGTAACTAAGCGCAGGGCCGCGCTTAGTAACCCGATGTTTACCGTGGTTACCAGCGTAAAAGTAAAAAAAAACAAACCGTACATGCTCACCATCTGATGTCCGTCCGGTCCCTTGCCGTCCGCTTCCTGCTCTGACAGATCCGGCCGTACAGTGAGAGCAGAGTGCAGCGGTGACGTCACCGCTGTGATCTGCTCTCACTTTCCGGCCGGATCTGTCAGAGCAGGAAGCGGACGGCAAGGGACCGGACGGACATCAGATGGTGAGCATGTACGGTTTGTTTTTTTTTACTTTTACGCTGGTAACCACGGTAAACATCGGGTTACTAAGTGCGGCCCTGCGCTTAGTTACCCGATGTTTACCCTGGTTACCAGCGAACGCATCGCTGGATCGCTGTCACACACAACGATCCAGCGATGTCAGCGGGTGATCAAGCGACGAAAGAAAGTTCCAAACGATCTGCTACGATGTGCGATTCTCAGCAGGATCCCTGATCGCTGCTGCGTGTCAGACACTGCGATATCGTAACGATATCGCTAGAACGTCACGAATCGTACCGTCGTAGCGATCAAAATTGCACTGTGTGACGGTACCCTTAGAGAGGATTCGTGAGCCAGTGCGCTTTACACCTCGAGCTCTTGGCTGCGCATTTTCCCACAGAGCAGGCAAAATTGGGATTCATTATATCCCTTCTGTCGGACATCGGGTTGGAGTGGGCTACGCCGCTGTGGGAGCACAACAATCATGTGGTGCAGAGTGCTCCACTGTTTCTGAGCACTCTGAAACCGGTCTTTTTAGGGCCTCAGGTCACCCATGATATGGAGCTCCAACTGCGGGCATTGACTCAGGGCTCATCCATGGTCAGCCATTTTGCCGTCCACTTCTGGACTTTAGCATCTGAGCTGGAGTGGCCAGATAAAGCCCTCATCCCTGTATCTTGGAGAGGACTGGCTGACCATGTGAAGGACGCTTTGGCCACCAGGGAGATTCCTGCCACAATGGAGGAGCTAATAGCTGTATCAACTCTCATTGACCTTCGTTTTAATGAGCGGAGGTTGGAGCGAGCCCAGTGTAGGCAGAGGTTTCAGCTGGCTCCAACCTTCGCCAAACCTCTGGAATCTCCGGTCCAGGTGTCCGAGTCGCATGAGGCCATGGAGGTGTCACAAGCGGGATCTAAGTCCTGGACCGCTCATGCACTGAAGGTCTGTCATGTTTGCCGGCAGTCAAGACATCTTGCCTCCAGATGTTCCCAGCAGTCGGGAAAACGTCAGCGTCTAGTGGTTGTAGGAGGAGGCACACTAGACACGGCGACGTTTTCCTCCAAACTGTCCTGCAAGGGGACAATTACTATAGGCCCATCCACTCTTATGGTAGAGGTTTGTGTGGATTCTGGGGCGGAGGGCAATTTTATGTCATCTGCCTTCGCCCAGTGACACGCAATACCCCTGGTGATGCTCGCCAAATATGTGACCGTTCGAATGGTAAATGGGTTGACACTGCCCTCACAGATAACACACCAAACCATCCCATTTACTTTATCCATGTCTCCATCTCATCAGGAGATTATCTCCCTGCTAGTCATTCCCAAGGGAATTGATGAGGTCCTGCTGGGGATACCATGGCTACGCCACCATATTCCTCACATAGAGTGGTCCTCAGGGAGAATTCTGGGATGGAGTGAATCTTGTGAGGGTAGATGTCTGAGGGAGTGCGTTCAGGTTGCTACAACTGAAGTACCCGCAAATCTTTCCTCTCTCCCCAAGCACTATTGGCCATATGCGGATGTGTTTTCCAAGAGGGCTGCAGAGACCCTTCCACCTCACCGCTCCTATGACTGTCCAATTAACCTCTTGCCTGGTGCTGAGCTTCCCCGGAGTCAAGTCTACCCGTTATCTCTCCTGGAGATGGATGCAATGTCTCAGTACATTCAGGAGAATCTGGCAAGGGGATTCATTAGGAAGTCAGTGTCACCTGAAGTGGCGGGTTCTTCTTTGTGTAGAAGAAGAATGGAGAATCACGTCCATGCATAGATTACAGGGGTCTTAATGCCATCACCATTAAGAATAAATACCCAATGCCCCTAATATCTGAGCTCTTTGATAGGTTGCAGGGAGCGAGGGTATTTACTAAGCTTGATCTGCGGGGTGCTTACAATCTGATTCGCATCCGTGAGGGGGACAAATGGAAGACGGCTTTTAACCCCAAGGATGGGCACTATGAATACCTGGTGATGCCCTTTGGGCTTTGTAATGCCCCAGCCGTTTTTCAAGACTTTGTAAATGATATCTTCCGGGATATGCTCTCCACCTCGGTTGTAGTCTATCTGGATGATATTCTCATCTACTCTCCGGATATAAACTCCCACCGGAGAGATGTTTGCAAAGTTTTCGACCTCCTACGGGCAAACTCCCTCTATGCCAAGTTGAAGAAGTGTGTGTTTGAGCAAGAGTCTTTGTCTTTCCTGGGCTATATCATCTCTGCCCAAGGATTGGCTATGGATCCTGCCAAGCTACAGGCTGTGATGGATTGACAGAAACCCCATTCTCTCAAAGCGGTGCAGCGCTTTATGGGGTTCATCAACTATTATCACCATTTCATTCCCCAATTCTCAACTTTGGTAGATCCCCTGGTTGCCCTCACCAAGAAGGGAGCTAATCCCAAATTGTGGTCAGAGAAGGTCTCCAAGGGAGCGCCAGCGAAGTGTGACTTGATAGAGAGGAAGCTCTCTATCAAGTCACACTTTGCTGGCGCTCCCATTTTACATCGACCCGATGTTGATAAACCATTTATCATGGAGGTGGATGCCTCATTCTTCAGTGCTAGAGCAGTCCTCTTCCAGTAGGATGCTCAAGGTCAGAAGCATCCTTGCTTCTTCTTCTCCAAGACCTTCACACCGGCGGAGAGGAATTATTCCATCGGGGACAAGGAGCTGCTAGCCATGAAGTTGGCCTTTTCGGAGTGGAGACATCTTCTGGAAGAGGCTCGCTACCCCTTCCAAGTATTCACCGACCACAAAAATTTGGTGTAATTACAAACCGCCCAGCGGCTAAACTCTCACCAGGCCCGATGGTCCCTGTTCTTCTCCCGGTTCCACTTTGCCCTCCATTTTCTCCCCGGGGAGAAGAACACTCAGGCCAATGCTCTCTCTCGCTCCTTTGTGTAATCAGAGGAGGAGGAGCCCTGGCTTATTGTCCTTTCAGAGAGCCTGAGAACTGTGGCTCCAGTTTCGCTAGAGTCTATGCCCCCAGGCAAGATTTTTGTGCCATCTAATTTGCGACCGGAGGTTCTCTCCTGGGCTCACTCGTCCAGGGTGGGAGGACATTTTGGGACCAAGAGGACATTTGAGCTTCTGGCGAGGACGTACTGGTGGCCGCATATGGCCCGTGACGTTGGGGACTATATTCGGGCGTGTGTCTCCTGAGATAAGAATCGGTCTCCTTGGCAATGGCCTGCTGGGTTACCTTACCCCCTGCCGGTGGCAGACAGGCCCTGGGAGATGCTCGGTATGGACTTCATGGTGGGCTTACCCAAGTCTCATAGCTGCACCATTATCTGGGTAGTTACCAACCATTTTTCTAAAATGGTGTACTTGGTGCCACTTCTACAGTTACCTTCTGCACGGGCCTTGGCGGTGCTGTTCATTAAATATGTTTTCCGCCTACTTGGCATGCCAGACAAAATTGTCAGTGACCGGGGTGCCCAGTTTGCATCTCGCTAATGGAGAGACCTCTGTCATTTACTCAGCATTGAGCTGAATCTCTCATCTGCGTACCACCCTGAAACGAATGGGTTGGTAGAGAGGGCCAACCAGACTCTGGTCACATACCTGCGACATTTTGTCTCTGCCAGGCAGGATGACTGGGAATCCTTGCTACCTTGGGTGGAGTTTCCATTGAACAACGCCGTAGCCGACTCCACCGTGCAGACCCCATTCCTCCTTAACTACGGCCAGCATCCACGTGTCCCTGTGCCCATGCCCATGTCATCCATCGATTCTAGGGTGGTAGACTGGGCAGTGGAGGCCCGTAACATTTGGGACCGCCTACAGGGTGCCATCTGAGCCTCCAAGGAGAGAATGAGGATTTCTGCCGATGCACATCGACGCCCTGCTCCGACCTTTGCTCCTGGCGACTTAGTGTGGCTCTCCGCCCGTAACATCAGGCTACGAGTTAAGTCCACTATGTTTGCGCCTCGCTACATAGGTGTTGTGAATTCCGTTCTCAGGCTCCCTCCTGTGGTCATGAGTGGTATTGTGTGAGTTCTGTTCTTGGGCTCCCTCTGGTGATCTTTAGTGCTTACTGCGGGTTTGTAGCTGGAATCCAGCTGCCTCGTTTTCTGCTAGTCTGGCCTCTATTTAACTCCACCTGGACCTTCACTTTTTGCCTGCTGTCGTTGTATTCAGTACTGGTTCTGATCTCTCTGGACTTTCCTTGTGACCTGTCTCCTCCTGAGAAGCTAAGGGTAACATCACACAGTGCAATTTTGATCGCTACGACGGCACGATTCGTGACGTTCTAGCGATATCGTTACGATCTCGCAGTGTCTGACATACTACTGCGATCAGGGACCCTGCTGAGAATCGTACGTCGCAGCAGATCGTTTGAAACTTTCTTTCAGCGCTGGATCTCCCGCTGTCATCGCTGGATCGTTGTGTGTGACAACGATCCAGCGATGCGTTCGCTGGTAACCAGGGTAAACATCGGGTTACTAAGCGCAGGGCCGTGCTTAGTAACCTGATGTTTACCGTGGTTACCAGCGTAAAAGTAAAAAAAAACAAACCGTACATACTCACCATCTGATGTCCGTCAGGTCCCTTGCCGTCCGCTTCCCGCTCTGACTGTCTGCCGGCCGGAAAGTGAGAGCAGATCACAGCGGTGACGTCACTGCTGTGCTCTGCTCTCACTGTACGGCGGCACTCAGTCAGAGAAGGAAGCAGACGGCAAGGGACCTGACGGACATCAGATGGTGAGTATGTACGGTTTGTTTTTTTTTACTTTTACGCTGGTAACCACAGTAAACATCGGGTTACTAAGCGCGGCCCTGCACTTAGTAACCCGATGTTTACCCTGGTTACCCGGGGACTTCGGCATCGCTCCAGCGCCGTGATTGCACAGTGTGACCGCAGTCTACGACGCTGGAGCGATAATCATACGACGCTGCAACGTCACGAATCGTGCCGTCATAGCGATCAAAATTGCACTGTGTGACGGTACCCTAAGTCTTGCTAGTTCATGTTTGCTCATTATTTCCTTGAAAATGTTTCTCTGTATATGATGAGTTCTGTCCAGCTTGCTTATATGTAATATTCTCGCTTGCTGGAAGTTCTGGGGTGCAGAGTTGCGCCCCTCACATCGTGAGTCGGTGTGGGGGTTCTTGTAATCTCTGCGTGGATTATTTTTTATAGCATTTTATACTGTCCGCACAGATCCCTTGCTGTCTTCTGTCTATTTAGTGTTAGCGGCCCTCATTTGCTAAAAAACCTGTTTTCATTTCTACGTTTGTGTTTTCCCCTTAACTCACCGTTATTATTTGTGGGGGGCTGTCTAAAACTTTGGGGTAATTTCTCTGAGGCAAGTGAGGCTTGCTTTCTCTCTAGGGGTAGCTAGTTTCTCAGGCTGTGACGAGGCGTCTAGGATTTTAGGTAACGCTCCACGGCTGCCTATAGTGTGTATTGATAGAATCAGGGTTGCGGTCAGTATAGCTCCCACATCCCCAGAGCTTGTCCTAAGGATTTCTGTTACTTAGCAGGTCTGTTTGCGATCCTTGCCACCAGGATCATAACAATAGGCCCCTTCAAGATCCTGGAACAAGTCAATCCTGTGATCTATCAGTTGGCCCTTCCTCCATGCCTGGGTATAACCAACACCTTTCATGTGTCCCTCCTAAAACCAGTTCACATGTCCCGGTTTTCCGAATCATCTGCAGGGACATCGGGCTTGTCCACGGACGATTACAAGGTGAATGCTATTATGGCGTGTAAGGTGGTACATGGCAAAAATTCAATCTGGTGGATTGGAAGGCTCATGGCCCAGAGGACAGGACCTGGGAGTCTGTTGAGCACATTCGGGCTCTGCTACTCATTGCGGCCTTTGAGCATAGCAAGGCCCAGGGAGGGGGGCCCTAGGAGGGGGGGGCAATGTTAGGAGTCGAGTTCCCGCCGCTGCACAGGGGGAATCTCGAACCATGTCCGCTGCGGTCTCCTATTCTCCTTCAGCAGCAGTGGAGCCTGCTCAGCGGAGACGTCGGTCCCAGCATCTGGCTCAAGCTGATACTGTGCGCTTGGTTACTGTTGCCTATCCAGGCTCTGCCTTTGTGCCAGTGCTGATCAGCTGCGAGCAGGCCTTTCTGGGACTAAGTCCTGCTTTTCCCATACTGAGCATGCCCACGGGAAGAACTCCCATTGGAGGTTGGGGGTCACATGCTCAGGTCCTGTAGCAGCTCTTATTGGACCATTAGGAAGGTCCTTGAGAGCTACAGCTATAAAAGGTTTGCATGACCGCACGGCCCTGCGCTAGTATAAACTTGATAACGTGTGTGTGTAGATGAATGTCTGTCGATGGATGAAAGCTCCTTAATCAGTACCATTCCTAGTGATAATGACTGCTCGCGAATGGTGGAAACTACCTAGCGTCTGACAGTGCTACCTGCACACTTAGCACACGTTTCTGCGTCTATTCGCAGTGCCCGCTTGTACGGCACCATGTGCAATCAGTGCGCTTTCCTGACAGCCGGTCAGTGTAGGGTGGGAACTCCCGCTTGGACTCTGCATTTGACTCAGGGCGTCCTCAGGCGCGGGCTCAAAAGCCACCGAGGGTCAGAGCAAGTCCAATCACCAGTTTAGTGGGGGTGATTCAAAGGAATCCCACTAGTATCTTTGAGCTGCACCCTGTGACTGCTAACAGGGCGCAGCGTATTTACGGTGACTCTGTGAAGCAACAGAGTTCGCTTCCATTCACACTGGGTGAGGTCAAACCCACGTGTAAGCAAGCGTCCATTCGCCATTACTCAGTTACAGGTGTCATCTCTGCACAGTGGATCCCGAACTGCGAACGCACCTCATATTCTCTATTATTATTATTTGGTGTGTTCCACCAGTCCTAACACAGAGGTCAAAGGTTTTCTGTAAGTCTTCACAAGGTTGGAACACACTATTGGTGGTATGTTGGCTCATACCTCCATGCAGCTCTCCTCTAGAGCAGTGATGTTTTGGGTCTGTCGCTGGGCAACACGGACTTTCAACTCCCTCCAAAGGTTTTCTATAGAGTTGAGATCTGGAGACTGGCTAGGTCACTCCAGGACCTTCATATGCTTCTTAGAAAGCCACTCCTTCGTTGCTCTGGTGGTGTGCGTTGAATCATTATCATGCTGAAAGACCCATCCACGTTTCATCTTCAATGCCCTTGCTGATGGAAGGAGTTTTGCACTCAAAATCTCACAATACACGGCCCCATTCATTATTTCATGTACTTGGATTAGTCGTCCTGTTCCTTTTGCAGATAAACAGCCCAAAGCATGATGTTGCCATCCCCCTTCTTCACAGTAGGTATGGTGTTCTTTGGATGCAACTCAGCATTCTGTCTCCTCCAAACACGACAAGTTTTGTTTCTAACAAACAGTTCTACTTTTGTTTCATCAGACCATATGACATTCTCCCAATACTCTTCGGAATAATCCAAATGCTCTCTAGCAAACTTCAAACGGGCCCGGACATGTGCTGGCTTAAGCAAGGGGACACATATGGCACTGCAGGATCTGAGTCCCTGGCGGCATAGTGTGTTACTGATGGTAGCCTTTGTTATGGTGGTCCCAGCTCTATTCAGATCATTCACTAGGTCCCCCTTGTGGTTCTGGGATTTTTGTTTACTGTTCTTGTGATCATTTTGACTCCACAGAGTGAGATCTTGCATGGAGCCCCAGGTCAAGGGAGGTTATCAGTTGTCTTGTATGACTTCCATTTTTTTATTATTGCTCCTACAGTTGATTTCATCACACCAAGCTGCTTGCCTATTGCAGATTCAGTCTTCCCAGCCTGGTGCAGGGCTACAATTTTGTTTCTGGTGTCCTTCGACAGCTCTTTGGTAGTGTTGAGCATTCCGATACTGCAAATATCGGGTATCAGCCGATATTCGCTGTATCAGAATTCCGATACCGAGTTCCGATATTTTTGTGATATCGGAAATCGGAATCGGAAGTTCCTATAAGTTCCCAGGTGTGTGCAGTGCGTATGGTTCCCAGGGTCTGGAGGAGAGGAGACTCTCCTTCAGGCCCTGGGATCCATATTCATGTAAAAAATAAAGAATAAAAATATAAAATATGGATATACTCACCCCTCCGACGGACCCTGGACCTCAGCGGTGCAACCGGCACCCTCGTTCCTAAGAATGCAGTGAGTGTAGGACCTGCGATGACGTCGCGGCTTGTGATTGGTCGCGTGACCACTCATGTGACCGCTCATGTGACCGCGACGTCATCGAAGGTCCTTCACTCTGCATTCTTAGGAACGGAGGCAGACGCTTGCAGCAGTGACAGCCAGGGCTCGTCCGAGGGTGAGTATATCCATATTTTTTATTTTTATTCTTTATTTTTTACATGAATATGGATTCTAGGGCCTGAAGGAGAGTTTACTCTCCTTCAGACCCTGGGAACCATCCAGGATCACTTCCGATATTTGTGTCCCCTTGCCTTGTATTAGTATCGGGTATCGGTATCGGCGATATCCGATATTTTTTGGATATCGGCCGATCCAATCCGATACCAATACTTTCAAATATCGGAAGGTATCGCTCAACACTACTCTTTGGTCTTCACCTTAGTGGAGGTTGGAGTGTGACTGTTTGAGGCTCTGGACAGGTGTCTTTTATACTGATAATGAATTTAAACAGTTGACATTACTACAGGTAATGAGTGGAGGAAAGAGGAGCCTCTTAACCCCTTTCTGACATCAGACGTACTATCCCGTCGAGGTGACCTGGGCCCGTATGACCATCGACGGGATAGTACATCATATGCGATCAGTCTCGCTCACGGGGGGAGAGTGGCTGATCGCTGCCGGGTGTCAGCTGATTATCACAGCTGACATCCGGCACTATGTGCCAGGAGCGGTCACCGACAAGATCGCAGCTTTCCGGTGGCATAGAGAAGCATCACTCAGGGAGGGGGCTCCCTGCATGCTTCCCTGAGATCCTTAGAACAACGCGATGTTGTTCCTCCCTGCAGGCCCCTGGATCCAAGATGGCCACGGTGTCCTTCTGGATCCTGCAGGGAGGTGGCTTCTCAGTGCCTGCTGAGAGCAGGCACCGGCAAGCCTCCTGCACTGCCTGTCAGATCGCTGATCTGACAAAGTGCTCTGAAAAGTGTCAGATCAGCGATCTGACTTTATACAGTGATGTCCCACCCTGTGACAAAATAAAAAAGTTTAAAAAAAATATATTATGCTGTATAAAAATATATTTTTTAAAATTCCTAAATAAAAATAAATAAATAAATATTGTTCCAATACATACATTTCTATATGTAAACAAAAAAAACAATAAAAGGACACATATTTGGTATGCCCGAGATCATAACGACCCGACCTATAAAACTGTCCCATTACTTAACCCCTTCAGTAAACACCGTAAAAAAAAATTAAAAACGAAGCAAAAAACAATGCTTTATCATCATACCACCGAACAAAAAGTGGAATAACACGCGATCAAAAAGACAGATATAAATAAACATGGTACCGATGAAAACAACATCTTGTCTCGCAAAAAACGAGCCATCATACAGCACCATCATACAGCACCATCAGTGAAAAAATAAAAAAGTTATAGTTCTCAGAGTAATGCATGCAAAAACAATTATTTTTATATAAAATAGTTTTTATTGTATAAAAGCGCCAAAACTTAAAAGGATTATATAAATGAGGTATCGCTGTAATCGTACTAACCAGAAAAAAACTGCCTTATCAATTTTACCACACACAGAATAGTATAAACACCCCACCCAAAAGAAATTCATGAATTGCTGGTTTTTGTTCATTCTGCCTCCCAAAAATCGTAACAAAAAGCGATCAAAAAATGTCATGTGCCCAAAACTGGTACCAATGAAAATGTCAACTCGTCCGGCAAAAAACAAGACCTCACATGACTCTCTGGGCCATAATATGGAAAAATTATAGCTCTCAAAATGTGGTGATGCAAAAACTATTTTTTGCAATAAAAAGCATCTATTAGCATGTGACAGCTGCCAAACACAAAAACCCGATATAAAAACCCACTATAAATAGTAAATCAAACCCCCCTTTATCACCCACTTAGTTAGGGAAAAATAATAAAATAAAAAAATGTATTTATTTCCATTTTCCCATTAGGGTTAGGGTTGGGGCTAAAGTTAGGGTTACAGATAAAGTTAGGGCTAGGGTTGGGGCTAAAGTTTGGGTTAGGGTTGGGGCTAAAGTTAGAGTTGGGGCTAGAGTTTGGCTTAGGGTTTGGATTATGCTTATGGCTGGGATTAGGGTTAGGGTTTGGATTAGGGTTGTGATTAGGGTTAGGGGTGTGTCAGGATTAGGGGTGTGGTTAGGGTTACGGTTGGGATTAGGGTTAGGGGTGTGTTGGGGTTAGAGGTGTGTTGGGGTTAGGGTTGTGGTTAGGGTTGGGATTAGGGTTAGGAGTGTGTTTGGGTTAGGGGTGCAGTTATGGTTAGGGTTGGGATTAGGGTTAGGGGTGTCTTGGGGTTAGGGTTGGAGTTAGAATTGGGGGGTTTACACTATTTAAGCACATCAGGGGCTCTCCCAATGCGACATGGTGTCCGATCTCAATTCCAGCCAATTCTGCGTTGAAAAAGTAAAACGGTGCTCCTTTCCTTCTGAGCTCTGCTGTGCACCCAAACAGTAGTTTACCCCCTTATATGGGGTATCAGCCTACTCAGGACAAATTTCTCTTGTTACCATTGGGAAAATAAAAATTTGGTTGCTAAAAATCATTTTTGTGGAAAAAAAATGATTTTTATTTTCACACCTCTGCGTTATAAACTTTAATTAAACACTTGGGGTTCAAAGTTCTCACAACACATCTAGAAAAGTTCCTTTGGGGGTCTAGTTTCCAAAATGTGATCACTTGTGGGGGTTTCTACTGTTTAGGTACATCAGCAGCTCTGCAAATGCAATGTGAAGCCCACAGACCATTCCATCATAGTCTGCATTCCAAAACGGCGCTCCTTCCCTTCCGAGCTCTGCCATGCGACCAAACGGTGGTTCCCCCTACATATGGAATATCAGCATACTCAGCACAAATTGCACAACAACTTTTGTGGTCCAATTTGTGGTTCCACTGTTTAGGCACATCAGGGGCTCTCCAAACGTGACATGGCATCCAATCTCAATTCCAGCCAATTTTTCATTGAAAAGTCAAACGGAACTCCGTCCCTTCCGAGCTCTGCCATGCATCCAAACAGTGGTTTAGCCCCACATATGGGGTATCAGTGCACTCAGGACAAATTGAACAACAACTTTTAAGCTCCAATTTCTCCTGTTACCCTTTAAAAAATTAAAATTTGGGGGCGAAAAGATTATTTTTGTGAAAAAATATGATTTTTTATTTTTACGGCTCTGCATTATACACTTCTGTGAAGCACTTGGTGGGTCAAAGTGCTCACCAAACATCTAGATAAGTTCCTTAGGGGGTGTACTTTCCAAAATGGTGTCACTTGTGGGGGTTTGAATGTTTAGGCACATTAAGAGCTCTCCAAACGCAACATGGCATCCCATCACAATTCCAATCAATTTTGCATTGAAAAGTCAAACGGCGTTCCTTCCCTTCTGAGCTCTGCCATGCGCAAAAACAGTGGTTTACCCCCACATATGGGGCATCGGCGTACTCAGGACAAATTGCACAAGAACTTTTGGGGTCCAATTTCTTCTCTTACCCTTGGGAAAATAAAAAATTGGGGCGAAAAGATCATTTTTGTGAAAAAACATTATTTTTCATTTTTACGGCTCTGCATTATAAACTTCTGTGAAGCACTTGGTGGGTCAAAGTACTCACCACACATCTAGATAAGTTCCTTAGGGGGTCTACTTTACAAAATAGTGTCACTTGTGGGGGGATTCAATGTTTAGGCACATCAGGGGCTCTCCAAATGCAACATGGCGTCCCATCTCAATTCCAGTCAATTTTGCATTGAAAAGTCAAACGGCGCTCCTTCCCTTGCAAGCTCTGTCATGTGCCCAAACAATGGTTTACCCCCACATATGGGGTATCGGCGTACTCAGGGCAAATTGTACAACAACTTTTGGGATCCGTTTTCTCCTGTTACCCTTGGTAGAATAAAACAAATTGGAGCTGAATAATTTTTTTGTGAAAAAAAGTTAAATTTTCATTTTTTTTAAACATTCCAAAAATTCCTGTGAAACACCTGAAGGGTTAATAAACTTCTTGAATGTAATTTTGAGCACCTTGAGGGGTGCAGTTTTTAGTATGGTGTCACACTTGTTTATTTTCCATCATATAGACCCCTTAAAATGACTTCAAATGTGATGTGTTCCCTAAAAAAAAATGGTGTTGTAAAAACGAGAAATTGCTGGTCAACTTTTAACCCTTATAACTCCCTAACAAAAAAAAATGTTGGTTCCAAAATTGTGCTGATTTAAAGTAAACATGTGGGAAATGTTACTTATTAAGTATTTTATGTGACATATCTCTGTGATTTAAGGGGATAAAAATTCATATTTGGAAAATTGCAAAATTTTCAAAATTTTCATCAAATTTTCACAAATAAATGCAGGTAATATCAAAGAAATGTTAAGACTATCATGAAGTACAATACGTCACGAGAAAACAATGTCAGAATCATCAGGATCCGTTGAAGTGTTTCAGAGTTATAACCTCATAACGGGACAGTGGTCAGAATTGTAAAAATTGGCCCGTCATTAACGTGCAAACCACCCATGGGGGTTAACCCTTTACAGGAATTAATAGAATGTGGAAGGAAAAAATGAACACATCTTTTTTCACAAAAATTTCATTTCAACCCAATTCTTTTATTTTCACAAGGATACAGGAGAAAAAGGACCCCAAAATATGTTGTGCAATTTCTCCTAAGTACGCCGATACACCATATGTAGGGGAAAACCACTGTCTGAGCGCACGGCGGGGCTCAGAAGAGAAGGAGCACCATTTGACTTTTTGTGCACATGGAAAGAAAGATCCAGCTCCAGGAATAAAAAGTATCAAAAATTTATTTAAACATATTAAAATTTGGAAAACTGCTGACAAGCGAAAAATTACATCATTTGGATGGAAGCTACCATGTAGTCGCTGGACGCGTTTCGAGCACAAACGGCGCTCTTAGACTTATGCTGACAGAGATGTTTTTTCCTTGCTCGGACATTATGTGGACTACAGACGAATGTTTCTACTGGGTGAGCTGAAAAGTTTTTCTGTTTTTCTTTTTGACTTTTTGGACACAAACTTGGCTGGAATCGAGAGCAGACGCCATGTCACGTTTGGAGAGCCGCTTATGTGCCTCAACAGTGGAAATGTCACAGAAGTGACCACATTTTGGATTCTAGACCCCTCAATGAACTTATCTAGATGTGTTTTGAGCACCTTGAACTCACAGGTGGTTCACAGAAGTTTATAACGTAGAACCATGAAAATTATAAGTCACATTTTTTATTCAGATCTTTTAGCCAGAATTTTTTTTATTTTCACAAAAGTAACAGGAGAAAATGGACTCATAAAATTGTTGTGTGAATTCTCCTGAGTATGCCAATACTCCATATGTGGGGGAAGACCACTGTTTGGGCGCTTTGACTTTTTTAATGAAAAATTGGCTGGAATCACGAGCGGATGCCATTTCGCGTTTGGAGATCCCCTGAAGTGCCTAAACAGTGCCTAAACAGTGTAAACCCCCTACAAGTGACCGCATTTTGGAGACTAGACCCCTCAAGGAATTTAGATGTGCAGTGAGGACCTCGAACCCCAAAGTGCTTTCTAGAAATTTATAACGTTGAGACATGAAAATAAAAAAAGACACTCTAAAACGCTACCTAGATACCTATAAAACTATTCTGTATGATTATTTGTTTCTCTAAAGCAAAAATCGTACTTCAATAGCTGTTTGACATTCTCTACACTAATAGGATACCTATGAAACTACACTGTACTAACTACTTTTTTTCTAAAACAAAATCGGACGTCACTAAAAGTGTGATGTCCGATACTATAATACACTACCTCGCTATCTATGAAACCATATGGTACTAACTACTATTACTTTAAAAAAAAATAAAAAATCGGACATCACTTGCACTACAACATTAACTACTCTGACTGGAAAAAGAAAAAGTCCCTTGGTGCAGACTCAGCAGCAATACTGATCAGAAAGCTGCGGCCATGTGAAGAGCATGGATGCTCAGTTCAGGATGCCGCACACACAAAAAAGCACAACAAATTTAATTGGGAGGGCAGGGGGTGATGCGGGGGAATTTAACAGGGATGGAGGAACTGCTGCTGCTGCTGTGATCACAGATCAGTCAAACAGCAGTCAGCACACAGTACAGCAGACTGCAACATAGGAGATTACAGGAGCAGGAGGCACAGATCGCAGGAGGATCACACTGGCCACCAATAAGTCTCTTTCTGTCAAGGTAACACAGGGGGGTCTCACAACCACTCTGCATGCCAACTCTGAGGAAAAGATGGTGTGCAGAGTGCGGATAGCTATTTTAGATTGACCCCTTTGGCGCTGATTGGTCAAAAACTAATGCTTAGCCAATCAGCACCAAACAGGTTAATCAGGATAGGTGACATCGTAATCACCCACACCCATTGTGACTGCTGTGATTGGTGCTGTTAAAAATATTTTTAAAAACTGACCGTCACTTTCAAACAGAAAACACGTGTGAACAGGTGCTTACTAGTGATGAGCGAATATACTCGTTACTCGAGATTTCATGAGCATGCTCGGGGGTCCTCCAAGTATTTTTTAGTGCTCGGAGATTAAGTTTTTCTTGCCACAGCTGAATGATTTACATCTGTTAGCCAGCATAAGTACATGTGGGGGTTGCCTGGTTGCTAGGGAATCCCCACATGTACCTATGCTGGCTAACAGATGTAAATCATTCAGCTGCAGAAAGAAAAACTAAATCTCCAAGCAATAAAAAATACTCGGAGGACCCCCGAGCATGCTCGGGAAATCTCAAGTAACGAGTATATTCGCTCATCACTACTAAGAGTAGCTATCTCTATATACTGTATAACCAACAAATAAAGTAGCACTCTGTAGCACTATAGCATTAAAACATGAAATATATGACATATGTCACTCACTAATAATGTTAGTTGTGTGTGTACATTTTTGGAGCTGTAGGTGTTAAATTAATGGGGTAATTCACGGAAAAACTGTTGTGGGCTCCAGCGCAATTTTCTCCGCCAGAGAGGGAAAGCCAGTAACTGATGACAGATATAAATTGCCTAGAGAGGGACCATGGTTATTGCCCCGCCCTGGCTAAAAAAAATCTGCCCCCAATCACCCCAGAAAAGGCACATCTGTAAGATGCGCCTACTCCGGCACTTAGCCTCTCTCTTCCCATTGCTCTGTGGAGTTGGCATATGGGCTAATAAGGGGTTAATGTCACCTTGCTATTATAAGGTGACATTAAGCCTGGTTAATAATGGAGAGGTGTCAATAAGACACAGCTCCATTATTACTCCAATAGAATGAAAGGGTTACAAATACACACACACATTAAGAATAAAGTATTTTAATGAAATAATGAAACAGGCTTAACATCTTTATTGCACTCTCAATGCAAGCGAAGCCCTCATTCTTCTGTAAAAAAAAAATCCAAAAGAAACAACCAGCAATATCCCATACCTGTCTGCCGTACAGTCTAGTCCCAAGCTGCAATCCATCTCAGGGGGTTAAATAGTTTACAACCCGGAGCGATGCTATTGCTACTGGCCGGGCTGTAAACTACAGAGGAATAAATGAAAAGCTGCCTGCGCAAACTTTCCCACACTAATGTCCGGTCAGGCGGGGAGGCTGCGCAGGCAGCTTTTCATTCATTCCTCTGTGGTTTACAGCCCGGCTGTTAGCATTAGCATGGCACCAGGTTGTAAACTATTTCCTTGAGATGGATTGCAGAGTGGGACTTGACTGTATGGCGGACAGGTATGGGATATTGTTCTATAACAAAAGAGAAAAAAAAAATGTGACAAAACCAGCTCACCTACTAGGCATTTGTTGTGGGGAAGCCCGGATAACGTGCAGTCTTCACATGAGGCAATGGAACAAATAGAGGAGAAAATCCAGCTTCCAAAAGTATCAAAATTTATTGAAGATAAAATCCAAGATCCAAAAACATGGTTCACAGGAGAAGAAATGGCAGCATGCCATTTTTGTTTTGGATTTTTTACAGAAGAACAAGGGCTTAAACCTGTATGTTTCATTATTTCATTAAAATACTTTATTCTTAATGTGTGTGTGTATTTTTAACCCTTTTATATTATTGGATTAATAATGGAGAGGTGTCTTATTGACACCTCTCCATTATTAACCAGGCTTAATGTCACCTTAGAATAGCAAGGTGACATTAACTCCTTATTACCCCATATGCCAACGCTACAGGGCAATGGGAAGAGAGAGGCTAAGTGCCTGAATAGGCGCATCTTACAGATGCACCTTTTCTGGGATGGCTGGGGACAGATTTTTTTTAGCCAGGGGGGGCAATAACCATGGTCCATCTCTAGGCTATTTATATCTGCCCTCAGTCACTGTCTTTCCATCTCTGGCGGAGAAAATTGCGTGGGAGCCAGTTTTTCTGTGAATTATCCCTTTAATTTAACACCTACAGCTCCAAAGTTTTACACACACACACTACTAACATTATTAGTGAGGGACATATAAAAATCTAATGGATATGCAATGGCTTACTGTATGTAATCCATGTCTCATATCCTATCGGGTTCTGTAATGATTTAGCAAAAGCCGACAAATGAATTACCGACTATTCTGTTATCTAGCTCTGTATGAAATATAAAGATATATATATATATATATATATATATATATA
Source organism: Ranitomeya variabilis (assembly GCF_051348905.1). Lineage (NCBI taxonomy): Eukaryota > Metazoa > Chordata > Amphibia > Anura > Dendrobatidae > Ranitomeya > Ranitomeya variabilis. The sequence goes on along the minus strand of NC_135236.1, from coordinate 209,983,090 downwards.
TATATATACTGTATATATGTTTTCACAAATATTTGAGGCCATGGATCCATTATGTGTCCATTTTGCAAGCCGGCGAGAAAATCTCGCCATACGGATGCTATACGGATGCCATACGGATGTCACACGGATGCTTAGATGCGAGAAAATTGCATACTCGCATTGCACACGGATGACATACAGATCACTGTTCATGGAACATTTGTGCGATTCTCGGCCGTGAAAAAGGAACCGTATTTTTAGACGTTGTGTGTGACGCTGGCCTAAATCAGTGACTGGTGTCACACAAAATACCTAATAAATAACATTTCCCACATGTCTCATTTACATCAGCACAATTTTGGAAACAAAATTTTTTTGTTAGGAAGTTATAAGGGTTAAAAGTTGACCAGCGATTCCTCAGTTTTTCAACAAAATTTACAAAACCATATTTTAGGGACCACCTCACATTTGAAGTGAGTTTGGGGGGTCAATATAACAGAAAATAACCAAAAATGACACCATTCTAAATACTGCACCCCTCAAGGTGCGCAAAACCACATTCAAGAAGTTTATTTACCCTTCAGGTGCTTCATGAGAACTAAAGCAATGTAACATGCATAGTAACATTGTACCATAGTTTTTAAGGCTGAAGGAAGACTTTAAGTCCATCTAGTTCAACTCATAGCCTAACCAATCATGCCCTAACATGTTGATCCAGAGGAAGGCAAAAAAAAAACCATGTGGCAAAGAGTAAGCTCCAGATTGGGGGAAAAAAATTCCTTCCCGATTCCACATAAGGCAATCAGTCTAGATCCCTGGATCAACGCCCTATCAAGGAATCTAGTGTAAATAACCTGTAACATTATACTTTTCAAGAAAGGCATCCAGTCCCTTCTTAAATTTTAGTAATGAATCACTCATTACAACATCATACGGCAGAGAGTTCCATAGTCTCACTGCTCTTACAGTAAAGAATCCGCGTCTGTTATTATGCTTAAACCTTCTTTCCTCCAGACGTAGAGGATGCCCCCTTGTCCCTGTCTCAGGTCTACTAGTAAAAAGATCATTAGAAAGGTCTTTGTACTGTCCCCTCATGTATTTGTACATTGTAATAAGAGATCACCCCTTAGCCTTCATTTTTCCTAACTAAATAACCCCAAGTGTAATAACCTGTCTTGGTATTGCAGACCCCCCAGTCCTCTAATAACCTTGGTTGCTCTTCTCTGCACCCGCTCTAGTTCAGCTATGTCTTTCTTATACACCGGAGACCAGAACTGTGCACAGTATTCTAAGTGTGGTTACACTAGTGACTTGTAAAAAGGTAAAATTATGTTCTCCTCATGAGCATCTATGCCTCTTTTAATGCATCCCATTATTTTATTTGCCTTTACAGCAGCTGCCTGACACTGGCCACTAAATGTGAGTTTGTCATCCACCCATACCCCCAGGTCTTTTTCAGTGACAGTTTTGCCCAGTGTTTTACAATTAAGCACATAATTATACATCTTATTACTTCTACCCAAGTGCATGACCTTACATTTATCCCCATTAAAGCTCATTTGCCATTTATCAGCCCAAGCTTCTAGTTTACATAAATCCTTCTGTAATATAAAATTGTCCTCCTCTGTATTGATTACCCTGCAGAGCTTAGTGTCATCTGCAAAAAATTGAAATTCTACTCTGTATGCCCCCTACAAGGTCATTAATAAATATGTTAAAAAGAAGCGGACGTAATACTGACCCCTGTGGTCCCCCACTGTTAACTGTGACCCAGTTCGAGTGTGTTACATTAATAACCACCCTTTGTTTCCTATCCCTGAGCCTGTTTTTAACCCACTTACTCATATTTTCCCCTACCCCCATTGTTCTCATTTTATGTATCAACGTTTTGTGTGGTACCGTATAAAAAGCTTTTGAAAAGCCCATGTACACCACGTCCACTACGTGTCCATGATCCAGTCTGGAACTTACCTCTTAATAGAAGCTTCTCAGATTAGTCTGGCAGGAACCCATGTTGATATTGGGTCATGAGGTTATTCCTCTTCAGATACTCCAGTATAGCATCTCCTAGAATACCCTCCAGGATTTTATCCACAGTAGAGGTGAAGCTTACTGGCCTATAATTTCCAAGCTCAGTTTTTGTCCCCTTTTAGTGGCAGGAAAAAATTAACATTTTACTTTTTTCACAAAAAATTTATTTTAAAACCAATTTTTTTTATTTTCACAATGGTATCAGGAGAAAATGAGCCACAAAATGTGTTGTGCAATTTCTCCTGAGTATGCTGATACCCCATATGTGGGGAAAAGCCACTGTTTGGGTGCATTGCGGGCTCAGAAGAGAGAGAACACCGTTTGACTTTTTGAACGCAAAATTGGCTGGAATCAAAGGTGGCGCCATGTCGCGTGTGGAGGCCCCCTGATGTACCTAAACAGTGGAAACCCCCAATTCTAACTCCAAACCTAACCCCAAAATACCCCTAACCCTAATCCCAACCCTAACCATAACCCTAACCACAAACCTAACCCCAAAACACCCCTAACCATAATCCCAACCCTAACCATAACCCTAACCACAAACCTAACCCTAATGCACTGCTCTGAAGCTGGCCAGATCACCGAAATGCAATTCCAGACAGTTTCAGTCCCACTGTGCTCCTCTGATGCACCAGAGGCAAAACAGCTTAACATAGCGCATCGAAGAGTACACAGTCCAAGTCAGCCGTGCAAAAATGTTGCCGGTCCAGAATGTCAATCAACAGGAGCACATGGCTGTACAACAAGTAGAAAGTCGAGAGGTAGGGAAGTGAAGTGGCAAGGAAACAGAAATAATATGGTCGACTAATACAGAAGTTTTATTTCTTTTCTTTTTCTCTTTAAGTAGTTTTTCATTAGTTTTTCATTTTAGGTAACGCTCCCTAATAGATATGGGGTTTGAATTATTTTCATGCAGTGACTGTAAATTTAATAGAATCGGTTTTGTCTTGTTCTCAGAGCACATATACACAGAAAACATGATTGGGATCTTACCCATTATCATAGTTTTAAATTGAATTTCATTAAAAGCTAAAGCCGTTGTCTCAGATGGCATCATGCAAGCTCCAGTTACTTTTCAGAGCAGAAATAACTCCATCATGAACCATCTCAATGCTCAGGAGGCTTCATTTCATATCTCAAATGCATCTCAGTGTTATAGTGGTCAGTTAATTAAGGTTATACCAAAGCGATACCCTATTTTGATAGTAAAAATTGATACTGCAGCACAATGACTTCATAAAGCATATTTTCCTCTTTGAGTTCATGTCTACAATCTCAGCGCAAGAGATTACACATCCCTGTGGTGATTTGTGCAATATTTTGTCAATCAGATTGAAATGTGTGATGTCTGGTCCCCATAGTTTAATTTAGAACAATTAAGGTTCAGAGTACACGAGCCGGCAAAGCACATTACAAACAATGACTGCAGAATATACTGCAAATCAATCCCCACTAAATCACACTGAAAATCTCTGCTAACACAACAAAGACATTCAAAGGCTAGCTCCGCCAATATCATCCCTTCTGCTCCGCAGCATCCCAAGTGCTGTGTGCTCCAACACATATTAGGCTCAAATACTTCACTTCACAATAAATAAATGCTATGGTAATTTCGTATTTTCCAAAAGGAAGGTTATATTGTGAAAATAGCTTGTCTCCCTCCGCCCGGTTGTCACAGAGCATCTTGATTCATTGTGGATGTAGTATCCTGTATTGTAGATGAACCTGAAAAAAACAACTGTTCTTGTTAAAACATATTTATTCTAATCTAATCTATGTTATCCCCTTAAGTACAAGGGGTATTTCCGTTTTTTGCGTTTCCATTTTTAGCTCCCCTTCTTCCCAGAGCCCACATTGCTTTGTTATTTTTCCCCAATATTGCTGTGTGAGGGCTTGTTTTTTGTGGGATGAATGTATGTTAAATGCCGCTGTCAGAGTTTGACAGCGGCATTTAACATGTTAACAGCCGCGGGTGGATCGCAATTCCACCCGCGGTTATTAGGGGCACATGACAGCTGATCGGATCAGCTGTCATGTGCCAGAATAGTTGCGGGTTCATCACCCTAGCCCGCACCAAAGAGGGGAAGGCGTCCAATGTCGAATATATCTGTCATTGGACATTAAGGGGTTAAAGCGGATGCATCCGATAGGAGAGCACACTGCCTCTTACCTCTTTTGGGCTATTTTCAGGGAATGACAAAATAAATTGTCGTTATCTAAACTAATACCATGATCACAACATTCATTGCTGAATGATTAACTTTTCTGTTGCTTAAAGATAACCCATCAGGACTTGGGAGTTGCCCTTTTTAGTTAATAAAAGAATGGGCAACTCCAGACTGGTGAATTTTCCAAACATATCTATGTCTTTCATGGATGCAACACATACCCATTACAGTCTATGGTGCTAGTCACATGTCCATATTGTTTCATAGACTGTGTGTCAGAGAGACATGTCCGTTTTTCTCCAGTATCATGGATGACAAGGGCCAATACAAGTCTATGGATCCATGAAAAACACGTACATCTCACGGATGGTGTGCAGTCCGTGTTCTGTCGTGTGCTGTTCATATTTAATATTGCAAAGGATAGGAGGACCATACACTGATGCCAAACTGATCCAAAACACTGATGACCTTACGCTGGTACCATATTTTCACGGACGTGTTTAAACATAGACGTGTGAATAAGGCGTAAGGACTTTATTGATAATGGGCAGAGTGCTGTGGAAAGGATCATTATAAAGTTTTGGGACAAAAGTCAGAGGCATCTGGTGCACACTGGACCTTTAAGAGAGATGTTTCATGCATGTATTACATGGCTATACTGATTCACTGCAGGGGAAAAGTGACAGCTTGAAGCAGGTAGCTGGGTGCCTCTATGGTGAGCCAATAAACTACTACAGCTCCAACCAGTATAAGAATTAAGTTTAAAGAGCAACAAAGCTTTGTAATTACTGATCAGACTTTGCAAAGTTCAGATTTTTTTGAAACATACCCATCATACATCTGTGTTCGATCCCTTCAGCCTGTGCTTGCTGGTTGGCTTCTCTGCCTGCCAAGCCACAGCAGATGCACCTATTCTCAGAGTGTTTAGTTTCTGTTATCCTCGCTTCAGTCTTTTTAGATTATCAGTAGTGTTGAGCGATACCGTCCGATACTTGAAAGTATCGGTATCGGAAAGTATCGGCCGATACCGGCAAAGTATCGGATCCAATCCGATACCGATACCCGATACCAATACAAGTCAATGGGACTCATGTATCGGACGGTATCCCTGATGGTTCCCAGGGTCTGAAGGAGAGGAAACTCTCCTTCAGGCCCTGGGATCCATATTAATGTGTAAAATAAAGAATTAAAATAAAAAATATTGCTATACTCACCTCTCCGACGCAGCCTGGACCTCACCGAGGGAACCGGCAGCGTTGTTTGCTTAAAATTCGCGGGTTTACTTCCTTACGTGAAGTCCCGGCTTGTGATTGGTCGTGTGCCGCCCATGTGGCCGCGACGCGATCAATCACAGCAAGCCGTGACGTAATTTCAGGTCCTTCAGGATTTTAAAATTACGTTCCGGCTTTGTGATTGGTCGCGTCGCGGTCACATGGGCGACGCGACCAATCACAAGCCGTGACGTCACGGGAGGCTGGACACGCGTGCATTTTAAAATGCGCGCTTGTCCTGCCTCCCGTGACGTCATGGCTTGTGATTGGTCGCGTCGCCCATGTGACCGCGACGCGACCAATCACAAGCCAGAATGTAATTTTAAAATCCTGAAGGACCTAAAATTACGTCACGGCTTGCTGTGATTGGTCGCGTCGCGGCCACATGGGCGGCACGCGACCAATCACAAGCCGGGACTTCACGTAAGGAAGTAAACCCGCGAATTTTAAGCAAACAACGCTGCCGGTTCCCTCGGTGAGGTCCAGGCTGCGTCGGAGAGGTGAGTATAGCAATATTTTTTATTTTAATTCTTTATTTTACACATTAATGTTGTTTCGATACCGATACCCGATACCACAAAAATATCGGATCTCGGTATCGGAATTCCGATACAGCAAATATCGGCCGATACCCGATACTTGCGGTATCGGAATGCTCAACATTAATTATCAGGTGTTTTCCTTTACTCATTTGTCTGCCTTATCACCTTTCGGTGCGGCTTTATATACTTTCACCCTGCTGGTACTTCCTGCTGGTGATAATCTCACTTGGATGTCCAGCCATACTGCTCTAGTTTCAGCCAGTCAGTGAAAGACCAGCTAAGGATTATCTCTCTGCTGTTTATGCTCTTTACCCTGCAACTTTTTTTTGTTTCTTTTTAGAAGTAGGCAGCATATACTTTAACAGTACGTACTTAATCCATTATTTTGTATATTGTGATTTATTTTACTCACACTTTCTATTTCAGCACACTTTCCTTTCTGTAGGTAATATCCGCTCTTCTCTGCCCCCAGTTCTCTAGGAGGAATGTGAAGTGCTCGACAGCCTTTCAGGCAGCATAAGTCCAAATTGCCATCATCTAGTCTGTGGTTAACGCTATCTCAGCATACACAGGAACCACTAAAGACCGTGGGGTCATGATCTCTAGTCTGCACAGGAAACAGCAGGGCCAGTTGCAGCTTTTAGTTTGTTACCTACAGTGCCTACAAGTAGTATTCAACCCCCTGCAGATTTAGCAGCTTTAATAAGATGCAAATAAGTTAGAGCCTTCAATCTTCAAACAAGAGCAGGATTTATTAACAGATGCATAAATCTTACAAACCAAAAAGTTTTGTTGCTCAGTTAAATTTTTATAAATTTTAAACATAAAAGTGTGGGTCAATTATTATTCAACCCCTAGGTTTAATATTTTGTGGAATAACCTTTGTTTGCAATTACAGCTAATAATCGTCTTTTATAAGACCTGATCAGGCCAGCACAGGTCTCTGGAATTATCTTGGCCCACTCCTCCATGCAGATCTTCTCCAAGTTATCTAGGTTCTTTGGGTGTCTCATGTGGACTTTAATCTTGAGCTCCTTCCACAAGTTTTCAATTGGGTTAAGGTCAGGAGACTGACTAGGCCACTGCAACACCTTGATTTTTTGCCTCTTGAACCAGGCCTTGGTTTTCTTGGCTGTGTGCTTTGGGTCGTTGTCTTGTTGGAAGATGAAATGACGACCCATCTTAAGGTCCTTGATGGAGGAGCGGAGGTTCTTGGCCAAAATCTCCAGGTAGGCCGTGCTATCCATCTTCCCATGGATGCGGACCAGATGGCCAGGCCCCTTGGCTGAGAAACAGCCCCACAGCATGATGCTGCCACCACCATGCTTGACTGTAGGGATGGTATTCTTGGGGTCGTATGCAGTGCCATCCAGTCTCCAAACGTCACGTGTGTGGTTGGCACCAAAGATCTCGATCTTGGTCTCATCAGACCAGAGAACCTTGAACCAGTCAGTCTCAGAGTCCTCCAAGTGATCATGAGCAAACTGTAGACGAGCCTTGACATGACGCTTTGAAAGTAAAGGTACCTTACGGGCTCGTCTGGAACGGAGACCATTGCGGTGGAGTACGTTACTTATGGTATTGTCTGAAACCAATGTCCCCACTGCCATGAGATCTTCCCGGAGCTCCTTCCTTGTTGTCCTTGGGTTTGCCTTGACTCTTCGGACAAGCCTGGCCTCGGCACGGGAGGAAACTTTCAAAGGCTGTCCAGGCCGTGGAAGGCTAACAGTAGTTCCATAAGCCTTCCACTTCCGGATGATGCTCCCAACAGTGGAGACAGGTAGGCCCAACTCCTTGGAAAGGGTTTTGTACCCCTTGCCAGCCTTGTGACCCTCCACGATCTTGTCTCTGATGGCCTTGGAATGCTCCTTTGTCTTTCCCATGTTGACCATGTTTGAGTGCTGTTCACAAGTTTGGGGAGGGTCTTAAATAGTCAGAAAAGGCTGGAAAAAGAGATAATTAATCCAAACATGTGAATCTCATTGTTCTTTGTGCCTGAACTACTTCTTAATACTTTAGGGGAACCAAACAGAATTCTGGTGGGTTGAGGGGTTGAATAATAAATGACCCTCTGAAAAAACTTTTCCCAATTAAAAAAAAAAAATAAACAAAATAAAACATTCTTTTTTGCTGCAGTGCATTTCACACTTCCAGGCTGATCTACAGGCCAAATGTCACAATGCCAAGTTAATTCCAAATGTGTAAACCTGCTAAATCTGCAGGGGGTTGAATACTACTTGTAGGCACTGTATGTTTCCTAGTGAGTTACCACATTATCATACCAATACCTCAATATTTTATTTTGCCTCATTCTCTCCCAAATACTATACTGTAGTGCTGTTTTAACTGCCTAGTTGAAACTACTTAAGAATCTATTTTCTATTCTTAGGGCTCGCTCACACAAATGTAAAAATCACGAATGCTATTCTGTCCAATGTTTTTCAATGGAGCAGTACTGATGACTGATCTTTTTCAGACAGATTCACTGAATCTGTAAGTGAAGAAACAGCATGCTGCAATTCCACTCTGAAATTGGATGAGACTCACCCATTCAAGTCTCTGGGTACGAGAAAAAAATTGGATACCGCAGTATGATTTTTACGGATACAATGTCATTTTGTAACATAGGAAAATTAAATTGGTCGTATAAGTGATTACTTCTAATGTAAAGACGGATTGCACACAGACAGCACAAGGATGCACACAGATGACAAGTGAGAAAGAAATTCTGGATGAAAATGGGACAGATTTTTTTATATGCTTGTGTGACCCTTGTCAAACTATCCATGCCTGAGCCTCTCTGCTCCTCTCCTCCATACTCAAGCAGGAAAAGTTCCTAACACAAATTGTTTGTAAATGAAGTACAGTTTCTTGCTGAGCAGCAGTTAAAAGCAGATTTTTAACTGCTTAATTAATTAATTAATTAATTAATTTGCAAAAATGTATAAATTTCCAAAAGCTGATTAAAAATAAAAATAAATAAATGCTTAGTTAGGATAAGATAGTAAATGAAGATGGATTGATAGGTGAAAAATGAAGCCATTTTTGTAATCACCCGGTCACCACTGGTCTGGCTATTGAATTTCCCAACAATCAGCTTATTAGCAATTAGCTGTTCTAATTAAAGGAAGTTGCAAGTGGCCAACCATTTCCGGTGCAGTGACCAAAGCATGAAATTTAATAGTACATTTAGGTTATTCACCAAATGCCCAAGTGTCTCTTCTGTCTAAGGAAGGGGGTCCCAAGGTGGATATGATTTCCTTAAAATGGATGATGAGCTATAGAGATTCATAGGCTATGGTCAGTATTGGGCTTTAAGATATTACTTCTTTCAAGTTTCATTTTAATTAGTAAACCTATCTACAGATAAAATCCTTTGTAGTGACATTTTGCCTCAAGTACTTTTCCTGAAATATTGTCTTTCGTCTCAAAGACATTCATGTATATTTCCTGTTATGATCAATACATAAAAAGGACTCCATGTGGACAGGCTGTATAGAAGAGGTGGTTACTAAAAGGCTCCACTTTACTTATAAGTGCAACAAGAAATGTGAGAGACTGAAAGCTTACTCCAGATGACGAACCCACAGCACAAGTTTACAGGGAGTAGATTTACATTAGAGTCGTATGTGGCCATTTGGAACCTTTCTGACTTTAAGAAAAGAGCCTGGAGTATTGATCTTCCGTGGATTTGTGCAAAGCCTCCCTTTCAGTCTGATGACAATAAGCTATTCCTGACAATCACAGTTTGCAGGAAAAAAGAGTTTTGAGGTTGAGCTGAAGATATTAAGCCCTATGACTGTTTCTGACACATTTGGATTAACTTAACACAGAATTATTCTCAGCACTTACTTAATAAATAAATGGAATTACAGTTTGGAGTGTCTTGCATATAAATGTATATCAGACCACCCACATGAAATAGAATGGCATATAATATACTATGTTGGATTATTTTGGTTTCTATGAAATTGATATTATATCAAGGTATTATAATCATTAATGCAAGCAACCAGTACTCAAAAATACATATTGAAATATTACTATGCAGATTTTTTTGTCTTGGCAGATCAGGCATACTGGAAATTGAACAATTTTCTCGTCACTCATTATTAGGCGTGTATGCAGTCCCAAAGAGCATTTTAACTACCCAACTAAATGACGTACCTGTTACATGGGGATTGTGACCATCATAAATCTTGGTATAAAATTAAATAGTAATATCGTGTTGAATAACAATGTTATATGATTACTGTAAATAAGGAGCTGTTATTAGATCACTATATGCTGCAATAATGTATGAATTTAAAGGGGTTGTCTGCAACTTTTATGTTGATATGCTATTCTTAGCATATGACATCAATATCTGATTGGTGAGTTTGAGATACGTGGCACCCTCAGCGTTTCCTCTGTCATCAGTGGCCAGATTTGCTGAATTGCGGAGCTGCACAGTTACGTCAACTGCATAGGGCCGTGGCCAGATACTGCACATCTGCCCCTATTAGGGTACCCAGCCATGGCCACTATTCAATTTATGGAGCTATGTAGCATATCAGGCTGCCGCTTGCATCGGGAACAGCTGATCAGCATGGGTGCTGGGTTTCACACCACCACCCATCGGATTTTGATTTTGTTCTATAAGTTCAAGTGCAAAATCATCCAACTGGTCAACATCCTTTATTAACTATAAAATTACCTAAATTCAAGAAGAGTATCAGGATGGCAGCATTCAGGATCATGTGGTTGCTACAGTAATAACTTCGGTTCCGTCATAAGTATAGCAAACATTAGTATATTAGAAACAAATTTAGTTTTGCTGAATTAATGACTAGCATGGCATCAATATGTCAGTCCTGGAAACCCCTTTAACTAGATTTAGACCCTTCCACGAACGCTGCGACAGAATTGGTGGCTCAGTGGTTAGCACTGCAGCCTTGCAGCGCTGGAGTCCTGGGTTCAAATCCCATCAAGGACAACATCTGCAAGGAGTTTGTATGTTCTCCCCGTGTTTTGCTCCGGTTTCCTCCCACATTCCAAAGACATACTGATAGTGAGCCCCATCGGGGACAGCGATGATAATGTGTGCAAACTGTAAAGCGCTGCGGAATATGTTAGCGCTATATAAAAATAAAGATTATTATTATCATAATTGGGTGCACCCACAGCCTCCTTGGTACAAGTGCAGCTGCTGCTGTCTGCTCATGCTCTAAATGCTGGTTGAGCAACCAACACAGAATCACATCATCTTCAAAACGCCTCAACATGTTCAGAAAACTGAAATCCATAGTTTGCAACAAACAAAGGACACAGAGCTCTGCACACTGTGAAGACCAGAAGAAAATGTCACTGGAGAAAGGGCAGATCCTTTCTTTGAGGTGTTTTTTATTATTATTGTTCCATTATTGACAATTTCCTGCTTTTTTTTTTATTTTATTAACAATCTCCTTTTTTTTCCCCCTACTTTTCAAAACCTAATCCAAACCAGAAAAATGGCGATTCGAGAAGATTTTTGCCGCCCGTATTGCCGTAATTTTCACGGTCTGCAGCAAAAACGGGCTGCAAAAAACACGGCAAGTGTAAAAAAAGACTGATTCATCCTGTAGTAAGTGGAGCTACATCCTGAAAGGAGCAATAGTAGCAGTCTACTTTGAACAGAAGAACTTGCAACACCCTGTCCTAAAGGGAGCTATGAAACCTATGATAGTGATACTGTTATAGGGTTTACAAACATTAACTCTGTCAAAATGGCACAATACATTGCTCTTCCTTAAAGTGTGTTCCAGTTTTTCTTATGTTTCCTATATATCTGATGCCTTTTAGTCACAAATCAGTCACTTCTTAATTTTAAGAGAATGTATATGCTCTATGACCTGGCCAATTCTTGACTACTGGTCTCCACAATTTGGACTATCTTCAACTTCCTCTAACCGTTGACAATCCATAACCTGCCCTATTAAAACAGATCCTAATGGATCCCATTAATTTAAACAGGATCCATCAGGTTTCCATTTTTATTGGGTAGAATAACACAGCAAAGTGCTATTCTTAATGACAAAAACATGGAAACTTGATAAAACATTCTCAAAGTACAACAAACTGATAGTATTTTACATCAAAAAACAAGAAAAAGCAAAACTAATAGGGAGGATTTACTTGTGAGATATGTAGTTACATTTTACTCTATTTCAAGCAATGGGTTCGATTACAGACTAATTAGACTGGCGCAGTGAAAGTCTCCAAATTTTCCTTCACTGGTGGCTTCATATGTCCTTGGTTATTGCCTTTTTTTATTCTTTTCTGTGACATTGGAAGTGAATCTATCTGTACCAATAAAAGTCATTTTACTACTATTGACTGACATTTCTTCTCTAGCTGATAATTTATATGCTCACTGATTTGGACTGAGTCACAATCATTTTTTTTCCATCAGCTTTCTTAGAAATTGTAGTATACTGCTGCTAATAAAACAGTACTTTGCCATTAGAAGGGGATTTTATGATGCATAACCCCATAATCCAAGTGGATCTGGTCCTTGGAAGTTGACCTTTCAGCAGCTGTCCACCTTGTAAAATCCCAATAACTGCACTCTTAACACCATTGCTGGTAAACACATTGCTCTTTAGTCCTAAAATTAGATAACTGCAAGGAAAGTAATTAATAGCTACATATATATTTAATTAGAGATGAGTGAATCTTTTGAATTTGTGAGCTTTGCCAAATTTTACCTAAATATATAAATTTGCCTCAAATCTTAGCACTGCAAAGCCTCTAGTAGCTCAGAAAAGATGTGTATAAGACTATGAGGTCTCCTAGTAATTTACTCTACCCTTTTGAGCTCTTCAATGAATGTATTATAAAGGTGCTGTACTGCACTCTTCAATTTTAATACATTTGTAATATACAGTACATGTTTTTTGCACAACATGCAATATTTGTTATATTGTATGAAGAACTTGGTATAAATCTATGCTCAATCAAGTGGGTTTTATATGATTTATCTAAGGCTGTCCAACAGTATATTTGTCAATTAATTGACAGTAGTAGTGCGTAGACTGTAGAGATTCATTAAAAGGTTTTATTACTCATAATTAAAGATAATTGTTCTGAATTGAACTTCATTCAAGTTTTATGAAACTTACTGGCCTCGGTGAATTCAAACAATTTGCGATTCGATTTGTGCGAATCAGCAAAAAAAAGTCTGCCAATTTTTTACACAATATAGGAGACATAGAAGACATAGAAGGCTGACATGACCACAGGGATGACTGCGAGACCTAACCCATAGTGCCTTATATCTATAGCATCACTTGGTACAGTGGGTACAAAGTATTCAGACCCCTTTAAAATGTTTCATTCTTTGTTTTATTGCAGCCATTTGGTAAATTCATTTTTTTTCCTCACTATTGTACACTCTGCACCCCATCTTGACTGAAGAAAAACAGAAATGTAGTAATTTTTGCAAATTTTTAAAAAAAGAAAAACTGAAATATCACATGGTTATAAGTATTCAGATCCTTTGCTCAGTATTGAGATTGAGTAGAAGCACCTTTTTGAGCTAATACAGCCATGAGTCTTCTTGGAAATGATGCAACAAGTTTTTCACACCTGGATTTGGGGATCCTTTGCCATTGTTCCTTGCAGATCCTCTCTAGTTCCATCAGGTTAGATGGTCAACGTTGGTGGACAGCCATTTTCAGGTCTCTCAAGAGATGCTCAATTGGGTTTAGGTCAGTGCTCTGGCTGGGCCAGTCAAGAATGGTCACAGAGTGGTTCTGAAGCCACTCCTTTGTTATATTAGCTGTGTGCTTAGGGTCATTGTTGTGTTGGAAGGTGAACCTTAGGCCAAATCTGAGGCCCAGAGCACTCTGGAAGAGGTTTTCATCCAGGATATCTCTGTACTTGGCCGCATTCATGTTTCCTTCAATGACAACCAGTTGTCCTGTCCCTGCCACTGAAAAACACCCCCATAGCATGATGCTGCCAGCACCATGTATTATTATTGGGATTGTATTGGGCAGGTGATGATCAGTGCCTGGTTTTCTCCACACATACTGCTTAGAAATATCACCAAAATGGTCTATCTAAAGGTACCGTCTCACAGTGGCACTTTGGTCACTACGATGGCACGATCCGTGACGCTCCAGCGTCGCTCCATTATCGCTCCAGCGTCGTAGACTGCGGTCACACTTCGCAATGCACGGCGCTGGAGCTATAATTTCATGACGTATTTGTGATGTAGAAGCCGTTGGTTACTGTGCACACATCGTATACAATATCGTGCACACCTTTGTTACACGATGCGATCATGCCGCCACAGCGGGACACTTGATGACGAAAGAAAGTTTCAAACGATCTGCTACGACGTACGATTCTCAGCGGGGTCCCTGATCGCAGTAGCGTGTCAGACACAGCGAGATCGTAAGTATATCGCTGGAGCGTCATGGATCGTGCCGTCGTAGCGACCAAAGTGCCACTGTGAGACGGTACCCTTAGTCTCATTAGACAGAGAATCTTATTTCTCATAGTCTGGGAGTCCTTTGTGTGTTTTTTAGCAAACTCTATGCGGGCTTTCATTTGGCTGCAGTGATAGTTGACTTTGTGGAATTTTCTCCCATCTCCCTATTGCATTTCTAGAGCTCAGCCACAGTGATCTTGGGGGTTTTCTTTACCTCTCTCACAAGGCTCTTCTCCCATTATTGCTCAGTTTAGTTGGATGGCCAGTTCTAGGAAAATTTCTAGTGGTCCCCAACTTCTTCCATTTAAGGATTGTGGAGGCCACTGTGCTCTTAGGAACCTTGAGTACTGCAGAAATTATTTTGTAACCTTGACCAGATCTGTGCCTTGCCACAATTTTGTCTCTGAGCTCCGTGGCCAGTTCCTTTGACCTCATGATTCTCATTTGGTCTGACATGCACTGTGAGCTGTGAGGTCTTATATAAACAGGTGTGTGCCTTTCCAAATCAAGTCCTATCAATTTTATTAAACACAGCTGGATTCCAATGAAGGAGTAGAACCATCTCAAGGAGGATCACTAGGAAATGGACAGCATGTGACTTAAATATGAGTGTCTGAGCAAAGGGTCTGAATACTTATGACCATGTGATATTTCAGTTTTTCTTTTTTATTTAATTTGTAAAAATTTCTACATTTATGTTTTTTTCAGTCAAGATGGGGTGCAGAGTGTACATTAATGTGAAAAAAATAACTTTTTTGAATTTACTGAATGGCTGCAATGAAACAAAGAGTGAAAAATGTAAAGGGGTCTGAATACTTTCTGTACCCACTGTACAATGCAGTAAATCAGGAAGGACTATCATAGCCCATAAAAAGTCTTGGGCAGGGAATGCAGCAACTAGAAATTTTTTTTTTTTTTTTTTAAAAAGGTATACATTTAACCATGTACATTTGTTTTTGCACAATTGTTTTAGTAGTCTAAATTTACACAGTAAACACCACACCTATAGTGGTGAAAATACTTCTACTGTGAGAAGACTGTATGGCCTAAATATGTGCAAAAGAAATAGTTACGTTTCTTTTAGCTATCAACTGTTTTCGTTATATCTTTGTTTGACAGTTTTGGCTTGAGAGAGTGGAAGTTTGGTTGGACAAAGGGAAGATAAAATTACCTTTTGGTTGAAAATGTCTACGCCTAAATTTCTGTTTACAATTCTGTCTGGGATGCAGTTCAGGCATCATAAAGTCTGTACATCATATCACGCGTATTTTTGGTAAATCATTGTTTTTTACCAATAATTACGCAACTATTATGAAACATATTAGGCAACCTCTTATGCAACCAAAAATCCTATAAAAAGGTGGGTCTTGGCCATAACAAACAAGACTCTCTGTAGAACAACCTGGTGTGAACGTCTTTGCCTCTTGATCGAAGACTCGGGTATACCTTATGCCGATCTGCCTGATGGATGTCAAACAGTCTTTTGCACATGCTAACATGGCATTGGTCAACAATTGCAAAGGGAGTTGCCAGCAGCAGATCTTGATGATTTTTTTGGCCAAGTGAATTCAGTGTTGCAGAACATTCCTCACACAGCCATTAATAACCTCTGATAGCAAGCCAAGGTGTGTAAATGCATGTATTTCTGCTTGTGGTGCTCGTACTTGATACTGAATAAATCAAGATGTTTTGAAAATTTTGCTTCCATTTTCTACCATTTTCATATCATTAAGATGTCTATCAATATTGTGATTTCCATAATTCCATGACTTTTCCTTCTTGGTGTTACAATTTAAATGTTGAGGAGTGTTAAATGTTGAGGAGCATATGAACTTCAGACCTCACTGGAGTCCCACAGATCCTGAGAATGAGTGGATTGCATTGATGATGCAGCATTTCACCCCTCCAGTGTTTTCCTGTAACATCATTTCTAAATAAGCACTGTGGCTCCTTATTTCTCAGGATCAGTAGAGTCTGACCTCTGGAACATAAAGTAATGGCATAATTTTATAAGATATTGAAAGCCATTTAAAGAGCATCTCCACCAAGTAAACATAAATGCATGAATGTAATCAATATCCATATGCACAGGATATAAATTTCTAAGAGGCAGAGGTTCCAGAGCTGGTCTCTTGACTCCCATTCCAATCAAGAAGGGATATATTCAAAAACTTCTGTTTGTGTAACTATCATTAACGTGAGTGGAGAGAACCTGGTACATGCACTGTCACCTTCTCATTCAATCATCACCTAACCTGGAAGAATAGGGGTCCATGGATCCAAGGTCTCCTGATATCCCATGCCATATTAATAGAATATTATATGCATGACGGAAATACCTATTTAAGGACATGTTTCATGGTTATTCAATTTTGAACTGTTATGTTTTCCTGCACGTAACCAACAAACAAAGGCAAACTGTTCTCTTCATTTCTCATATAGAGCTTACATTACATTCTAGAGGTTCAATGAACATAACTGTCATGTCTGAACACGGGCATGTCTGGCGGACGGCACAACATATAGGTACAACTAAATGATAAAGGGAGAGGAAGGCCCTAATAGTAGGGAACAAGGGATGGGACACCTCCTGACACCAACCTGTGTCTGTCCCTAAACTCCCCCTAATGGCCTATGTGGGTCCTTCCCCCGCCACCATCACGTGCCTAGTCCCTGGCTGTCACCTCTACTAACCCTAGCTAGTGCACTGACCAGCAAAGATGCTAGACTTGTGACTGCAGGTAATATTATACAGGGAAGGAGACAAAAAAGAGACTGACAGAATGAATACAACTTAGCTCAGAATCTGCTGCTAAGCTCCACAGCAGCAACGGAAATGGCCCCAGATAAATAGGACTCCAACAGTGGCAATACCACAGTCACAAAAGAGCTCCACACACCTAGCTGGTCTCCATAGAAGTAACTCCATAACCGACGAGTATCTGATGGGTCATGTGACTATTTAAAGGGAGGTGGGAGTGGTTACCAACCAACATCAGCTGACCAGCCTAAAAGAAGCTGCCAGCAAGAGACTGACATTAACTCTTGCTGAACAAAAGAAAAATCTACATTTAAATTCCAGCAGACCCAGAGCTGCAACGAATCCCATAATGATTCGTGACAGTAATAGATATATTAGTCCAGAAATAAACCTTTTTTGTATAAAAGTTACTGATCTGCATTCATCCATTAGGTTGCAATATCTGAGGAAACTATTAGGAAATGTTATGTTATTATGTTTAGGCGATGACATGAATCTGTACTTAAAAAACACTAATTCAGTTGTAGATTTATTGAAAACAATCTACTTTGGATTGAGTTATGATGTTATTATGAACTGTTCTGCGTGTGAGCTCCAAGGCTGGGCACACTGCCACAAAGAACATTTTCCAAAACACTGTTCTGTATTTGAACCTAGAAATGTCCTTTGCCAAAAGTAACTCACTTATCTGGCTAAAACAACATCCTATACAACATTTTATGTTCAACGAATAACTAAAAGAATGATTATTGTCATGTACAGTATTAACAATTCATAACCACTCAAAGGACAACCTGAAAACCACTGAACATGAATAGTAAAAGAGTAGACATATCATGTACTAAGTTATATTACCAAACACTGAAACCTTTGGTGTATGACGCAGCGTAACTTCTCAAACCCATGCCATGAGACAGAATAGTCATGACCACGTATGCCGAGTACGGTCTTTTCCTTCGTGTGTATCCCTAAAGCGCAAACCCTGACCCACTGTCCCAACCCATTCCTTAAATAAAAACACAACCAATTATATTCTCTTTGGATATTTTGGCCACAGCGGCCAACTTTTATTAACAAAAATAACATAAACAGTAATACAATCAATATATAAATTTGAGGGGAGGGTTCTTGGAGCTCAAAGATCTGGCAAAACCCCACAAGAGAAGATCGACCACCATATTATCCTCAGCCGTACATCACCAGCTAGAGGGCACCGTACATCCCGTTCCGGGAAGAGAAAAACCACCAACAGCTCCCAGGGTAAAAACCCCGTCCAGAGCCCATACCAAAATGCCAGATCAAACCCCACAACATTTTAAATTGCCTGTAATTATGTTCCAATTCCTTCCCCCTACCAATCAGTGTCAACTCCAAGAACCTCCACCCCCCCACCACACTGCCACTGTGATAATAACACAAATAAAGATATACAACTGATACCCAACATTTCTCCCTCAAACGCATATAAAATATACGCCCATACCCCCCTATTTTTTTTTTACATAACTTACATAAACATATCGATATATGAGATATACTTGACAATCCCCCCCCATAAAAGAACCCCCCATGCAAAAGTAACAAAAGGGAGGGTGGGTGGGTCTGTCTCAGCTTGGAATATGGAATGGAATGGCGGTTTTCCCGCATTTTTCCTCCCAACTCCCCCCTCCTTATAGCTCCTCCCCCCACTGCAATCCTCCTATCCCAACCCATGCATTATTCAAAAAGACCGCCCGGCCAAAAGCAGTCAGGGGGGCCTCCGTCTAGCTGTGCCCTACTCCTGCCCCCGTCTTGACCGCGTATGCCGAGTATGGTCTTTTCCTTCGTGTGTATCCCTAAAGCGCAACCCTGACCCACTGTTCCAACCCATTCCTTAAATAAAAACACAACCAATTATATTCTCTTTGGATATTTTGGCCACAGCAGCCAACTTTTATTAACAAAAATAACATAAACAGTAATACAATCAATATATCAATTTGAGGGGAGGGTTCTTGGAGCTCAAAGATCTGGCAAAACCCCACAAAAGAAGATCGACCACCATATTACCCTCAGCCGTACATCACCAGTTTGAGGGCACCGTACATCCCGTTCCAGGAAGAGAAAAACCACCAACAGCTCCCAGGGTAAAAATCCCGTCCAGAGCCCATACCAAAATGCCAGATCAAACCCCACAACATTTTAAATTGCCTGTAATTATGTTCCAATTCCTTCCCCCTACCAATCAGCGCCAACTCCAAGAACCCCCACCCCCCACCACCCATGAACAGCCCTGACCACCTCAGGCTCATGAGTGCCCCAATGCCACCAACGCCCTTTCCACCCCTTCTTGTAATGCCAAAGTCCACAAATCAATTCCAATCGCATTTAAGTGAACTCCGTCCTCCAACCAGTAATTACCATCCCCCGACTCCAATTCAAAATGCCTGACGCTAATACCCTCATTTCTGGAAACAAAACCTGATACTGCCCTGTTTAACTTTACCCTAGCTCTGTTTATACCCTTCAAAGATCTAGCTGCCCTCCACCGCTTCCTAGGCACAATATCCGACCACACGATCAACACACCAGGAAACGATACCCGCAACCTAAAAAAATCGAACCGTATGTCTGTGATTAATTCTCTGACAGGCCGTACTCCCAAATCATTCCCCCCAAATGCACAATCAAAATGTCAGGCTGTCTATCCAAACGAACAGCGCTGGAAAATTCAGAAAGGGCCCTTACTCCAAACCATCCCCCTAAATCCCAACCAACGAATGACCACTTGCCGCCTACTAAAACCCAGTTGCCTACCGTCCGGCCTGACATCGGCACACAGTGCCCCCCCAATAAACGAACGAATGTCCGAAGATCCAGGCTAAGTAGGGGAAACCACCTGCAACAAGATACACCAAGAAAAAACACTCAAATCAAATACAAAATCATAACACGCCACCTAAAAAATTAATGACGAACGTAACTTAAGTAGCGATCCGAAGTCCACCTGCCAATTCTCTGTATGTCCTCCACTCCCAAACCCAAACTATCAGCTTCTGATGCAGCCCCGATCTTAAAAGAATGCGACCCGAACAAATCCGGGGAAAGGCCCAACTCCCGCAAACCCCTTTTCAATACGGCAATAAACTGAAAACGGGACAGAAATGACCCCTCTGCGTAACACAACAAAGGGCCTGCTCTGCCAGACCACAATCGCCAATAAGCTTCTAGACATCCTCTAGGGCACATCAATGACCCGTTAACCCTCCCCAACACCACGCGTTGTCCTCTCCCCAACTGGTCAGTCTTCGAACGCCGAATCAAAAAAACGATACCCCCCGTCCAAAAATCCACATCCTCTGCCAACAAACCCCCTGCCCTGTCCCTTGAGCTTGACACAAGCTCACCAACACACATTGCCCCAAAAAATGCTAAAGAAAAAGCAAGTCGAAACAACACCGACTCAAAATTAAAACAACAAATAGTCTCCAAAACTCCGCCCAACCGTGCCAAAAGGCTAAAAGAAATGGGACGGTGCCGGTCAAGCATCTGATTACCTCTCCTAAAACCCCTTGGGGCCTATCTCACCAAAAAATGTTTTGCAGCGTCCGCCAACCCCTGCAACTTAAAAGCAAACGTCAGTCCCGCAACGAATTTATTAACTTTAGAAATCGACCAACCTACCTCGGCCGTAGTGTTGAGCGATACCGTCCGATACTTGAAAGTATCGGTATCGGAAAGTATCGGCCGATACCGGCAAAGTATCGGATCCAATCCGATACCGATACCCGATACCAATACAAGTCAATGGGACTCAGGTATCGGACGGTATTCCTGATGGTTCCCAGGGTCTGAAGGAGAGGAAACTCTCCTTCAGGCCCTGGGAACCATATAAATGTGTAAAAGAAAGAATTAAAATAAAAAATATCGCTATACTCACCTGTCCGACGCAGCCGGGACTTCAGCGAGGGAACCGGCAGCATTGTTTGTTTAAAATTCGCGCTATTACTTGGTTACGTGAATTCCCGGCTTGTGATTGGTCAGGTCGGCCATGTTGCCGGGACGCGGACCAATCACAGCAAGCCGTGACGAAATTACGTCACGGCTTGCTGTGATTGGTCCGCGTCCCGGCAATATGGCCGCCCTGACCAATCACAAGCCGTGACGTCACGGGAGGCTGGACACGCGCTCATTTTAAAATGGGCGCGTGTCCAGCCTCCCGTGACGTCACGGCTTGTGATTGGTTGCGCCGCGGTCAACCAATCACAAGCCGGGAGGCTGGACGCGCTCATTTTAAAATGGGCGCGTGTCCAGCCTCCCGTGATGTCACGGCTTGTGATTGGTTGCGCCGCGGTCAACCAATCACAAGCCGGGAGGCTGGACGCGCTCATTTTAAAATGGGCGCGTGTCCAGCCTCCCGTGACGTCACGGCTTGTGATTGGTCAGGGCGGCCATATTGCCGGGACGCGGACCAATCACAGCAAGCCGTGACGTAATTTCGTCACGGCTTACTGTGATTGGTCCGCGTCCCGGCAACATGGCCGACCTGGCCAATCACAAGCCGGGAATTCACGTAACCAAGTAATAGCGCGAATTTTAAACAAACAACGCTGCCGGTTCCCTCGCTGAAGTCCCGGCTGCGTCGGACAGGTGAGTATAGCGATATTTTTTATTTTAATTCTCTCTTTTACACATTTTAACATTAATGTTGTTGCGATACCCGATACCCGATACCACAAGAGTATCGGAATCCCGGTATCGGAATTCCGATACAGCAAGTATCGGCCGATACCCGATACTTGCAGCATCGGAATGCTCAACACTACTCGGCCGCCTTGCCAATTAAAAATAAAACCACCAACATCCTATCTTCTTCGGACCCCAAATGGCCCCAAACAGACACCCAACTTTGCCATACCTGCCACGAGGCTTCGTATGATGACCAGGTTTGGCTCGTAACAAACTCCCGAATCAACCAGCCCGATCGTCCATAATCACGTTCCATAGATACAAAGGGCATTCCTCTCCCGAGATCTCCGCGTCCGGCGCCAATTTCCAAAAACGCTCCCACTGAAAACGAGACAACGCATCCGCAATTGAATTCTCGACACCTGGCACATGAACCGCCGAAATACAAGCATTCAGCTCCAAACACCTGAAAACCAGCTCCCTCACCAACTTAATCACAGGGGGAGACGAGGCCGATAAACTGTTAATCACAGACATGACGCTCATATTCTCGCAATGAAAACGAATCCTCCTGTTAGCGAACATTCCCCCCCAAATGGAAACCGCCACGACAATAGGAAACAATTCTAACAAGGCCAGGTTTTTAGTAAGGCCCAACTCCTTCCAATGGTCCGGCCAAAGTCCCGCACACCACCGACCCTTGCAATAGGCCCCTTAACCAGCCGCACCAGCTGCGTCCGTGTATATCTCGCAGTCAAAATTGGTTAAAACCTCCTGTTAAATCAATGACCGCCCATTGTAATTGTTCAAAAAACGTTGCCACACAAGCAAATCGTCCCTGTGCTCCTTGTTCAAAAATGGTGCGGCGCCTTCACCCCCGCCGTCGCGACTGACAACCTGCGACAAAATATCCTTCCCATGGGTATGATCCTGCACGCCAAATTCAACCTACCCAACAAAGACTGCAACTTTTTCAAAGTCAGCTTCCGCATCTTCCTAGCTCTGTCCACCTCTTGCTCAGGAGGGCCAGCTTGTCCTCCGGCAACCAGCACTCCATTCTCTCGGAATCAATTAAAATGCCCAGAAAACTCAAAACGGTACTGGGACCTTCCATCTTTTCCGCCGCTAACGGAACCCCAAAACGCTCCGCAACCCAAAACATGGCCGTTAATGCATTCCGACTGCTGAATCAGGCGGACCAATAAACAAAAAATCATCCAAATAATGTATAACTGACTGAACTCCCGCAACTTCCCTAACCACCCACTCCAAGAAAGTACTGAATGTCTCAAACAAAGAACAATAAATGGCACCACCCATTGGCAAACATCTATCCAAATAGTAACCATCATTCCAAAAACAACCTAACAACGGAACATTGTCCGGGTGAACCGGAAGCAAACAGAAGGCCGATTCAATGTCCGTCTTTGCCAACAAAGCCCCGGGGCCGTTTCTCCTCACCCACTGCACCGCCGCGTCAAACGATGTATATTCAACAGAGCACAACTCTTGGGTGATGCCATCATTCACCGACTGGCCTTTTGGATATGACAAATGCTGAATCAACTGAAATTTATTCGGCTCTTTTTTAGGCACTACCCCCAAAGGGGAAACGACCATCCCTTCCGTCGGCGGGTGCAAAAACGGCCCCGACATCCTACCAAGCTCCACTTCTTTTTTGCATAAACAACCTCGGCATGCAACATTGCCGACCGCAAATTCTTAATCGAGAAAGGAACCTCGTGACCCGGGGGAGGAATGCTAAAACCATCCGCAAAATCATGAAAAATAATACCAGCCTTTACTTGATCAGGGTACCTATTTAGAAAGGGGGCCATCTCTTGAAGCCTCACCTGGCTCTCCCCCTCTTGACCGGCACCCAATGCTGGCTTTCCCTTCCCCTTCTTGAAACATTTTGAAGCCCCATGGGAGCTTCCGTTACAGTGGGAACACACATGCTTAAACTTACAGGTATTCCCGTATTTACACTGGCCATCATTAAAATGCCAGCAGGTTCCGGACTTCTCCTTTGATCCCTGTGCACCCTGACTACCGCCTCCGTGTCCCGCCTGCTGGTTGCCACCACCTCCAGCCCCGTGAAAGGACTGCCCATGCCTAGCTGGGGCCATAACCTTCAACCAAAGCCCTATATCCTTCTGATCCCACCTAATTTCCGGCCTCAGCGCCTTCCTCTGCCTAAACTGCTCATCATACCGCAGCCACGTCTGACCGCCATACGTATGATGCGATTTTTCAATCGTGTCTAAATAGCAAAACAATCCCGAGCAATTCTCAGGCGCCTTCTCCCCCACCACACTCGCCAATATTGCAAATGCCTGCAACCAATTCACAAATGTCTGCGGAATTAGCCTCCACCTCCGCTTTTCTTCCTCCTCCTTTTTGCTATTGTCTTTTTTTCCTTTATCTAAGTTAAACTTTTCCAAAGGAAGCAGGGAAAAAATTTGCACGTACTCATCCCGCCAAATCTTCTCTTTTACCTCCTTCTTCAAATGAGCACCCAACGGCCCTTCGAAGCATACATAAACTTCCCCTTTTGCTCTGTCATCTAATTTAACCGTATCGCCTTTCTCTTTCTCTGTCTGCACCGAAACCGATACACCTGACGATGCTACCTCCGACACCCGACCAGGACTCAACAACCCACTCCCCGACGGGGGTTCCACCCCCCGCCCTGAAATCCACGCCCCGACTGGCGACGTAGCGACCCCAGTTGCCGCCCCGCCATTTAGTCTCAGCAAAATTTGCGACACACCTTGCAATAAATCCTGCAGGCCTGGCACCTCTGCCACAATTGGCCCACCCCTCTGCCGGTCCTCATTCTCTACCACCCGGCCCCCCTAGCCTCTTGCAAACCGGCCCCTGTGGGCAACAAACAAGACATAGAAGCATACTCACACCGCTGTGCGGGTGCTGTGTCCCCGCCAGCTGAACCTCCGGATCCCTGTCGCTCCGTCCCTCCGTGACGATCGCTGCTGGACGCCGATACCTCCTCGCTACGTTGCCGCCCCAGGCCCACGCCCCTCGCCTCCTCGTCACCAGGGGGACCCGAACGTGTTGGGACCGCTGCACCGCTAGCCCTCTCTGCCCCAGGCCTGCGCCCCTGGCCTCCTCGTCACCAGGGGGGACCTGAGAGTGCTGCAGCTGCTGTACCGACCCACTACTCAGTCCACGGCCATTACTCCCGGCCACCTCGCCGCTCGATGGGTTCCGGGAATGGGATGATCTTCGCTCAGGAGATCTCACCGGTGACCTCGACCAATCCTGATGTGCAGACCCGGATGGACCAGCCTTGTCGTAAACCCTTCCTCGCTGTCTGGCAGGCAGCTCGACACTGCTGCCTGCCTCTCTCTCCTCCACCCTGGATGCAGGCAGCAGGAGGGCTCCCAGCTGCTGCCTGCCTGCTGCTTGTGTGCTTCTTGTGGTGATCCCAGCAGGCACCCTGGAAGGAACTGCACTGGGGGAGCCTGCCACCGATGGAGGGTCCCCATGCCTCACTGCCGCCGCTGCCCATCCCTGCTGCATTCCTCTTCTTCCTGCTGCTGAGCGCCCCCTGGGCGCCGGGGACCGGCTGGAATCCGGGGGAGCGCACTTCCGGTCCAGCGCTCGCAGGAGCAGCAGCGGTGTCCTGGGCCTGACACTGGGAGCATGCAGGCCGGGTAGGTGGATTCCTGCTGGAGCAGGAGCGGCAGGAGGGGGCAGCGCCGCTGGACTCACCGCCCTCAGGGTCCCTGGAGGGGCTCTGGAGCCTGCGCCTGCCACGCACCGCCACTTCAGGGGAAAGTCTCTCTGGGGGCCTGGTCCTCCTGCTCCGTGCACTCACTCCGGATCCCCCTGCTGCTTCTAGGATCGAGGACAGCTGGGCCTCAAGCCAACCTCCCCTCCTGGACCGAGCCACCTCCTGCAGCCGGGACATCAGAGATTAGGCAGACTCCATCAGGTACGTCTGTCTCAGCTTGGAATATGGAATGGAATGGTGTTTTTCCCCACTTTTCCTCCCAACTCCCCCCTCCTTATAGATCCTCCCCCCACTGCAATCCTCCTATCCCAACCCATGCATTATTCAAAAAGACCGCCTGGCCAAAAGCAGTCATGGGGGGCCTCCGTCTAGCTGCGCCCTACTCCTGCCCCCGTCTGGAGTCAGAAGTCAAAAGCCAGGAAGGTAAGTCATAAACCGAAGAAAGAGACAAAGGTGTAGTCAGGTAATGTTCCAAGGTCAGAATACCAGGAGGATAACGGATTAGAGCAGAAGGGGTTAAACATACTGATGGTCAGAATGAGGTCCAAGGTCAGGCAATGAAAGATCTACATAAAGAACACAAGGTACAGAGAGACAAACCAGGCAGTAGCTTAATAGACATCTGGCAGAGGTCTGGTAGTAACAGCCCAGTTAACCTCTTCACCCCAAAGCCTGTCTTCTTGTCCAGGCCAAATTTTGCAATTCTGACCAGTGTCACTTTATGTGGTAGTTTACAATTCTGACTAGTGTCACTTTATGTGGCAATAACTCTCGAACACTTCAACGGATCCCACCGATTCTGAGAATGTTTCTTCATGACATATTGTACTTCATTATAGTGGTAAAATTTGTTCAATATGACTTGCATTTATTTGTGAAAATATTTAAAATTTGGCAAACATTTTGAAAATGTTGCAATTTTTTCATCCATTACTGACATCGGGCGTACATTTACACTGATGTTGGACTCCCTCCTTTTGATGTGGGCTCCGGTGGTGAGCCCACATCTTTCCGGGGACTTGTCAGCTGTTTTGAACAGCTGACATGTGCCCACGATAGCCGCGGGTGGAATCGCGATCCACCCACCGCTATTAACTAGTTAAATGCCGCTGTCAAACTCTGTTTAAAACATAACATTTGGGATCACTTTTATCCGATGCTTTGTGCTGAGCACTTACATGGAGGTTTACATCTAAATCTTCAACTGATGTGATTCAGATGATACCCTGAGGGATCTATTAATTATAATGTGGCAGCAGTTACTCTGGACTCCGTCTGGCATCTGTTCAGCGTTGTCCTTCTTTTCAGATGTGTGCAAAACTGTAGCGGACTGCTCTTTTATGCACACCTACAAAGACGGACACTGCCAGATTATAGGCGGCCAGACAGCATCCACAGTGTCTCCATATGCCTCATTAAAGGTAGTATTCCACCAAACGTTCTGTCTGAATCACGTTTTTCAGAGATTTTCACAGAAACCCCATTGTAAGCCCTCAGCTCAGAGCACAGGATACGTTTCAGCCAAGCCTTACTGCAATATTTGGGACCAGAATTAACAAATCAACAGCAAGTGAAAAATTGGTTTCATAAGCCACTAGCTGAAGAGCCCAGCGTTGCCCGGGCATAGTAACTAACTGTGGTTAGTTATAACAAATTATAATGATTATATCGCACATAAAAACATTTCACATCATATACTCAACACTAACCCTAACCCTTTAATGACTGCCAAAACGACTTTTAACGGCAGCAGGAAAGGGGCCTTTTTCCTCCTGCACCTCATGCTCCTTCATTTTACACAGCCTTTTCCTGCACCTCACGCTCCTCCTTTATAGACAGCATTTTTCTGCAGCACAGCTTTTCTTCTTTATAGTCGCCCCCTCTGGCAGCACCTCACACTCCTCTTCCATATACAATTTCAAACACTTGATCCCGAGAGAAATTGCACTAATTGCAATAAAGCGTATCGTATGCACTGCCTACTTCTTCTACAGCACCACACTTTTCTCCTTTAAACCATGCTGTGGATCGGCGGGTCCACGAAGTCTGCGGTGGAGCTGTGCAGAGCCTTATGGAGTGTAGCTGCAGTTGCAGCAAGAGGTTCCGCAGCAGCCAGAGCTGCAGTGGCAGCAGCAATGGCTTGTGATCAGCGGCTGGAGGTGCCGGTGGTTTGTAGCTGCAGCAGGAGCTGTGGCAGTAACAGCAGGAGCTGGTGAAGTGACACAAAAAAAAATTGTGCTCCAGGTCGTGCAGACTCTTAAAGGGCCAGTGCAAGCCCAGACACATATTTTTTGGTGTGTGAACTGGTGCCTGAGAGCACTGAGGGGGAGTCCACAGGGTGTCCCTAAAAGGGGTGGTGTGCCTAAAGTGGGTGGTGACCCAAACAGGGATGGTTGGCCAAAAGGGGGCGGTAACCTGAACAGGGATAGTTGCCCAAAAAGGGGTGGAATCCCAAAAGGGGGCTGTAACCCAAACAGGAATGGTTGCCCAAAAAGGGGTGGAGTCCCAAAAAGGGGCGGTAACCCAAACAGGGATGGTGTCCCAAAAAGGGTGGAGTCCCGGGGAATGGTAGTTTCTCAAAAGGGGAGGAGCATCCTGAAGGGGTGCCGCAGACGGACTGTTGCCAGGGGCCAATGAATTATGTGTGTCCAGTCTGCTGTGTGAGCTATCCACCTGGCAAGAGTTTTTTGAGGAGTGCCCTGTGGATGCATGAGATGGAAATGTGTGGACTGGTAGATTTTGGGAGCCCAGTGACTCTAGTGAGGGTTCACCTGAGGGATTTGAAATACCCAATAGGAGGGTCAGGGTCACCTGCATCCATGGGCACACTAGGACTATCCAGTGGCCAGAGTGGTCCTCGAGACGGCCAGGGACAGTGCGATCCATGATGTCACCATAATTGCAAACTTACCCTGTCAAGTGACAATTAGCCGGGTCTCTGGGCTGTTCATAGACTTGTGGGAGAGGGGAGCTTCTCTACAGCAGGAGAATGGAGGGCTCTCGGCTGGTGGGGTTGCGTACCTTAAGGCAGTAATACCTCCCAAAATTGACGGGTCAGACGTAAGGGTGACCGGAAGAAAGCTTGTGCCTGCCCAATTTACTGACCTGACGTCACCTGAGGGGTACTCCAAGATGACTGTTAGAGATGTGGAAAATAAAACCTGTTGTAACAACTCTGCTGGCATCATGGCATGGCATCTCATTTCTCACAATATCTTACCCACTGCTCCAGGCCATGATGTGATTTCTGTTTCATGCCAGCTGCATATTCTGTCTCTCTGCTCTCTGCATGCTTCCTTGCTGTTTGCATATGGGGCCGGCGCCTGAACTCCCTGGTTCTTATAGGAATCAGGTCCATCTGTCTAATCTGTTCCTGACCAATTACCAAGAGGCCTCCAGTATATAGTGCAGCTCCACCCAGTGGTCTGGGCCTGTGCAATGTGTTAGCTCAGTTTGTATTTTGCTTCTGAGTTTGCCAGGCCTTGCTCTGAGATACTCCCTCTCTGGAGGCTTTTCTCTGTGTTATTGCCTTGATCTTGTTGTCCGCCCTCCAGGAGGCAGAATATCCTGGTCCCTGTGTCTTTGTCCTTGTTTCTTGTCTTGTTCCATTTCCTTGTCTGAACTAATGGTACCTTCACACTGAACGATATCGCTAGCGATCCGTGACGTTGCAGCGTCCTGGCTAGCGATATTGTTGAGTTTGACAGGCAGCAGCGATCAGGATCCTGCTGTGCCATCGTTGGTCGGAGCAGAAAGGCCAGAACTTTATTTTGTCGCTGGATCTCCCATAGACATCGCTGAATCGGTGTGTGTGACGCCGATTCAGCGATGTCTTCACTGGTAACCAGGGTAAACATCGGGTTACTAAGCGCAGGGCCACGTTTAGTAACCCGATGTTTACCCTGGTTACCAGCGTAAACGTAAAAAAAAAAAAAAACACTACATACTTACATTCCGGTGTCTGTCCCCCGGCGCTGTGCTTCTCTGCACTGTGTAAGCGCCGGCCGGCCGGAAAGCAGAGCACAGCGGTGACGTCACCGCTGTGCTTTCCGGCTGGCGCTTACACAGTGCAGAGAAGCACAGCGCCGGGGGACAGACACCGGAATGTAAGTATGTAGTGTTTGTTTTTTTTTACATTTACGCTGGTAACCAGGGTAAACATCGGGTTACTAAGCGCGGCTCTGCGCTTAGTAACCCGATGTTTACCCTGGGTACCAGTGAAGACATCGCTGAATCGGCGTCACACACGCATAGTTGGTGGCTGGAGAGCTGTCTGTGTGACAGCTCTCCAGCGACCACACAGCGACGCTGCAGCGATCAGGATCGTTGTCTAGATCGCTGCAGCGTCGCTAAATGTGACGGTACCTTTAGTCTTATCTCGGTCTCCTTGTCTGTGGCTTCCATCTCTGGTGTGTCTTTCCTCATGTTCTCAGTCTGCTTACACTCTGCACTCTTGTGGCTCTGCCTGCTCTGTACCTTTGTGGCTTTACCTCTGCTCCGCACTCCTGCGGTTCTGCTCCTTTCTACTCTGCTTAGCTTCTGCAGCTGCAGAAATCCCTTGCTGCAGCTCCTCTCCGCATTCCTTGCAGTTCCGCTCTGCTTAGCTTCTGTTGATACACTATCTCTTGCTGCTCTACCTTTCCTATCCGCAGCCTTGCGGTTCTCATCCTGTGTGAACAGGTCCCAACCTGTTCCTTCATTCTCCTTTCTTTCTGGCTTGTTTCTGTACCTGCATCTCCTGTGTGAACAGGTCCCAACCTGTTCCTTCATTCTCCTTTCCTTCTGGCTTGTTTCTGTACCTGCATCTCCTGTGTGAACAGGTCCCAACCTGTTCCTTCATACCTCATTCCTTTCTGCTTGTTTCCTTTCCTGCACCTCCTGTGTGAACAGGTCCCTACCTGTTCCTTCATATTTCATATCCGTTCCTGCACCTCCAGTGTGAACAGGTTCCTACCTGTTCCTCCAAACTACATATCCGTACCTGCACTTCCTGTGTGAACAGGTCCCTACCTGTTCCCCCATACTAAATATCCATACCTGCACCTCCAGTGTGAACAGGTCCTTACCTGTTCCTTCATACGCCACATCAACCAGTCCTGTGTTCTCTGTCGTGCCTTCCAATCCAGTGTTCCTGCCAGTCCTGCTGTTCCTGCCATGCCTTCCAGCCCTCTGTTCTCTGCCGTGTCTCTGCCAGCCCTGTGTTATCTGCTGTGTCTCTGCCAGCCCTGTGTTCTCTGCCATGTCTCTGCCAGCCCTGTGTCTCAGCCGTGCCAGCCTACTCATCTGAGTTTCAGCCATGCTCTTCTGCCAGTCCTGTCTGATGCCCGCACCAATCCTGGTGTTCCTATCTCCCGAGTGGGATCAGCAGCCACAGCCAGACATCACCCTGGAGTAGCACCTGGCAGCTGCCTGCTGCACAAGCCTGACCTCACCATCAGAGGCTCCAGTGAAAACCCAGGCAGCTGTCATAGTCACACCCCTTCCAGGGTAGTCTGGTTTGTGGCACAGTGGGGCCACAAACCCCCCGAGATCACGCCCACCAGTCAGGGCGTGAGGGTGACACCTGTGGAGCTGACACCTGGTTAGAAAGCAACTGGAGGGTTCACCATGTTGGGCGGTGTGACACAGACTCTGAGGGTAACTGTGACGTGTCATTACCAGTAGCAACCGCTAGGGCTGAGTACGATGTTGTGCTGACAGAAACACTGGCACAGGGGAATGACAGCGCTCCACAGACTGAGGTCAGGATGGCAGGGGAAGCCGTACCGGAGAATGTGACCTGTTTGGGTGGGGACTGTCGGTTCCAGGATGACCAATTGAGTGGTGATGACTCCCATTCAGATGATAACACCAGTGGAAAAGAGTGCAGTAAGCAGTAGAAACCCGGTTGAAGCAAGAGGAGCTTCGGCAACAAGCTGCTGAGTGCCGAATGGGTGCCTTGGAGAAGGAGGTGTCTGAGCTCAAAGGTCACCTATCAACATGGAAAACTGTGACCAAGGCCCTAAGAGAAGATGCGGAATTTCTCAGAGAAGCCTTAGTAAAGGCCCTCTGCCAGAGAAGTTGCTGGTCAGAGACTTACAGCAGCCGTGCCCGAGTGATAACCAGGCGGAGCTGCTAATACCCATCTTGACCAGGGTTCTGGAAGAGGGTAAAGCTGAAGAGGAGTGTGCGCTAAGATCGGAACAAGACAGTCACCCGGTCATGGCAGATGTCTTGGTGAAAAGGACCATGGCAAAGCAGGAGCCATCCGTCAATGAAGAGAGTGAGACTCCGCTTTCCAAGAGCA
Organism: Ranitomeya variabilis; assembly: GCF_051348905.1. Lineage (NCBI taxonomy): Eukaryota > Metazoa > Chordata > Amphibia > Anura > Dendrobatidae > Ranitomeya > Ranitomeya variabilis. The sequence goes on along the minus strand of NC_135236.1, from coordinate 209,951,169 downwards.
TAATAGAGGTACCCGAAGACATGCGAGAAGTGTGTGCCAGTAAGGGTGTGCATGAGGCCTTTAGAAAGGCAATAGAGGCATATAGGGTGCACTGGGTGCCTGAGACTGAGCAATTGGTCATACTGTAGACTAGGGAAGTCACAGTGAAGCGGGAAGCGGTCCTGAGTGACATGCACCTACACTGCCTCTATACAAAACAGAGAATCATATTGAAGAATAATGAAGCCGTTCGACGTTTGGAGCATGAAAGGAAAGCTCAAAGTCAGCTGGGCTTGTTGGACGACACAGTCCAAGTACCAAAAATTCTGGTTGCGAAAGTCATTGGGAGAATTGGGAGAGTGATGCAGGAGATGGTGGATAAATAAGGTGTGAAGAGACTGAGGATACCGGCTGATGACGAGGTCCAGGTCATGGGTGAAGATGGGATGGTTCCATTCCTTGGTGTCGGATCCAGGGAGAGTCTTGAGAATATCTGCATGCTCCTGGAATATCGCATCACATACCTAAGAGTGGTAGAGCAGCTGAGACATGAGAGACTGCAAGTTAGTAAATAGATGCAGAACATGAGATGGCTGCCGCCTTCAACCCAAGGTTTAAGGACCAGAAGGGACCCTCCAAATAATGAAATGGTAAGTAGCCAAAGATTTTCAGCAAGGCAAGAACATCGAGAATCTGCAAGTGGCAGTTCTACTCTCAGTATGAGACTGAGAGACCTGGATAGTAGCTCCTGTGGTGTACTAAATGGGTCAGACTCAGACCAGACAGTCGGTTCAACCGTAAGTGGGACTTATGACTGTACCAACAGGGAAAGCCGGCCATGGAGAGAAAAGTCAGGTGATGGGGTGTGCAGGAAAAATGTGGTAACCAAAGGTCTGTTGACACAAACAGATGGTGGCTTAAGGGCCAAAACTCAAGATGTACACTTTGACCACCTGTCATGTCGGATGCTGTTCAGACCAGGTTGTTGGACAGACAGCGGTAATTCCGCTTGTTTTGTCATGGATCCCATGACTTCCATAACCCACCAGTTGGAGGCGCTGTCCCTACAGGTCACTGAGTTGAGGGGGGCAGTGCAGCAACAGGGACTAGCAATATTTAATGTGCAAGCTGGAGCGACAGTTAGAGTTGCTGAGCCTAAGTTTCATTTGCCTGAAAAATTTGCTGGGGAACGCAGTAAATTTGTTTCTTTTCGTGAAGCTTGCAAACTATATTTCCGTATGCGCCCGATCTCCTCAGCTAATGAGGCTCAGCGTGTGGGCCTGGTGTTGTCATTGTTAAGCGGGGATCCCCAAGCATGGGCGTTTTCTTTGCCATCTGATTCTGCTGCATTTGACTCTGTGGAGAGTTTTTTTTCCTCTCTTGGAAATATTTACGATGAGCCAGACAGAATGGCTCTAGCAGAATCTAAGATACGCACTATTCGCCAGGGAGAGCGAGTTGCAGAGGATTACTGTTCTGAATGTTGTCGCTGGGCGATCGATACGCAGTGGAATGATCCAGCGCTGCGGAGTCAGCTTATTCATGGGGTTTCTGGAAGGGTTAAAAAAGCCCTTCTGATGTACGAGACTCCTACTTCTCTAGATTCCGCTATGAGTCTGGTTGTCCGCATTGATCGTCGTTTGCGTCAGGGGGAGCATGAGACACCGCCTATGGGAGAGGGTTTAGGTTCACGTGTGGTTGCTGCAGGTGAGCCCACGGAGCCTATGCAAATTGCAGAGGTGTCACATGTGAAGCGTCGAGTCCCTGAGCTCAGGAAGCAGGGAACCTGTTTTTACTGCGGTAAGACTGGTCATTTTATTAACATCTGTCCTCTACTGTCTAAGAAAAATGCAACGGCGGAAAACTTCTAAGCTCAGAGGGTGTGGAGGAGACCAATCTGAGCTTATGTATATCCTCCATGGTGGTTTCTCAATACATGCTCCCTGCTAAGGTTATAATCGCTGGCAGTGAGCTGCCAATTACTGTGTTTGTGGATAGTGGTTCAGCCACAAATCTCATTGATGAGGAGTTTGCGCGCACAGCAGGTTTTAGGATTGAAAAACTGCTTCATCCTATCCGCGTGGTCACCATCAATGCTGCTCCTCTCTCACAGGGGGAGATTACTGAATTTGTGGCTGAGGTGACACTCCACATTGGGGTTCTACATTCCGAGCAGGTTACATGTAAGGTGTTCAGGAATCTTCCTGCTCAGGTGGTTTTGGGTTTTCCATGGTTGTCTATGCACAACCCGGTAATTGACTGGAAAACTCAGGACATAATTCAGTGGAGCGAATTCTGCCAGGAGAATTGCCTGGCCACATGTGTGTCTGCTGTGACTTCAAGCATTCTGGAGTCACTTCTGGATTTTGTGGATGTGTTCTCTGAGAAGGGTTGTTCAGAGTTGCCGCCACATCGCCCCTATGACTGTACTATCAGATTTAAACCAGGGGCCAAATTGCATAAAGCAAGAATGTTTAACATCTCCGGTCCGGAGAGACAAGCATTAAAGCATTACATTGCTGAAAGTTTGAGCAAAGGGCACATCAGGCCTTCATCCTCGCCTGTGGCAGCAGGGTTCTTCTTCGTGAAGAAGAAAGATGGCGGATTACACCCGTGTTTGGATTTCAGGGAATTGAACCAGATTACGGTTCGTGATCCATACCCTATGCCGCTAATACCAGATTTGTTCAACCAGGTGGCAGGTGCTAAGTGGTTTACCAAGCTTGACCTCAGGGGGGCGTACAACCTCATAAGAGTCCGTCAAGGTGATGAGTGGAAGACGGCTTTTAATACCCCTGAGGGTCATTTTGAAAATTTGGTGATGCCATTTGGGTTGACTAACGCACCTGCAGTGTTCCAACATTTCATTAATGATGTGTTTTCGCATGTTTTGGGGAAATTCGTTATCGTGTACCTAGATGACATTCTCATATATTCTTGCGACCGTGATACTCATTTAGATCATGTCAGGCAGGTGTTACAGCTTCTCAGAGAGAATAAGCTGTATGCTAAACTTGAGAAACGTGTATTTTCTGTTCAAGAGTTGCCTTTCTTGGGTTATATTGTGTCTGCTTCTGGTTTTAAAATGGACGCCGCTAAGGTGCAAGCGGTGCTGCATTGGGAACGGCCTGATAACCTGAAAGCACTTCAGCAGTTCCTTGGGTTTTCTAACTACTATAGGAAATTTATCAAGGATTTTTCCATCATTGCTAAACCGCTAACTGACATGACTAAAAAAGGTACCAATTTCTCCGTTTGGCCTGAGGCTGCTGTGCGCACATTTGAGTTTCTTAAGAACAGTTTTGTTTCAGCCCCCATTCTTGTGCAGCCAGACGTATCGAAACCTTTTGTTGTGGAAGTCAATGCGTCTGAGGTTGGTGTGGGGGCGGTACTATCACAAGGCTCATCTTTGAGTGATTTGCGTCCATGCGCCTATTTCTCCAAGAAACTGTCGTCCGCCGAACGTAACTACGATATCGGCAACAGGGAGTTGTTGGCAATCAAGTTGGCCTTTGAGGAATGGCGACACTTCTTGGAGGGGTCGGTACATCAGGTTACTGTTATTACCGATCATAAGAATCTGCTGTATTTGGAGTCAGCCAAGCATCTGTCCCCCAGGCAGGCTCGCTGGGCATTGTTTTTCACGCGGTTCAATTTTGTTGTCACTTACAGACCGGGGTCTAAAAACACTAAGGCGGATGCTCTGTCCAGGTGTTTTCAGGGGGAGAACCTCGGGAGGATCCAGTACCCATCCTCCAAAAGGGTGTTGTTGTTTCGGCTCTCACTACCGAGGTTGAGGCTGAGATTGCCGAGGCTCAGGAGGAGGTACCATCTGAGCTTCCCATCAACAAATCTTTTGTACCACTTCATCTCCGCTTAAAGGTTTTGGCGGAGCATCATGATGCTGTCCTGGCTGGCCACCCAGGGGTTAGAGGTACCTTGGAGTTGGTGTCACGTCGGTTTTGGTGGCCCAAGATCCGACAGGACGTGGTCTCATACATGTCAGCTTGTACCACGTGCGCTAGGGCTAAGACGCCGCGCTCCCGTCCTGTTGGCACACTACTTCCTCTTGAGGTACCTAGTAAGCCATGGACGGAAATCTCCATGGATTTCATCACTGATTTGCCCTCCTCAGCTGGGAACACGGTCATCTTGGTGATTGTTGATCGGTTTTCAAAAATGTTGCACTTTGTGTCTTTGCCTTCGTTGCCTAACGCTAAGACTCTGGCTCAGGTATTTGTGCAGGAGGTGGTCAGACTTCATGGGGTTCCGTCTGACATCGTGTCTGATAGGGGTACTCAGTTTGTGGCAAAATTTGGAAAGCATTTTGCTCACGGCTGGGGATCAAGTTGTCTCATTCTTCGGCGTTTCATCCTCAGTCAAATGGTCAGACTGAGCGTATGAACCAAAATTTGGAACAGTACTTACGCTGCTTTGTCTCTGATAACCAGGAGGAGTGGTCTACCTTTCTTCCTTTGGCTGAGTTTGCCATCAATAATCACCGCCAGGAGTCGTCTGGGGATTCTCCGTTTTTTTGTGTCTACAGGCTACATCCTCAATTTTGTACTTTAAGTCAGAGGGGCTCTTCCGGCGTTCCGGAGGAGGACCAGTTAGGAGCACAATTGTCATCAGTCTGGAGGAGAGTTAATCAGCGCCTGTTGAGTGTGGGTGCTAGGTACAAACGTGTGGCTGACAGTAGGCGTGTGCCAGGTCCGGACCTGAGTGTGGATGACTGGGTGTGGTTATCCACAAAAAACATAAGACTCAAAATACCATCCCTTAAATTGGGTCCATGGCTTATTGGTCCATTTAGGGTCACCGCCGTCATTAACCCAGTAGCGTACCGATTGGAGCTTCCTACGGTGTATAAGATACACAACGTGTTCCACAGGTCTCTTTTAAAGAAGGTGGTGGGTTCTGTGGACGCGGCGCCTATGCCACCTCCAGTCTTGGTGGATGGTAATTTGGTATTTGAAGTCTCCAAGGTGGTTGACTCTCGTGTAGTGCGCCGCACTTTACAGTACTTGGTACACTGGCGTGGTTATGGGCCTGAGGAGAGGTCCTGGGTACTAGCCTCGGACATTCATGCGGATCGGCTGGTCAGGTTTTTTCACCGTCGCCATCCGGACAAGCCGGGTCCTATAAGCCGTGAGGGCCCTGGGGTCCCTCGTAGAAGGCGGGTTACTGTCATGTTGGATGCTGTTCAGACCAGGTCGTTCAACAGACAGCGGTAATTCTGCTTTTGACCACTATGTGCTCATTGTCGTTGGCTAGATTTTATCTAGCTGGTCCGGGGTTAATTTACCTGATGCTCGGATTGGAAGCTGGGCCATGCCCATTGCCTTTAAATAGTTCTCCTGAACATTGGGCGTCGCCGATTATAGCTTCTGTCTTGTGCGTTGTTATCTCGGTCTGGAGTGGTGAGCTAGTAGTTGGAGTATCGTTGCTGGTGGTGTATTTCCCTTTGTCTTATTTACTCCTTCCTATATTTGTATTTATTTTGCCCTGCGCATTTATAGTGTATTCCTGAGTGACTGCGGCGTGGTGTATATTTTCCGTTATCCTTGTCTGTTCTAACTGTGGGTATTGGTGTATGATCTTTTCACTGGGTGGTGGGCGGTGGTTTCAGCCTAGGGTTGAAACAGGAGACAGGGCGAGGGTCGAGGCCTAGACATTGACACCATCAGTGTAAACTCTAGGTAGAGGGTCAGTCAGGATTTCCCTAGTCTGAGGGAAATTGCAGGGGCCCGGGTTATTAGCTCTTGCCCACCTAGTTTCCCCGTGACACCACCGGGGCGGGAAAACCCTAACAAGGGTATGATGATGAGGGATGCTCAAACCCGACTGAGAGGGTCCTCTCGACTGGTAGGGCAAGGTGACTTGGGTACCCGGTCTCGAGTCCCCTGGTGTCTGACAAATGTTCAACCCCACAGGATTGAACAGAGGGGGGGATATGTGATGCAGTGACCCCTGTTACAGCTAGGGGGCGCTGTTTGCGCTCCCCAAGACACGCATGGAGGCGTAATGGGGATAATGAGTAAGTGTCCGGCATTGTGGTGAATGGCCGGTATGTGTCGCAGAGGATGAGGTCTTCTGCACTGTAGCCTCCCTGGAAATGGGGAGCTGCTTCCTGCAATGCAACTCGGAGTATTTTGTCTTTGGTGCACATGAGCACTAAGATGTAATTTAGTGCATCTGGGTCCGGGTTGCGGGTAGCTATGAGAGATGGGAGGGTCTCGCTACCCACATACCTCACCACTGGGTGAGGGTGCTCACTGTGCCCCTTTTTCCTGCAAGAAGTGCGGGTGTTTGAGGACCTGCAGTAATGTCAGGATCACGTGACCAGCCCATGTGATCCATACCTCACCTGTGGGTGTGGTTACAAGGTACATAATGTGACCAGGTTGTGGGTCACATGTTCCTGTATGCTCTCTGAGTGTGGACCTGAATGGTTCTGTGTTGGAAGGTCCTGGAAGCCTAAGTGTTGGGAGTGTTGTCTCCCTGTAGAGCATGTGGTGGGACTCAGCCAGGGACGGACGTCCTGAATAGCACCCGGACAGGTCACCTGTGTTGAGGACCTTCGACTGACGAGGAGTCAGCCTGTGGAGCAGGAGCTCCTGAGAGGTAACTCCAGGTATGGGGAAAGGACTATGTGCCCTGATAAAGGACAGTTACTGAACTGTGCAGTCACCCGGTGACTGGAGAGATACAGGTGTGACTATGTTTTTGCTTGGCTCCAGAGCGAGCCTGATTATTGGTCTCTACCAAGTGTGCATGGTCACAGACCTGATGGAACAGAGCCATGCTATGAACAATGTTATTTTGTGTTTTGTGCTACTGGAGTTTATGGAGTAATTAAACCCAGTTGAACTCTTTGAAGAAAATACGGTCTGGCTGTGTGTTAAAAACCGTACCCGTGTGCACTTATATCGCTGCCAACTGAGTATTCCCCAATGCGTTAGTTAGTGCTATCTCACAGTACGGAAAGTATTCATGCCCCTTTACATTTTTCACTCTTTGTTTCATTACAGCCATTTGGCAAATTCAAAAAATTTCACTTTTGTTCTCATTAATGTACACTCTGCACCCCATCTTGACTGAAAAAACAAATGTAGTAATTTTTGCAAATTTCTTTAAAAAGAAATACTGAAATATCACATGATCATAAGTATTCAAACCCTTTGCTCAGTATTGAGTTGAAGCACCCTTTTGAGCTAGCACAGATATGAGTCTTCTTGGGAATGATACAACAAGTTTATCACACCTGGATTTGGGGATCATCTGCCTTTCTTCCTTGCAGAACCTCTCCAGTTCCATCAGGTTGGATCATGAACGTTGGTGTACAGCCATTTTCAGGTCTCTTCAGAGATGCTCAATTGGGTTTCAGTCAGGGCTCTGGCTGGGCCAGCCAAGAATGGTCATAGAGTTGTTCTGAAGCCACTCCTTTGTTATTTTAGCTGTGTCCTTAGAGTCATTGTCTTGTTGGAAGGTGAACCTTTGGCCAAGTCTGAGGTCCAGAGCACTCTGGAAAAGGTTTTCATCCAGGATATCTCTGTACTTGGCCACATTCATGTTTCCTTCAATAACAACCAGTTGTCCTGTCCCTGCAGCTGAAAAACACCCCCATAGCATGATGCTGCCACCACAATGTTTCACTGTTGGGATTGTATTGGGCAGGTGATGAGCAGTGCCTGGCTTTCTCCACACATACCGCTTAGAATTATCCCCAAAAAGGTCTATCTTCATCTCATCAAACCACAGAATCTTATTTCTTATAATCTTGGAGTCCTTCATGTGTTTTTTAACAATCTATGTGGGTTTTCACATGTCTTGCACTGAGGAGAGGCTTCCATCGGGCCACTCTGCCATAAAGGCCAGACTGGTGGAGGGCTGCAGTGATAGTTTACTTTGTGGAACTTTTTCCCATCTCCCTAGTGCATCTCTGGAGCTCAGCCACAGTGATCTTGGGGTTCTTCTTTACCTCTCTCACCAAGGCTCTTCTCCCACGATTGCTCAGTTTGGCACGATGGCCAGGTCTAGGAAGACTTCTGGTGGTCGCAAACTTCTTCCAATTAAGGATTATAGAGGCCACTGTGCTCTTAGGAACCTTGAGTACTGCAGAAATTCTGTTGTAGCCTTGGTCAGATCTGTGCCTTGCCACAATTCTGTCTCTGAGCTCCTTGGCCAGTTCCTTTGACCTCATGATTCTCATTTGGTCTGACATGCACTGTGAGCTGTGAGGTCTTATATAGACATGTGTGTCTTTCCAAATCAAGTTCTATCAGTTTAATTAAACACAGCTGGACTCCAATGAAGGAGTAGAACCATCTCAAGGAGGATCACAAGGAAATGGACATCATGTGACTTAAATATGAGTGTCTGAGCAAAGGGTCTGAATACTTATGACCATGTGATATTTCAGTTTTTCTTTTTTGTTAAATTTGCAAAAATGTCTACATTTATGTTTTTTTCAGTCAAGATAGGGTGCAGAGTGTAAATTACTGTGAAAAAATATGAACTTTTATGAATTTACAAAATGACTGCAATGAAACAAAGAATGAAAAATTTTAAGGGGTCTGAATACTTTCCGTACTCACTGTATATAGATTAGATAACTTTATTCTTCGGGTTGGTGCAATTACAGCGATACCAGATTTATATCAGGCTTTTTATGTTTGGCTGCTATCACACATTAAAAGATGTTTTTTATTGCAAAAACAATTTTTTGCATCGCCATATTTTGATAACTATAACTTTTCCATATTTAGGCTGACAGAGTCATGTATGGGCTTTTTTTTGCGGGACTCGTTGACATTTTTATTTGTTCCATTTTCAGTCACATGACATTTTTTATTCGCTTTCTATTTTTGGGAGGCAGAATTAAGGAAAAACAACAATCCAGGATTTTATTTTTTTTTATGCCATTCCGGGTGATGTAAAATTGATAAGGAAGCTTTATTCTTCAGGCTAGTATGATTACAACAATACCACATTGATATCTTTTTTTTTATTTTTTTTTTATATTTTGGCGCTTTTACACAATACAAATTATTTTATGGAAAAAAAATATTATTTTTGCATCGCTTTATTCTGCGAGATATAAATTCTTTATTTTTCCGCTGATGGAGCTGAAAGGTAGCTTGGTTTTTGCTGGACAATATGATGTTTTGAGAGATGCAGTACGATTTTTATTTAGATTTGTATTTTTTAACACATTTTATCCCACTTTTTGTTTGGCATTATGATGATAATGCATTTTTTTTGCCTCGTTTTTAATTTATTTTTTTATGGTGTTCACTGAAGGGATTAACTAGTGGGACATGTTTATAGATTGGGTCATTCCAGATGCAGCAATACCAAATATATGTACTTTTTTTTTCTTTTTTTTACATGAATATTGTATTTATTGGATTCATATTTTTATATATAAATTTTACGGTAACTTTTTACATTGTCCCAGGATGGGACATCAGCTTCTCACTGACACATCGCTGATCTAATACTCTGCAATGCTTCTGCATTGCATAGCATTAGATCAGTGTCTGACATGCAGGGAGGAGGCGTGTCAGCTTGTGTTTTGAGCATGAGCTGACACGTCACTGTTCCTGGATGGGTTTGCGGCCATTTTTGGGCCCAGGGTTACCAAGGAGATCATCGGCATAATGCGATCACATACCATTGTGCTGGCGGGAGCACAGAGGGAGCTCCCTCCCTCTACAATGCCCTGCAATGTCGCTGTCACTATTCACAGCAGCATCACAGGGGTTAAACGCCCGCAATCAGTGCTGGCACCATTTGTGGGCATTGCTGCAGGGTTTCAGCTCTCATCTAGTGCTGACATTCGCATTTGATCTTGGCAGCACTCAGCGTGAGCCCTGTACCAGATTGGACACCGGAGCTGTCAGTAACTGCATCCCAGAAACACTGAAGGGTGGAACCATGACATGGTGAAAGTGGTCAAGCTAAGTTTTTCTAAAGCATCAATAAAAACATAGCAATAATATGTCTAACGTGCAGTTTATGTTGAAATGCATAGGTGTGTTTCCTATTATCTAAACACAAGCTGCTTAGCTTGCAGGATTTCATGTGTTGTTTCTTTGGCTATTTCCTTGGTGGCTATAAAACCATTCGTTAGATGTTTGCCAGTGGTCAGTAGGAGAATATGAAGTTCTCAATGTACAGTTCATTAGGTGGGCAATTTTTGCAATTGACCAAAGCTTCCAACCCTCAATGGTCCCTTCCACATAGTCTCATTGCTGTGGAATTCTATCTTCTATAAAATGTCAGTAAAACTGATTAGTCTATAAAGTATTTCCAGTGATCAGAGAACTATAATTATTCCTCTTGTGTATTAATATTTTAGTTCTCTGATCACGTAAGATACTTTTTATGTTAATCATTTTTTGGAATTATGGCAGCTCTGTTGTCTATTTGTTACAGTGTAGCTGCAACCTACAGTATGTCGGAAGAACTATTCAAGGTTTGAGAATGAGGATGAACAAATATATGGAAAATTATATTTAATAAATTATATTTTATTGAAACATGAGTGTTTGAAATAAAAAATACTAGAACAGATCTCCGGACCCCATCGATATCAATATGAGAGGCTAATTAATAGGGAATATTACTAGATTTTCAAACTATGCACTTTGGCTCCAGAGGGGTTAAACAAAGTAGCAAACAAGACATGATTGTGATACATTTAGATATGGCAGGTAATTCAAATGAATATTTTTTTCTATTAGGATTATTGAGATTTGCAAGTTGATGCAGCGATAACATGTATGTTTTTTATATATTATATTTTTCTATATACATTAATTTGTAGACAATTTGGGAAGGTCATGTCGTCATTAAGTCATACAGGTGGATCTATAAAAGCTGTCTAATTGTTGTCCTCCCTATGCCTGAGGAAGAAATGAGATCAACTTCTAAACACATTGCTTTTAATAAAGGAGTTTTTTCCATTTTTTCATTACTCCATGGCTTTCACGTGACAGTGCTCACTGCACTGCATTTTTTTCTATTGCATTTAATCACATTTTTAACTTCAAGAGAGTTCAGGGGCATTGTTATTGTATTGGGATAAAAGGTCGTAAGGAAATTATTACTGTGTGGAGCAAAAAAAGGAGCAATTATTGCACTACAGAGAGGTGTAAGGGAAGATGTTTGTACTGTGTGAGTCAATAAATGGAGTACTATTGCTGTGTAGGGACTAAAATGGGCAATTGTACTGTGTGTGAACACTATTGCTGTATGGAGTACAAACAATGGTATCATTACTTTGTGTAGCACAAAGGGGCATTTCTACTATGTGTCTTCTGAAGCACATCTACTCTTTGGAGAACAATCTTAAACAATATCTGTTTTATTTTTCAGACAGAAATTATCTGCCACTTCTGTTTATGGGTGTTGGCAATGGTGGCACTATTGTACGCTATTTTTTGGTAGGTAATTAAAGCTTTGGCACACTTAATTCTAAACTACAGTATTAGAGGGCACTGTACATCATAGCCAGCATAGTAATAGATGAAACTGGGCCATCAACAGCTCAGAATGGGGGTTGCTGAAGTTTGGGGAAATGTGGATGTTTCCCTCTAAATTGAATTAATTTTTTTCCTGATAGAAATTTAAGAATTTGAGGCCCCACTTTTCATTTTGTCCAGAACCACACGTTACCTAAAACTATCCCTATGATTTACCTTTATGACGTTATTTGGCAATGACTCTATACTCAGCCGTGTGATCAGTGCATTGTCCAACATTATAACTTTATTTTATTTGTTCATATGATCAGTGTCTTTATGTTTAAAGCCATGTGTTTATGTCATTCACTGCTGAGTTAGTCAATGGTAGTTAATATTCACAGACCAATTTGTACAGGAGAAAAAAAAACAATAAAAATTTAAAACTTCAAAAACACAAGCTATAAAATGTCTCAGACAAGTTGGAAATAATTAAAGAAGCATTACTCACACTTAAAGAGAATTGGTCAGCATAATTTAACACCCCAAACTAATTAGCTGTGAATGTACAGTAGCTCTTTCAATGACAAGCAATACCTTTACATGGCCAGTCCCTTCCTCTGTTACTGAGAAATCAGCGTTTAAATTTATATGAAAATGAGGCTGAAGGACAATTTGTAGATCTGAAATCTCTGTCACTAAAGCTCTATTCGCCGCCCAGTGCTGCCTCCTCCTACTTGACTGATGACTCCTTTACCTGAAGTAGTAATAATAATAATAATAATAATAATTATAATTATTACCTTAAGTAACATATAAGCACCATCAATCAAGCAGGACAAGGCTGCACTGGGTGGGGAACGGAGCTGGAATGACTGAGGTTTCAGACCTACAATTAGGTCTTCAACGTCATTTGCATATTAATTCATACTCTGATTTCTCACTAATGAGGAAAAGGTATTGTTGGTTTTGTCTTTGAAAGAGCTACAAGCACGTATAAATAGTTTGGGGGGTGAAATCCTGATGACAGATTCCCTTTTGTGGTGTATCGAGGACAATACAAGAAAAAAAAAATCGGCTGTGGCTGTAGCAAGAGAACAAGAACAAGAACTGCATGGAGCTGGTAAGGATGAGAATTACTTTTTTAATTAATGTAAAACAATCTGAGCCATTTTAGGAATAGGTAATTTCAGCTGGAAAATAATATGGAAGTGACACTACTGTGGCACCCAAGGAGTCTGGTTGCCACTGTGGCATTGCCTCCCTCACAGGGAGTAACTTCATGCTTGGAAGCAAGGAGGGGTCCCCTTACAAGGTGTCAGTAGGAGAGAAGTAAAGCAGAACCTGGGGAGTGGAGCTGTGATTAAACTCGCCCCAGAGCTGAGCGCTAGGAACCAGATACTGGAGTCCGTGGTTGCATAGTTACTGAAGTCCCGGCAGCTAAATCCAGAGGGCAAGGGACTGAAGGTCTCCTGGCCGATCGAATACCTGGTGGCACAGCAGCATACCAGAGCCTGGAGCCAACACAAACGAGCGGCACCTGTGATAGGCTCGAGCTGCCTGCCATGCGGGCAACGGTGAGTTTTAAAAATGGAGAGAGACAGTTAGCAGCAAGAGAGTGAGAGGTGAGCTGTTAGGCAGCAAGGAAAAAGGGAGGACAGTGCAGAAGGAAGGCCTTCTCACCTACCTGGCTAGGTGTATCCAAAAATTGCTTCCAGGCTGCTCGGCTCTCCATTATGATCTGTTACCAGTACCCCGGTCAGTACTATCAACCATTAAGTAAAGGAAAAGAAAACTACAACCCTTGTGTCATTCAATGATCTCTTGCGCCCTGAGTCCTGCACCACAAGGTACACGAAGCCTGACATAAATGGGACCGGTAGCCCTGGGGCCCTGCTCCACCTGTGGGGAGCAGAACCATCCCAGCTGCGTCACCATCAGCCCATCCGTTGCTGAACACCACTGTTGGGGTCATGTTAAATCCCATATACATATTCCCCATTTTACGGCACTGCCAGGGCTACGGAGTCGGGTCAAGGCCCCGTGACTTCCCCAAAGAACTGCCCGACCCGGATCTGACTACCCCACGTCCCTGGTGGGTGTGTCATTAATATCAAAAATACATGGACAATTATGATTGCAGTGATAATAATACTAGCATCCAATAGCTAGGCTTAGTATTTAAAGGGGTATTCTCATCTCCAAGGTCCTATCCCAAAATGTAGTAGGTGAAATAATAATAATATTAGCAAATGCCTCCAATTAGAAATCTGCTATGATTGTTCTGATTCGCTATGTCTCTTTCCTCATGTGCAGGCATTGCAGGACCTTAGATATCTATGGTTATGACCATTAGCAACAAGTTAACTAACTGCTACTTTATCAGTGGTTGTAACCATGGATACCTAAGGTTCTTCAACACCTGCACATGAGGAAAGGGACATAGCAAATCAGGAAAACTATACTACATTTCTAATTGGAGGTGTTTGCTAATGTTATTAAAATTTCTTCGACTATATATTGGGATAGGATCTTGGAGCTGGGATTACCCCTTTAAGTTTTTAAGTACCAGAAAACTTCAGAACGAGCACTGGAGCAGGCAGGAAGAGACCCATATTTAGAAAACAAATGTGGATAATGTTCAAAGAGAGGGGGGATTTATCAAGCTAAAAGTGCTAGAATTCTGATGCAATTTGCACCCAAAAAAATTGCCTTTTATTACTTTCTGATGCCTTTTTGACACTTTCTGTATCTTGTCTTCCAAAGGGGTGGGCTTCACTGAAATGGGTGTAACTTAGCTGAAAGAGATGTAGTCTATCATGCAACATCTTACATCAAAATTTTGGCACATATTTCTGGTACAAAGTAAGCCAACTAACAGTAGTTGTAAGCTTACACAAGCCAGTCTAAAGAGGTGCAAGATTTACAAACAACAGGAATTATGTTAAAGTACATGATCTAGTTTAAGTTAGCACTAAGAATGAGATATTATTCCTAAATATGCTTCATTTCCTACATAATAACAGTAAAACATCTATGAAAAGAATATGATAGAACAAATTACCTACTATATATAACACAATGAGAATCTATATATATAATCGCCAGTTGGGACTTCCGGCCGCTGTCCCCGAATCCCATAAGGCACCGCGGCAGTGTCACTTGCGCAGGCGCAGTTCTTGGCCACAGGGCCACAAACTGCGCCTGCACAAGTGACATTCACGTCATCGCTATTCCCGCGCATGTGCAGTAACAGCCACAACTGTAAGGCTGGGTTCACATTACGTTATAGGCAGTCCGTTAACGCTGCCATTAAGCCCTATTTCGGACGCATCGCTAGCGCACGCCCAAAATGGGCGTGCGCTAGCGATGTGCCATCATTGAGTGACGGACCCTGGGACGCAGGCTGCAGCGTTTCCGGGTCATCACCGCTAGCGCAGATAGAGCATCTGCTAGGTCTATCTGCGCTAGCGCGATCACATTTCGGCACTTGCGTTAACGCAGCCCGTTTAACGCATGTGATGAACAGGCTGCTTTAACGCAATGTGAACTTAGCCTTAAGATATGTTGGAAAGCACAAATGGTGTGAGACATGTCCGCTGCTCCTGTCAGCACCACTAAGCATACACAGATGTTAATTTCACCACACTCCGATGCGATAGCATTGAGCCTATTTCTAGTATAACCATAATGGGCAGCATGTTGGATTAGCAGTTAGCGCTGTTGTCTTGCAATATTGGGATCAAATCTAACTAAATACAACATCTGTATAGAATTTTAGTGTTCTCCTAACTTTTGTATGTGGTTCCTCCAGTTTTCTCCAACAGTCTGCAAAATGTTTCATATGTTCACAAGGAGTTTATTTACATGGATTTTTCTAACTGAAAAAAAGTTTAAATATATCAATATCTATAATATAACGCTGGGAGCGTCACTCTGTCTGAAGCCTTTATAGACTGCGCAAGCGCAACCGCCGGCGCAGTCTGGACCCCACAGAGTGTCGCTCCCAGGAGATCACGGTATGCGTAAGCACTGAACGCACACCGCGATCTCCAACGGAGAAGCAGGGACGAGCCAGGAGGGTGAGTATGCAATACTTACCTGTCCCGTTCCACCGATGCGATTCCGGGCCATGAACGTCCCCCTGCTCCCGGAATCGGCGCCTGCGCAGTCCGCACTTTCCGGTGCCATTTTCTTGAAGACAAGAAAATGGCGCTGGAAAGCGCGGACGCCTGTGACGTTCAGTTCAGAGGGCGCGATGACGCGCTTAATGCGCGCCGCCCTCTGACTGAACAGTCACAGCCAGAGGACCCGGAAGACGGAGCGGTGGAACGGGGGACAGGTAAATATAGCAAGTGCTGGGGGCCTGAGCTAGCGGCGACTCGGGCACCTGACCCCCACAGCATGCCGGTGTCCCCGCCTGCTCAGGCCCCCAGCCTGCACTCTCAGCACCACCACGCACAGCCACCCGCACTCACCACAGCCACGCACAGCCGCCCACACTCACCACAGCCACGCACAGCCGCCCGCACTCACCACCGCCACGCACAGCCGCCCGCACTCACCACCGCCACGCACAGCCGCCCACACTCACCACCGCCACGCACAGCCCCCCGCACTCACCACAGCCACGCACAACCACCCGCACTCACCACCGCCACGCACAGCCGCCCGCACTCACCACCGCCACGCATAGCCACCCGCACTCACCACAGCCACGCACAGCCGCCCGCACTCACCACAGCCACGCACAGCTGCCCGCACTCACCAGCGCCACGCACAGCCGCCCGCACTCACCACCGCC
This sequence comes from Ranitomeya variabilis, assembly GCF_051348905.1. NCBI lineage: Eukaryota > Metazoa > Chordata > Amphibia > Anura > Dendrobatidae > Ranitomeya > Ranitomeya variabilis. Next base: position 209,934,918 of record NC_135236.1, on the reverse strand, counting down.
ACGCACAGCCGCCCACACTCAACACCGCCACGCACAGCCGCTTGCACTCACCACCGCCACGCACAGCCGCCTGCACTCACCACCGCCACGCACAGCCACCCGCACTCACCACCGCCATGCACAGCCGCCCACACTCACCACCGCCACGCACAGCCGCCCGCACTCAGCACAGCCGCCCGCACTCAGCACAGCTGCCCGCACTCAGCACCGCCGCCCGCACTCAGCACCACCGCCCGCACTCACCACCGCCACGCACAGCCGCCCGCACTCACCACCGCCACGCACAGCCGCCTGCACTCAGCACAGCCGCCCGCACTCAGCACAGCCACGCACAGCCGCCCGCACTCAGCACAGCCACGCACAGCCGCCCGCACTCACCACAGCCACGCACAGCCGCCCGCACTCACCACAGCCACGCACAGCCGCCTGCACTCACCACAGCCACGCACAGCCACCCGCACTCGCACTCACCACAGCCACACACAGCCGCCCACACTCAGCACAGCCACACACAGCCGCCCGCACTCAGCACAGCCGCCCACACTCAGCACAGCCGCCCGCACTCAGCACAGCCGCCCACACTCAGCACAGCCGCACTCTGGCAGTAGAGCCGGAGAGAGAAAGATGGGAGCAACATATGGCAGAATGGAAACAGGAACAGACAGAATGGGTGCAGCACATTACAACAGAATGGGGGCACAGGATGGGAGCAGCACATGACAGAATGGGGGCACAGGATGCGAGCAGCACATGACAGAATGATTGCGCATGATGGGAGCAGCACATGACAGGATGAGGGCGCAGGATGGGAGCACATGACAGGATGGGGCGCAGGATGGGAGCACATGACAGGATGGGAGCAGCACATGACAGAATGGGGGCACAGGATGGGAGCAGCACATGACAGAATGGGGGCACAGGATGGGAGCAGCACATGACAGAATGGGGGCACACACATGACAGGATGGGGGTGTAGGATGGAGCAGCATATGACAGGATGGGGGCGCAGGATGGGAGCACATGACAGGATGGGGACTCAGGATGGAGCAGCACATGATAGGATGGGGGCACAGGATGGAACAGCACATGACAGGATGGGGATGCAGGATGGAGCAGCACATGACAGGATGGGGGCGCAGGATGGAAGCACATGACAGGATAGGGATGCAGGATGGAGCAGCACATGACAGGATGGGGGCGCAGGATGGAGCAGCACATGACAGGATGGGAGAGCAAGATGAGAGCAGCACATACCAGGATGGAGGCCATATACCAATATAAATACTCGCCACCCGGGCGTAGAACGGGTTCAATAACTAGTACTGTATATATTGATCTTAGTATATCATGTGAATGTATCCTAATATAGATCACCAATGGTAAAGGACTTTTAGTCACATACTCAAGCAATTAAATAGCACCTAAATACACACCAATTAGTATGGCCCACCTCGACTACTGTAACCTCCTGCTCTGTGGCCTTCCCTCGAACACTCTCGTGCCCCTCCAATCTATTCTAAACTCAGCTGCCCGACTAATCCACCTGTCCCCCCGCTATTCCCCGGCCTCTCCCCTCTGTCAATCCCTTCACTGGCTCCCCATTACCCAGAGACTCCAGCACAAAAGCCTAACCATGACATACAAAGCCATCCACAACCTGTCTCCTCCATACATCTGTGACCTCGTCTCCCAGTACTTTCCTGCACGCAACCTCCGATCCTCACAAGATCTCCTTCTCTACTCCCCTCTTATCTCCTCTTCCCACAATCGCATACAAGATTTCTCTCACGCATCACCCCTACTCTGGAACTCTCTACCACAACATATCAGACTCTCACCTACCATCGAAACCTTCAAAAAGAACCTGAAGACCTACCTCTTCCGGCAAGCCTACAACCTGCAGTAATCACCGATCGACCAAACCACTGCACGACCAGCTCTATCCTTACCTACTGTATCCTCACCCATCCCTTGTAGACTGTGAGCCCTCACGGGCAGGGTTCTCTCTCCTCCTGTACCAGTTGTGACTTGTATTGTTCAAGATTATTGTACCTGTTTTTATTATGTATACCCCTCCTCACATGTAAAGCGCCATGGAATAAATGGCGCTATAATAATAAATAATAATAATAATAATAATGTAAGAGGCTTGTAAAAGTTCCAGTCAACTTGATGTTTTTACAGATTAGTCAGTCCACTTTTCATTTAAGCAGCCCCCCAGCCTGCCCATGAGTTCATGATTGCATTTTATTTTATACTGTACAATGTTCAGATATTTGAGTGCTATGCTAATTTGTAACTCAGGGTATAGTCTGTCTGATAGCCCTTACATGGCTATATGTGTGGTAACCAAGTAGGAGAGAAAGGGTGGGAGATACCACAAAACTATTGATTCTGTTGTGGAAGGAATTATTCTTGTGTGTGTTTAGGGGAGATAGTAAATGGTTGGCACATGCTGCTAGAATCCCTGTGTAGGAAGGTCAGGTTCACATGTGAGCAGAGATGATATAGGTCCAAGCTTCTCATTCTTAGTGGTCAGTCACAGTGGACATGCAAGTGTGAGGTTGCCCTCATAAGTGTCCATGATGTAATGAGTTGGGAGACTGGTCCACTTGCCATTAGCTACTAGAGATGAGCAGTGTTTGAGTCGAACTGTTCGCTAATTTCAAATTCGAGCTGTTTTGGGCGGTGTTCGAGTCGTTCAACGAACTCGAACAATTTGCTTAAAATTCGGCTGTTCGAGTTTCTATTCGATAACTGTTTGTTCACCAAAAGCCTAACTTGATTTGCACATTAAAACTGTTTATCATTGTTAATAGACTGTTTCAGTGTATAGTGGGCGGGGGAGGCAGGGGATGGATCTGTGCATAAATAATGCCGATCTCCATTTTTTTTTTCTTTCCCGCATTTACAGTGGGGCGGTGCAGTCTCTCAGCCTATAAGCAGTGCACACAGACAGCAATGTGCATGTGCATGTGATACACACAAGCAAGCGCATGTGTCATTAGCTGTGTATGTCACATGTCCTTGCCCTATAAAAACCAGGTATTTTCCCCGTCGCCACCATTCCCTCACTGCTGCAGCTTAGTGTTAGATGGCACCGCTGCTGCTGTGGGCGCTATACAGACTAAAAGTCTTTTTTGGGAGCGAATTTTCTGAGAGATAGGTTTAGGGAGTCGGGAGTCGGGACTAGTTGTAATATCAGCCCTTTTCAGTGTAGGTTACAGCAGTTCATAGCACTTTTTGCCAGGCAGGTCTGTGCCAGTGCTGTGCAAGTGTTTGTCACTAGGGTTGAGCGACTTTGACTTTTTTAGGGTCGAGTCATGTTTCGCGAAACCCGACTTTTTGAAAAGTCGAGTCGGGTGAAATCGGCCGATTACTGCGAAACGTCGAGGATCGGCCGGAACACGAAACCCTATGCCCGTCAATGGGGAAATTTTTTTTTTCTCCTCTCTCTCTCTCTCTCTCTCTCTCTCTCTCTCTCTCCCCTCCGTCCCAGCACAGAAAATCTCGTGTTACACATTGCAAATCCCTACTGCGCACAAGCGATAAAATGATGGTAGCCGTGCACGCCCCTAACCCCTATGTCATCACTCTGCCCACACTCCTTCATTGGCTGAAAAAATGGCGCTAAACGCGTCATACGAAATGCGACTTTGGCGCCAAGATCGCGTACCGCATGGCCGACCCCACACAGGGATCGGGTCGGGTTTCATGAGACGCCGACTTTGCCAAAAGTCGGCGACTTATGAAAATGACCGATCCGTTTCGCTCAACCCTATTTGTCACAGCATTTGGTGTAATCTAGCTCAGCCAATCCTTTTGGGCTAGTAGCCATGTCTGGTAGTCAACTGAGCAGCCCGCCTGTGAAGCTAGCTACACCGCCTGTGTATCTAAATTTTTACTGCATCTAACCCAGTAAATCGTTTTGGGCTTAGTAGCAGTGTCTGCACGTCAGCGGAGTAGCCCACCTGTGAAGCTAACTACACCACCTGTATATCCAAATTTTTACTGCATCTAACCAAGTAAATCTTTTTGGGCTTAGTAGCAGTGTCTGCACGTCAGCGGAGTAGCCCGCCTGTGAAGCTAACTACACCACCTGTGTATCTAAATTTTTACTGCATCTAACCCAGTAAATCGTTTTGGGCCTAGGAGCAGTGTCTGCACATCAGCGGAGTAGCCCGCCTGTGAAGCTACACCGCCTGTGTATCTAAATTTGTACTGCATCTAACCCAGTAAATCGTTTTGGGCCTAGGAGCACAGTTTGGCCACTCAGCTCTGCTCAGTTTCCATCCATCGTTTTTTGTGCCAACAACTGCAGATACAGAGTTGCCAATTAGTAAAGCACCAAAATGAGTGGCAAAAGGCCTGCTGCTGGTGGAAAGGGGAATAAGCGTGTTGGGAAGGGAAAAAAAGGTTGTGTCCGTGGGGTAGGTGGTGAAGCAACAGTAACATCTGCAGAAGAAAAACCATCTTCCAGCCAAAGTAAGATGTCTACTTCTTTTCGTGGATAATCTGATATGATCCCTTTCTTACGACCATCGCTACGAGCATCACTACAAATTCCAGATGAGGTACAAACACAGCAGGAGCTTGAACAGATATCAAGTGCTCGTTCAAGTGGGCTCTCCTCCACCTCAACTTCAACATCACAAATACTCCAGTCCTCAGAGGTGTCACCCCAATCGCACTTGCTTCCTCACAGCTCCCAAGTGTCCTGCCGCCCATCTGAGTATGGGGTAACACAGATGGTTGAGTCTACAGAGCTGTTTACTTATACGATAGCCTGGGAATCAGAGGTCTGCTCCAGAGCTTCTGTGAATCCAGACGAGGAAATGATCTGCACTGATGCCCAGAACCTTTGTGAGTTGGATCCAGGCCCAGATGAAGAAGGTTCTGAGCATAATGTAGACCCGCGTTCCCAAACTGTAACTCCTGTTGGTGGAGACAATGAGGAAGATGATGAAGAGACTGAGATACCTGATTGGAATGAAAACTTGACTTTTCGGTCAGGGCAGGAAGAGGTTGGCTCTGAGGACCACGGGTGTGAGAACATACAGGGTGATGATGACGAGGTTGGAGACCCCACTTACTGTCAACTCACAGTCCGCCAGTCCATGAGGTCAGCAGAGGAGGCGGAGGAGAATGCTAGTGACGAGTCTGATGACGAGGTTAGGTTGCGCCTTCCTGGACAGAGACGGAGTACTGGAAGCACATCAACAACTGCATCCTCAACCACAACTGTGACTCTGAGCACAAGTCGTGGTGGCTCTTCAGGTCGCATGGGCTCTAAGCCTTGCATAGCCTGGGCATTTTTTGAGATCGCAAAGGATGACCCAACTCATGTTGTCTGTAAGATTTGTCACCAAAATCTCAGTAGAGGCCAAAAAATGAATAGTTTGAGTACTCCATGCATGAACCGTCACATGGATATGAGGCATAAGTTGCAGTGGGAAGCTCACTGTGCTACAATGCCTAGTGGGCCGGGCCAACCACCATCTGCCCCATCAAGTGCATCTGCGGCGTCAACGGCAACGGCGGAAAAGTACTAAGCTCAGAGGGTGTGGAGGAGGCCAATCTGAGCTTATGCATATCCTCCATGGTGGTCTTTCAATGTATGCTTCCTGCCAGAGTTATGGTCGCTGGCAGAGAGCTGCCAATCACTGTTTTTGTGGATAGTGGGTCGGCCACTAATTCATAACTCATTGATGAGGAGTTTGCGCTCACGGCCGGGTTCACGGTCGAAAATCTGCCTCATCCTATCCAGGTGGTCACCATCAATGCTACTCCACTCCCACAGGGGGAGATTACTGAGTTTGTGGCTGAGGTTAAACTCCACATTGGGGTCCTACATTCTGAGCAAGTTACATGTAGGGTGCTCAGTAATCTTCCTGCACAAATGGTTCTGGGTTTTCCTTGGTTGTCTATGCACAACCCGGTGATTGACTGGAAAACTCAGGACATAATTCAGTGGAGCGGATTCTGCCAGGAGAATTGCCTGGCCACATGTGTGTCCGCTGTGACTTCTAGCATTCCTGAGTCACTGCTGGATTTCGCAGATGTGTTCTCTGAGAAGGGTTGCTCAGAATTGCCACCACATTGACCCTATGACTGTATTAGGTTTAAACCGGGGGCCAAATTGCCGAAAGCTAGGATGTTTAACATCTCTGGTCCTGAGAGGCAAGCTTTAAAAGACTACATTGCTGAGAGTTTGAGCAAAGGGCACATCAGGCCTTCGTCCTCGCCGGTGGCAGCGGGGTTCTTCTTCGTTAAGAAGAAAGATGGCGGACTACGCCCGTGTCTGGATTTCAGGGAGTTAAACCAGATTACGGTTCGTGATCCATACCCTATGCCACTGATACCTGACTTGTTCAACCAGGTGGCTGGTGCTAAGTGGTTCTCCAAGCTTGACCTCAGGGGGGCGTACAACCTCATAAGAGTCCATCAAGGTGATGAGTGGAAGACGGCTTTTAATACTCCTGAGGGTCATTTTGAAAATTTGGTGATGCCATTTGGGTTGACAAACGCCCCTGCTGTATTTCAACATTTCATAAATGATGTGTTCTCGCATGTACTGGGGAAATTCGTTATTGTGTACTTAGATGACATTTCACATTTTCATGCGACCGTGATACTCATTTAGAGCATGTGAGGCAGGTGTTACAGCTACTCAGAGAAAATAAGCTTTATGCAAAACTGGAGAAATGTGTTTTTTCGGTTCAGGAGTTGCCTTTCTTGGGTTATATTGTGTCTGCTTCAGGGTTTAAAATTGACCCCGCTAAGGTGCAAGCGGTGCTGCATTGGGAACGGCCTGATAACCTAAAAGCACTCCAGCGGTTCCTTGGATTTTCTAATTATTATAGAAAATTTATCAAAGATTTTTCTACCATTGCTAAACCGCTTACTGACATGACGAAAAAGGGTACCAATTTCTCCGCCTGGTCTGAGGCTGCTGTGCGCGCATTCGAATTTCTGAAGAAAAGTTTTGCTTCGGCCCCCATTCTGGTGCAACCGGACGTATCAAAACCGTTTACCATGGAAGTCGATGCGTCTGAGGTTGGAGTGGGGGCGGTGCTGTCACAAGGCTCATCCTTGGGCGAGTTGCGTCCATGCGCCTACTTTTCCAAGAAGCTGTCGCCCGCCGAACGGAACTGTGATATCGGCAACAGGGAGTTGTTGGCTATTATATTGGCTTTTGAGGAATGGTGACACTTCTTGGAGGGGTCGGTCCACCAGGTTACAGTTATCACCGACCATAAAAATCTGCTTTATTTAGAGTCAGCCAAATGTCTGTCCCCCAGGCGGGCTCGCTGGGCATTGTTTTACACGCGATTCAACTTTTTTGTTACGTACCGACCGGGGTCTAAGAACACTAAGGCAGATGCTTTATCCAGGTGTTTTCCAGGGGGGAGAACCTCAGGAAGATCCGGTACCCATCCTCCAAAAGGGTGTAGTGGTCTCGGCTCTCACGAGAGAGGTTAAGGCTGAGATTGCCGAGGCTCAGGAGGAAGTACCACCAGAGCTTCCCATTAACAAATCATTTGTACCGCTCCATCTTCACCTAAAGGTGTTGGGTGAGCATCATGATGCTGTTCTGGCAGGCCATCCAGGGGTTAGGGGTACCTTGGAGTTGGTGTCGCGTCGGTTTTGGTGGCCCAAAATCCGACAGGACGTGGTCTCGTACGTGTCAGCATGTACCACATGTGCTAGGGCTAAGACGCCTCGCTCCCATCCTGCTGGCTCGTTACATCCTCTAAGGGTACCCAGTAGGCCATGGACGGAGATCTCCATGGATTTTATTACAGACCTACCCTCCTCAGCTGGGAACACGGTCATCTTGGTGGTTGTTGATTGGTTCTCAAAGATGTCGCACTTTGTGTCCTTGCCTTCATTGCCTAACGTGAAGATTCTGGCTCAGGTTTTTGTGCAGGAGGTGGTCAGACTTCACGGGGTACCGTCTGACAGTGTCGGATAGGAGTACTCAGTTTGTGGCAAAGTTTTGGAAAGCATTTTGCTCACGGCTGGGGATCAAGTTGTCGCAGTCTTCGGCATTTCATCCTGAGTCAAATGGTCAGACCGAGCGTATGAACCAGAATTTGGAGCAGTATTTATGCTGCATTGTTTCTGACAATCAGGAGGAGTGGTCGACGTTCCTTCCTTTGGCTGAGTTTGCCATTAATAATCACCGCCAGGAATCGTCTGGGGAGTCCCCATTCTTTTGTGTTTACGGGTACCATCCTCAATTTTGTACTCTGCGTCAGGGTGGCTCTGCTGGCGTTTTGGAGGAGGACCAGCTAGGAGCACAACTGTCATCCGTTTGGAGGAGAGTGAAACAGCACTTGCTGAGCGTGGGTGCAAGGTACAAACGAGTGGCTGACAGTAGACGTGTGCCAGGTCCGGACCTGAGTGTGGGTGATTGGGTGTGGCTGTCCACAAAAAACATAAAACTCAAAGTACCATCCCTGAAATTGGGTCCAAGGTTTATTGGTCCATTTAGGGTCGCCGCCATCATTAACCCGGTAGCCTACCGATTGGAGCTTCCTACAGTTTATAAGATACACAACGTGTTTCACAGATCTCTTTTAAAGAAGGTGGTGGGTTCCGTGGATGCGGCGCCCATGCCATCTCCAGTCTTGGTAGGAGTTTGAAGTCTCCAAGGTGGTTGACTCTCGTATAGTGCGCCGCACATTACAGTATCTGGTACACTGGCATGGTTATGGGCCGGAGGAGAGGTCTTGGGTACAAGCTTTGGACATACATGCAGACCGGCTGGTCAGTATGTTTCACCGCCGCCATCCGGACAAGCCGGGTCCTATAAGTCATGAGGGCCCTGGGGTCCCTCGCAGAAGGCGGGGTACTGTCATGTCGGACGCTATTCACACTAGGGCGTCCGACAGACAGCGGTAATTCCACATTCGTCCACTATACGTTCTGTGGCGCCGGCTAGACTTTATCCAGGTTGTCCGGGGTTAATCTAGCTGGTAATCGGGTTGGAGGCTGGGTCACACCCGTGGCCTTAGTCATTCTGGACTTTGGGCATCGCCGATTATAGCTTGTGTCTTGTGCCTGGTGATCTCGGTCTGGAGTGGTGGTCTAGGAGAAGAAATATCATATCTGGTGGTGTATTATCCTTTGTCATATTTCTCCTTCCTATATTTGTATTTGTTTTGCCCTGTGCACATTTTAGTGTTTTCCTGTGTGTCTGCGGCGTGGTGCATTTTTAGTTTTCCCTGTCTGTGCTTTCTGTAGGGGTTGGTATGTGGTCTAATCACTGGGTGGCGGGTGGAGGTTTCAGGATAGGACTGAAACAGGAGTCAGGGTCAGGCCTGGCAGCCCAGACAAGTACACCATCAGTGTAAATTCTGGGAGAGGGACAGACAGGGTTTTCCCTAGTCTGAGGGACATCGCAGGGGCCCGGGTAATCAGCTGTAGTCTACCAAGTACCCGCATGACAGTTACATGTTGGTGACTGGGCACTGGGTAACTATGGTGACATCAGGAGAAGGGGCTGCTGTCCAAGTCTTGCCGTCCCCACGAGTTGCTCATCGATCCTTTGTATCTAGAAGTTCCTCCACTGCTTCTGCCTCCTCAATCTCCTCTCGGTCCTCCACCTTCCACCAAAGCCTGTCTGGCAATGCCACCCGCGTTCTAACTGCACAGAAGGAATCCTGCACACCTCCTTACTATGCTGTCACCAGGGCTCAACGGCATCAGGTGGTGTTTACCTTGAAATGCCTGGGAAATGTGAGTCACACAGCTGAGGAGTTGTGGTCAGATATGGAGACCGAGTTTGATCAATGGTTGTCTCCACTGAACCTGCAGCCAGGGAAGGCCGTGTGCGACAATGCTGCAAACCTGGGTGCGGCCCTTCGCTGGGGCAATGTCACACACGTGCCTTGTATGGCTCATGTTTTGAACCTGGTTGTCCAGCAATTTTTATCCAACTATCCCGGACTAGAAGGGCTTCTGCAGAGGGCACAGTCACTGTGTGCTCACTTCCGCCATTCGCATCCCGCAGCTCAACGACTTACATCTGTACAGAAGTCTTTGGGCCTGCCAGTTCATCAGCTGAAATGCGATGTGCCCACATGGTGGAATTCAACTTTGCACATGTTGCAGCGACTGTGGCAGCACCGACGAGCCCTGGTGCAATACGTTATGACTTATAGCCTGGGCCAACAAGATCCAGAGGCGGGGAAAATCACGCTGCAGGAGTGGTCTCAGATCAGGGACCTATGCACCCTTCTACACAGTTTTGAAATAGCGACGAAGATGTTTAGTGCTGACGATGCCATTATCAGCATGACTATTCCGGTCATTTACATGCTGGAGCACACCTTAAACACTATTCGGAGTCAGGTGGTGGGACAAGAGGAGGAGGAGGAGGAACAGGAGGAGTCGTATGCGGGAGGAATAATATCTCCAAGGTCCAGACGGTCGGCAGCACCAAGGCGGCTGGCATTGGAGGGTGGGGAGAGGGATTATCGAGGGTGCATGGTAGCAGCCAAACTGTTAAGGAAGGTGCAGGAGGTAAGGAAGAAGTGGAGGACGAACTGGCGCTGGGCATGGAAGACTCATCAGATGAGGGAGACCTTGATCAAATTTCTGTTGTGCGAGGTTGGGGGGAGAGGGCAGAGGAAGGAAGCATGATTCTCACCACGCCACCACCAAGACAATAAGGACTTGGTCCTCCTGGATGCGCAAGACACATGAGTGCCTTCTTGCTGCACTACCTTCAACATGACCCTCAAATTGTCAGAATCCGAAGTAATGCCGACTACTGGGTTGCCACACTCTTAGATCCCCGCTACAAAAGTAAATTTGGCGAACTAATTCCTGCCATAGAAAGGGATTCATGCATGCAGGAGTATCAGCAGAGACTGTTACAGAATCTTACATCTGCTTTTCCACAAAACACCAGTGGTGCACGTAGTGAATCTCTGAGTCCTAACTTGCCAACCGTGGGACTGTCGAGTCATCACTCAAACAGTAACAGTAACATCGTATCTGATGGTAACAGCAATTTTTTCAAGAATTTTTTAGACCATCCTTTGCAAGGCCACAGGAGACAAGAAGTCTGATGCATAGCCAACGCCTAGACAGCATGGTACAGGAGTATCTCCAAGTTAACATCGATGCCATAACTGTGGAACTGGACCCTTGCTCAATTTGGGCTTCCAATCTGGAAAAATGGCCTGAGCTTGCCACTCACGCCTTGGAGATCTTGTCGAGCCCCGCAGCCAGCGTTCTCTCTGAACGTGTGTTCAGCACTGCTGGTGGTGTGCTGACAGATAAGCGCACGCGGCTGTCCAGTGACAATGTAGACAGACTAATGTTCATCAAGATGAACAAATCCTGGATCCGCAGGATCCTGGGGAGACTAAAAGCTTGATGATTTTTGAAAATCACCTCACCAACCATTTTAAGAAACTCTGGCGAAATTGATGCCACTTAAGTGGTGTCTGTGGCCGAATTTTGGGAAAAAATGGAGACTCTTTTTGGAGTCCCCTTGCTGTGTTTTACATGACATTGCCATCGTCAATTCCAGGTGGGTGGGGTCGCTCCCACCTTTAGAAACTACATACACTATGGCTTGGGGTAACACAGATGGTTGTGTCTGCAGAGCTGTTTACTCATACTATGACCTGGGATTCAGAGGTCTGCTCCAAAGCTTCAGTGTCTGCTAGTCAGCAGAGTAGCCCACCCATGAAGCAAGTTACACCGCCTGTTTATCTAATTAATAATTTTTAACTGCATCTAGCCCAGGAAATCCATTTGGGCCTAGTAGCATTTTGTGCTACTCAGCAGAGTACCCCACCCATGAAGCAAGCTACACCGCCTGTTTATCTAAGTACTATCTTTTAACTGCATCTAGCCCAGGAAATTATTTTGGGCCTAGTTGAATTTTGTGCTACTCTGCAGAGTACCCCACCCATGAAGCAAGCTACACCACCTGTTTATCTAATTAATAATTTTTAACTGCATCTAGCCCAGGAAATCCTTTTGGGCCTAGTAGCATTTTGTGCTACTCAGCAAAGTAGCCCACCCATGAAGCAAGCTACACCGCCTATTTATCTAAGTACTAATTTTTAACTGCATCTAGCCCAGGAAATCCTTTTGGGCCTAGTTGCATTTTGTGCTACTCAGCAGAGTACCCCACCCATGAAGCAAGCTACACTGCCTGTTTATCTAAGTACTAATTTTTAAATGCATCTAGCCCAGGCAATACTTTGGGCATAGTAGCAGTTTCTGCTACTCAGCAGAGTACCCCACCCATGAAGCAAGCTACACTGCCTTCTACCTTTCTCAATATAACCCCTCGGCTCTGGGGTGTCCGCTCTCCCTCCAGCTCTCTCCTTCTCACAGGTGGACTACAGCATGTATTAACACTGTGGCAAATCTTTTGGGCCCAGGCATAAGAAGTTCTCGATGTAATGGATAATATGTGCCCCTTTACAAACGTCCATGACAACCCATTCGAGGAAGCAACTAAACGCCTCAAATAGAGAGCAGGGTATTGAGCACCCCATGGGCAAACAGTGATCTATGTGGTATGCTCCTTCGCAGAAGCAGCCCAATTGGAGGACACTATTCAGAGGCACAGGTAGTAACCGGAACACCCCCTCAGTGTCTGTTTTGGCCATTAGTGTGCTCCTTCCCAACTTCTTGACCCACCTGATTGTCTCGTCAAAGGAGGTAGTATATAGTACTGTACTTGGTTCCGTGTCGATGTTGTCGTTTACTGACCTGCCCCTTGGATATGATAAATGGTGGATTAGGCTGATTTTAGATTTTTACTCCAGCCTTTCTTGATTTTAAAAGAGCATGACATGCCTATATCTGTGTCTCCTTTTACTCCTCCACCTCTATTCTTTTCGCATGACTATATGTACCTGTGACATTTCCATGTGTTTGTTGTGTCTTCTGAGCAGTTTGTCAGCTTTTGGAAACCTTTTAAGGTGTTTTCTATGTGTTTTCTATGTGTTTGTGTTTGCCTGCCATTAGTTTTAATGGGGTTTGACGGTGTTCGTCGAACGTTCGATGAACATTCGTCGAACACGCCCCAATGTGATGAACCAAACCGAACTCGAACACTAGGGGGGTGGCTCAACACTATTAGCCACCAACCCTAGATTACAAATTTTGTTCTGGACAAGAGAATTGGTGTTTGCCCATTATTAGGAAGTGAATATTTATTCTCTTTAATAACCGGCACACGTGATCACCCAGCTGCTCCAGGACCCAGCAGCTGAAGCTAACAGTTTGCCACTATTAAAGAAAATGTATATTCACTACTCTCCACTCCCATAGTTCTGGGTGTGGGGAGCAGTGAATATTCTGGCAGCTTACCTTGTGGAGTGGATGGCAGTGACATCATGCACTGCTTACAGACTGATATCAACTGCTGGCATCAGTACAGGATGCCGCACTGCGAGGGAGCTGAGGGAAGGGGGGTAAAATTGTTTATTTTTTATGTGAGCAGCGTGATGGGGCCATATATACCATGATGGGGGCCATGTATGACAGGATGTGGGGGTCATGTATACCAGTATGGTGATGGGACCATGTATTCCAGGATTGGTATTTGGCCATGTATACCGGGATTGGAATGGGGGCCAAGTAAACCAGGAAAGGGGGGCATGCATACCTGGATAGAGGGCCATGTGTACCTGGATGGGGGCCATGTATACCAGGATGCGGATAGAGGGCCATGCATACCAGGATGGGGGCTCATGAATACCAGGATAGGGATGGAGGCCATGCACAACAGGATGGGAATGAGAGCCATGTATAACAGGATGGGGGACAATGTATACCAGGATGGGGATGTTGAGCCATATAGACCAGAATGGGGTGCCATCTATACCAGGAAGGGGGGCCATGTGTACCTGGATGAGGGGCCATGTATAACTGAATGCCAGGGCATATATATCAGAATGGAGGGCCATGTATTCCTGGTTGGGGCTATATATACCTGGATTAGGAGCCATACATACCTGGATGGAGACATATATACTAGGATGGGGATAATATATACCTGGAAAGGGACACGTATATCAGGATGGGGGGCATATATGCCAGAATGGGGACATATATCTATCAGGATGGAGATATTAGTACAGAATTGAGGGACGTTACCCCTATAACAGTGTGAGCAGCAGAACTCCCCCCCCCCCCTCCAAAACAGTGCATCATGACCAGATTTTTTGCTTCAATTTATTTTTCTATTCTCCTCCTCTAAAACCTAGGTATGTCTTAAGGTCCGGTGCATCTCATTGTCCGAAAAATACGGTATTTCTAGAGTTGTAAAAAATACATAGTAAAAGTGGCTATGGTAATGGATGGGATAATGTAAGAGAAGATAACATACCATGGCATTTTGCAATAAGAATGAGGGAGCCAAAAGCAGTAGCAGCAGCATCTCCATTGACACCAGCTATCCAGGCAGTATTCACAATTATCCTTTTTTGCCTCCGAAAAGAGTATTAGAGGAGAAGAAGTAAAGGACATTCACATAACACATCACTCCTGTCAGTCACATCAGGATGATATTACTTCTGTGCATTCATCCCCCTCTGCCATTGTAACAATCTTTTTGATTGCAGGCTTTCAATTCTGTCTTTTTTGCCCCCCTTAGTTCCCTAAGCAATACTTCAGGGACTAAGCAATATAATTCACAACAACTTATTTCTATTTTTTTATTGGATGAGATATAGAGTCAGCATTTTAACTTGGATGAGATGCAGGTTGTTAACGTGGAGGAAATTTTTCAAGCACCTAGTTGTGTTGGTGGCACTGGCAACCATGGTGGTATGGTCACTGGCAGTGGTAGCCAAACAGTCAAGGCAAATTTAGTGGTGGGGATCAGTAGGGGGGCAAGGAACTCAATACGCTTCCCATTCCCCACACCGAAACTGTCAGATGAGTCAGGTATGATGATTATTATGATGATGAATGACTGTGTGGTGGAAAGACCTGAGAACCATATTGGAGTGATGAGGAAGTGATGTCATTAGAGGGCAATGGTAGAGCAGAGCCAACATTCAGCCAAAAGATCTTCCGGGGCAGATCTACTTCTTCTGCAATCAGGTCAAGAGAAGGTGAGGCCTGCTGCTGCTGGATAAGGCTCAACAGAATCTGAAAGCTGTTGTCATGGTGGTTGCATATTCTGTGTGCAGGCATCTTGGGTGTGGGAATTCTTTTCTGGAGGACCAATCTACTGCAATGTGCAGGCTATGCAGTAAAAAAATAAGCTTCAACATCCCAGCCAAAAAAACGTGGGCAGCATGTCCATTTCCTTGTGCAATCACCAACATTATCCACTGCTTTCTGTACTCTTCTTTGTCTTCCTCCGTTGTATCCTCAATTACATATGTGCGCACCTAGGAACCATGTGTTTAGTTAAACGTTTCAACTCTCACATGTGCCATTTCATCGCTTGATTGTAGTACTGTTATTTGTTAAATGATGGCATATGCTCAGCTTTGATGGAGAATACCAAACCAATACCAAACCACCATTATTTCTTTACTTAAAATATATTTTCTTTATACTGTGGCAGAGACAGTGGGCAGTTCCTTGTAATTATTGTTGGGCAGCAAATCGCACTCCACCACAGTATCAGTTACACCTGGGAACTTCAAATGTCTTGCATTGCCCATTGAATCAATATTTTAAACTACAGCTATGCACAGCTGTAAACTGGACAAGTATTGTTTCACACCAAATACTTATAGAACTTCACAACATCCTTCTCAATGGACATCTCTGGATCAACATGTAAGGGTATAGTTTAAACTTGGTGGACTGAAGTCTACCTTCAACCTTATAACTATAACTATCTCCCCTCCCCTAAGAAGAGAACCGTGCATGCTAAGTAAATCCCAAATAATGTCTTGTGGGTGAGCTGATTATTTACTTATTCTTTATTACTGAGCTCCTTGTAATTTACGATAATGCAGTGCAATTGAATTTGATTCTACAAATATTGAAGCATTTGTACTAGAAATAGAAGGAGGAGAGGTGACTGATTATAACACGGAGCAGAGAACCTAACGCTTGTGTTACCTGGAGATCTGTTATTTACAGGTGATGAGGGATGCATGTCACTTACTGAGGTCTTTCAAATTTAAAAAAATGGTAGTGATGAGATCAGTGTATTCCATCAGTGTGTCATCCGTGTGTCCATGGTTGCCATCAGTGCGACAACCATATGTCTGTGTTTACCATCAGTGTATCATCAGTGTTTTTCTGGTATAGCTAAAGAAAGAATTAAATTCCAAAGCTCCCCCTATACGTTACAACTTTAAACACATACAAAACATATGCTGCACACGGATGGCACAGATATGTGTGGTATCCGTGCAAAAAATGTATGTCCCACGTATTGGGAACACACACATGTGGAACTGCAAGGGATCGTATGAGAGGTAGTATAGAAAACTTTTATATTAACAGAATTAATTCAATGGTCTTGGGGACAGCAAGTGATGAATTGGGTGTGGGGTGGGGAGAGAAAATGTTGAATTTTGGATGAGGAAAGCAACGGATGAATTGGAAGTGGGGGGTGGGGGGAGAAAATGATGAATTGGGAGTTGGGGTGGGGAGAGCAAATGATGAATTGGGAGTGGGAGACAGCAAATGACAAATTGGGAGTGGGGGTAGAGCAAATGGCGAATTGGGAGAGGGGGTGGGGATAGCAAATGATGAATTGTGGGTGGGGAGAGAAAATTATGAATTGAGGGTGGGATACAGCAAATTATGAATTGAAGGTGGGGTTGGGAAGAACAAATGATAATGAATTGAATCTGAGGGTGGACAGGAGCGCAAATGATGAATTGAGTGTGGAGGACAACAAATTATGAATTGGTGGTGGGGGAGAGTAAATGATGACGAATAGATGGTGGGGGAGGGAGAGAAAGGGGACATGACATAATGATTTGGGGTGGAGGGGGACATGTAAATATAATGAATCGTGGGAGCAGAAGGTACAGAGTGAGGGGTTTTGAGGATGACGGAGTGTGACTGGTAATGAATTGGGGGAAAGAGTACAGATGCTAATTAATTTATATATTTATTGGTTTTGGAAAGTGGCTATTTATAGTTGGTGGGGGCACAGTGGTGCATTACAATTTGTATTTGGAACGATGGGTTGCATGATTAATTATTTATTAATTTTGGGTGAACATCTGTATTCAGCTGCATAGCATAGACATTGGGGAATGTGCTCTGGAAGCGGTGCTCTGTGAGCTATTTCATGTAACGATGAGTCCTTACTGGCAAAAGTGATTGGCAGTCTGTGTTGGATGAAGGACTTTAACAAGAGAAATCACTGGTGAGTTAGTGTGCTTTGCGTACGCTGACACTATACATTATGCACTGTGTATAGAGTTCCTGTGTATAATGTAACCGGTGATCACTGTTTTACCTGTACACTATATAGAGAGCTCCTGTGTCTAATGTCACTGATGATCACAGTATTACCTGTACACTGACAATATATACCGAGCTCCTGTATATAATGTCACTGGTGACCACTGTATTTCCTGTACACTTACACTATACTATGTACAGAGCTCCTGTGTATAATAGCATTGTGGGTTTTTTGTTAATGATCAGTATTGTAGTATTCGGTAACTATGTGGTGGTAGTATGTGGTCTGGTCAATGTGTGGCAGAATTTGTTCCTTGCATGTGGTATTATGCTGTCACTGTGTGGTGGTGATATGTGGTCTGGTCATGGCTTGGCAGTATTTGTTCTTTGTATGTGGTATTATTCAGTCACTATGTGGTGATAATATGTGGTCTGGTCATGGTGTGGCGGTATTTGTTCCTTGTGTGTGGTATTATTTGGTCACTATGTGGTGGTAATTTGTAGTCTGGTCATGGAGTGACAGTATTTGTCCCTTGTATGTGGTATTATTGGTAATTTAAAAAATGTACGTGACACATTCCCTTAAAGAAAAATAAATAAAAATATGCCTAAAAAGAGTATTGGATATTTTAAGAAGTTTTTAATAGGTTAGAGTACAGTAGGGCAAAAAAGAGTCTACCTTGTGTTAGGAGTCGAGTTCCTGTCTCTGCACAGGGGGAATCTCGAGCCATCTCCGCTGCAGTCTCCCATTTTTCTCCTGCCGCAGTGGAGCCTGCTCAGCGGAGGTGTCGGTCCCAGCGTCATGCTCAGTCTGACACTGTGCGAAGGGTTACTGCTGTCCTTCCAGCTTCTGCTATTGTGGCCAGTACTGGTCAGCAGCGAGCAGACGTCTTTGGGACTAAGTCCTACTTTTCCCCATCTGAGCATGCCCAGGGTAAGATCTCTCATTGGAGATCAAGGGTTACATGCTCAGGTACTGCAGCAAATCCTATTGGTCCTCTAGGAAGGTCCTGAAGGTGTTCAACGTCTGTGGCAGTCTTTCATTGGTCCTTCTAGGAAGGTCCTGCACTTGCTGCAGCTATAAGAAGTGCGCATGACTGTTAGTGTCAATTTATGTACGAGCTCAGGGCCAGTGTGGTCATGTTTGTGTGTGTATTCAGGAACCCGGCTGAAATAAGCCCCTAGAATGCTGGCACCTCCGGCGAGGAGTTTGGTGTGTGTGTATTCAGGGACCCGGCTGAAATAAGCCCCTAGAATGCTGGCACCTCCGGCGAGGAGTTTCATGTTTGCATTTGACTGCATGACCACCATCTGCTTTACTAAGTAGCTGTGTTCCTCTGTGAGCCAAACAGGGCAAAGCGTTATCCTTGCTAACAGACTCTGTGAAGTAACAGAGTTTGTTTATATTACTAAATTGTACCGCCATATCTAGCTGCAGGTGCTTTCCTGCACGGTGGATCCCGGGTTGCGAACGCACCAACTTATTCTAGAAAATATATATATTCGGTGCGTTCCTCCAACCCTAACAGTACACTAGCGCCAGGATCTGGCTAGTTATGGCAGACACACAGCAATTCATGCGGTACATCCAGCAGCTGGAGGGTAGGTTGGCGGCTCTCGAGCGCATAACCTCAGCTGTGGACGTAACCGCAGTTGCTGTTCAGGCTGCTAGCGTGGCTGCAGCAACCATGTCCACTGCCACCCCTGTTCCGACTCTATCTCGCCTCCCGCTGCCAGAAAAATTTTCTGGTGATTGTAAATCTTGTAGGGGTTTCGTGAGCCAGTGCTCTATACATCTCGAGCTTCTGGCCGCACGTTTCCCCACAGAGCAGGCTAAGGTGGGATTTATTGTGTCTCTCCTGTCGGACAGGGTGTTTGAGTAGGCTACGCCGCTGTGGGAGCGTGGCGATCATGTGGTGCAGAGTGCTCCGTTGTTCCTGAGCACTCTGAAACAGGTCTTTTTAGGACCTCGTGTCACCCATGATACTGCGCTCCAGCTGTTGGCATTGACTCAGGGCTTGTCCTTGGTCAGCCATTTTGCCGTCCACTTTCGCACCCTAGCATCTGAGCTGGAGTGGGCGGATAAGGCCCTTATTCCGATATTTTGGAGGGGGCTGGCTGACCACGTGAAGGATGCTCGGCCACTAGGGAGATTCCCGCCACATTGGAGGAGTTAACAACTGTATCCTATCGTATTGACCTCCGTTTTCACGAGCGGAGGTTAGAGCGAGCCCAGTGTAGGCAGAGGTTTTGGCTGGCTCCCACCTTTGCCAAACCTGTGGAATCTCCGGTCCTGGTCCCTGAGTCACATGAGGCCATGGTAGGGTCACGAGCGGGATCTAAGTCCCGGACCGCTCGTGCACTCCAGGCTTGTCATGTTTGCCAACAGTTAGGACAACTTGCCACCAGATGTCCTCAGTGGTTAAGGGAACGTCAGCGTCTAGTGGTAGTAGGTGGAGGTACACTAGACACGGTGATGTTTGCCTCCAAATTGTCCTTTAAGGGGACAATTACTATAGGCTCATTTACCCACTCGGTAGAGCTCTGCGTGGATTCTGGGGCGGAGGGCAATTTTATGTCTTCTTCCTTCGCCCAACATCACGCAATTCCCCTGGTAATGTTAGCTCAACCAGTAACAGTACGTGTGGTAAATGGGTCGACACTGCCCTCACAGATTGCACACCAAACCATCCCTTTCACTCTGTCCTTGTCGCCGTCTCATCAGGAGATTATATCTCTGCTCGTCATTCCTGAAGGAATTGATAAGGTCGTGTTAGGGATGCCTTGTCTACGGTACCACTCTCCTCATATCGAGTGGTCCACAGGCAGAATTTTGGAATGGGGTGAATCTTGTGGGGGTAGATGTCAGAGGGAGAGCGTTCAGGTTGCTACAACAGAGGTACCCGCAGATCTTTCCTCTCTGCCCAAGCAGTATTGGTACTATGCTGACGTGGTCTCCAAAATGGCTGCGGAGACCCTTCCGCCTCACCGCCCCTATGACTGTCCTATTGACCTCTTGCCTGGTGCTGAGCCTCCACGGGGTCGAGTCTATCCGTTATCTCTCCCGGAGATGGAGGCAATGTCAGTACATCCAGGAAAATCTGGCAAGAGGATTCAATAGAAAGTCAGTGTCACCCACAGGGGCTGGGTTCTTCTTCGTGCAGAAGAGTGGAGAACTGCGTCCATGCATAAACTACAGGGGTCTTAACGCCATCACCGTTAAGAATAAATATCCTCTGCCCCTGATATCTGAGCTTTTTGATAGGCTTCGGGGAGCAAGGGTGTTTACTAAACTAGATCTGCGAGGTGCTTACAACCTGATTCGCATC